>NC_137613.1:19482041-19897041 GCF_963280865.1 Gymnoscopelus braueri
CAAGCATTTGTTTTGCACCAAAACCACTCCTTGGGCTAAAAACGGCCATAGTCATCCTTGTCCAGGTATACTTTTTGTGTAAAAAGTGGTGGGTACCCCAACTTTCAGCAGCTGTCAAAAATTCTCCTAGGGAAGCTGCATTTCAGTCTTTGTGAGATGTGTTACTAGACACCTTTACAAACACATTGGTGAAGATTTTTTTTGGTAAGGAATTTATTCCAAGATTGGAAATCTTTCTGCTAATATCCCCTGACTAATTTGAACACAATAAAAATAAACCTGAAAAGAAGTAAATAAAACAGAATAAAATTAACTTCTGCACGGTGCAGAAGAAATGATTAAAAAACCTCAATAACAGGCAGCAGCCCAACTGCCTGGCTAAAAACAGAAAGGGTCTTTAGCCATGTCTCCTGGCAGAGAGGAGAGGGATGATAAAGAAGTGGTTGATCGATAGAATGGTTTGTACCCGGGAGGTTTCAAGTAATATGTGGTTATTATTAACCGCCAGACTAGAACATCGTCTATAGCCGACCTTGCCGGCGATTCCGAGCGCGTTCACTAACCTTTGAAAAATCATAAAATATTATTCTTCACAACGATCCATCCACACATCGCTTTAACCCATTGAGACCTGAAGCCGATTCTACATGTCTCCTAAATCTCAACAGTATTCTGAAAAACGTATGTTTCTATATCAGTGGTGCTCAAACTTTTTCATGTCAAGGACCCCCAAAATTATATGTATTTGGCCGCGGACCCCCATCAAAATATTTAGTTCCAGGGACCCCCCGAAGCAAAGATTTGAGTTAAAAATGTTCGCTTTAAAAATATTTATGTTCAAAGATTTGCACACATTTTCACGATTTTTCAAAAATAGCAGATCTACAAGCTCGTAGCGCGGCACTCAGTGCCGCGCTACGAGCTTGTATATCTGCTATTTTTGAATAGCCCAAAGTGTAAAATAATGCTTTTTAGCTCAAATCTAAAAATGACACAGTTCCCGGTCTTAATGGGTTAAAATACGTTGCAGAGTCTCCTAGGATGGGGGGGAGAGGGGGGGGGGGAGCGTGCCGTTGCGATAATCCGTTCCATAGTTATTGACAGTTGAATGTAGGTTGTTTTCGCCAAAAGGCAACAGAAAGCAGAGAAAAAGACATGTTTCCAAGTCCACTAGAATGGCAGTGAATGTGGCCGTTTTTTCTGCGTTCACGTGATCTCCTGCTTCACTGGGAGTCAACTGGCTGACTCATAGGTTAGCGAAGAGCGCCATCTAGCGTAAACACTGAAAGCAACCAGTACACGTCAAAACACGTCCTTGGTGGTGTGGGCTTTGGATTGACAACACGTCAAAACACGTCATTGGCAGTCAATGAGTTAAGTAACTGGTTGCACCACCCATGGTTCCCACAACAGCACTGTATACTGTATCAAACCCAGGTAGGACCCAGTGATGGAAGAAGTACTCACATGTTTTACTTATGTTGCAATGTACAGTAGATATACTCTGTTGCAAGTAGAAGTCCTGTATTCAAAATGTACTTGAGTAAAAGTACAAAAGTATCAACATCAAAATATGCTTAAAGTGCCAAAAGTAAAAGTACTCATTGTGCAGAATGTCCCATTTCACAAGTTCAAGATGTACAAATAATTGCCAATCCAAAAGCTTACAATGCGTCGCATCGCTATTTTCAAATGGCCGAAATACGGCTGAAGTGGTTAGTGTGTTTTCTAATAATAAGCAAAATCTACAAAGTAACTACTAACTACATTTTTCATAACATAATTGTAGTGGAGTAAAAGTACAATATTTTCCTCTGACCCTAGCCCTAGAATGGCTGTGGTATTGCTGTAACTGTACATACATTTCATGTACTGTATTCCATATACACAGCCATAGATCACTCCATGCCCTCCTCCTGTGTCGGTGACTGAACATAATGAAAACTTCCTTTGGGGAGCACATAGGTATGTATGGGGCACACAGGTGTGATTAATTACCCCACACCAATCGCAACGCACCTGTCCAATTGTGTGCCACATACGCATGTGCTCCCCAAAGGAAGTTTTCATATGTTCAGTCCAGCAATCATTTTGGATCCTTTTGGGGTTGGAGAATGTGCCCAGCTGTGTGAAGCTTGTGGAAAAGTGGATATATTTTACACACGTTTTCTGCAAGTCGCAGCAATTAATTATTGGGTGAGTACAAACACGCATCGCTACAACTTATTAGCCTGGAAACCAGACGAATCTGCCAGTCTGGCCATGCCAGACTAAGGAGGTAGCTGCAGAAAGAGAAATTCAAAAATATATTTGAAGGATATTTTTAAATACATTTTCACGGACACTGTGTCATGATTAGTCGAATACCCTTCACCTTGTGGAATTACAGTAGCCTGGTAAACCACCCCGGTCGGGAAAATCACATTTCATTTGATTTCAACATGAAAATTAAATTGAATTCCACGACCGGGAGGGTTTACCAGGTTAGAATTACAGTACAATCTCGGTACAATTCAAAGATTGTAGAAGAGATCGTTTGGCTTGAAAGACTAATGCCACGCTGTACCCATTTAGCTCCCCAAGGACCAGTGAATATCACTGAAACAGAACAGGTAAAAAATAAAAAATAAACATGAATTGCTGGTATAGAGATTAATGCCTGAAATGGTGAATTCAGAGATGGCTGAAGCATTCAGCCATGAAACCGGGCCAAGTCGCTCATCACAGCAGATGGTTTCCATCACTTCCACTGTGTGTGTTTTTTTAATGGGGTTTTATTGCTGTGACTAAGAAAAACACAGAAACCACTCCACACATTACGCAATGCTATTATTATTTCACTGTGTTTTCGTTTCCTAAAACACACAGGACCGTTTGGTGAAGTGGGCGGTTTGTGTCAGGAATCAGGATGGATGGATGTGGGCTGGGGCTGAGTGTTACTGAGTATGAATGTCATCAATAGTTTTTATGTATTTATAAATCATACATTTTCTCTTCTGGGGGTCCCTGGAACAAAACACAGCCAAATATATATCAATTCGGGCAAAAACAAATGACACAGATGCAGATCTACAAGCTCACAACGCCTCGCGTTGCAAGGCGTTGTGAGCTTGTAGATCTGCTAGTTTCACAATATTTATCTGTGGGACCAAGTAAAACTAAACGTAATGCCTCAACCCCTACAATTCCAAGTGCTTGTCAGCGTGTGGGGGATCCCCAGTTCAAATATGATTATTTTGGGGGGGTCGCAGCCTGAAAAGTTTGAGAACCACTGTCTTAGTTCGTTCACTTCACACATGCTACTGTACTGTTGCTGCTTCCAAGACATAGTTTCCATTTCAGCAAAGAGGAACAATGTTCCCCACTAGAGAGGCTTCACATAAGCCAGAGAGCTGTGGGGATAGAGGCCACAATCTTCAAAGGATATTGGGCCTTGTCTGGATGCTGAAGGCATCCCCCTCCTCTTGTATTATTTTCAATTATTCTCTCTCCACTAGGACTGCTGATTTTCTCCGCGATATTCTACTATACCCTCTCCACCCTAACATTCTAGGCTGATCCAATGATTTCTACTGTTGCAACACAACATACCGATTACATTTCAGTACATTCTTATCATCTAAAAAAAACCATTCCAAAATACTCAAAATACGCATTCCAAAATAATCATTTCCCCCTGACAACGATCTCTTGACTTGTTGTGATATTCTTTCCATTATCGGGTAAGATAGCTACTGTATGTTTCCTGATTTAATTAGCTCTGTTAAAATGTACCCACTCATCATAATTACACAAGACAGGCTCTAATCACTCCGATCACCCCTTTTCTTGATTAATAAACATATTAATTATTTGCAAAGTCAATTCCAACATCTTCCTTAATAGAGCATTCATCATCATAGATATTTATTCTTATCTCATCCTTCTTATCCATTTTTGTAAATCTGAGATAAAACGGGTTACATTTGTACAATCTTCAGTCTTTTTGGCAACTTTTTGACACTGGTAACTCCGGGGTCATTACAGCATCTTTGGTCTGTCAGAACTGTGATTCCCACGAGTCTGTTTGAAACGAAAGGCACCGCCCCGAAACAAATGAAGAATTGTCTATAGCAGAGAATATTTTGGAAATCAACGTCAGCGCCAGAAATCGTCTCTAAATTCACAAAATCTCTGTGTGCCTGCGTGTGAGTGAGTGTATCTGTCCGCGCATCTTGAGAACTGCCTGACCGTTCGACTTCAAACTCGGTTGGATCCGCGGTCCATGCCCATATATGCCCATATATGGACATATACCGATGACATCAGGGATCTCCATAATAGTGAATGAGGTTAACTTTTTGTTTTATTGCCCTAAATATGATGATATAAGAGAGGTATTTGTTTAATAAGATGTCTTCTATTTGTGGTGATTTCCTTGAGTTAGATGATTATGAAAAACAGATTTTATGTGTCAAGCTTGGGAGAGAAGACAGAACACTGTATAATTCTGAGATGTACAGTAATTGAATGTATTATGTGAATATATTGTAAACATGCTGTAAGCGTAAAATGGTGTCTTATCAAACCATGAGGGTTGGGCACTTTGTGTGCAGGACACGGAAATAATATTATCTATCTATCTATCTATCAATCTATGGGCATAAAAGGGTCATGGACAGACAGTAAGCTGCTGCCCAATCAGTGTAATAAACTTAAATACATTTCCGGTACAAAAGCTCTTCCTTCGATGCCTGCATGATTTTGGCGCTAGTGTAGAGCGGCCCACACTCGTGACTAAAATTGTGTTTAGAGAAGTAAAAGAAACATTTATGTGAAATATGGCTACTGTGAAAAATAAACCAGTGAAAGATTATATCAAAAATAAGTTACACAGTATGACTTAAGATCACTATGGATTTTACTATGTAACTTCCTCTGAGCTCTATGGTCGTTCCCTCTCAATACCTAGATCTATCGATACGTTTTGTCCGACTCCACCTATGTTTCTTCCCCAGCACTCTCTTCTTTAATTTCCTGTCCAACTGTTTCCTCCTCCTGTGTGGCTACAGCCCTGCACTTCTCTTGTCTTTCTTTCTGCCATGTATCAAATTGTTCTTGGCTCTCTTGGTGATTTTTCCTTTTCTAGCCTCTCTTCTGATTTAATATTCCCTGGCTCTGTGCTTCCGGGCTTCCAATGGCGCTGATGGTTCCCCTCACAGTCCTGTCAGGCTATGCTCCATGGCATATTTTAACCGTCTCTGTTGTTTTTGGGCACCCCATGGCTCCCCGAAACCCGTTGTATGGGTTTAACCACATGCACCCTAGCGTCCCTAATCTGGGGGGGGGGGGGGGACTAGACTAGACCAGGGGTCTTCAACAGGGGGTCTGGGACCCCTAGGGGGTCCTCAGTTACTACAGGGGGTCCGCCAAATCTTTGTGTGATATGATATTTTTTTTACCTTAACCACTTGAACCCTAGCATCCCTTTTTCTGAGGAGAACTTTAGCCAACAATAGCAGATCTACAAGCTCACAACGCCTCGCAGCTTTTGGCAAAGAGGTATAGGTGTAGAGGGAAAAAAGGGCAGACCAAGTAAACAAAAAAGTAATCTAAAACACAATTTAAACAATATGTAGTGGGGGTCCCTGCTTCATCTCTCTCTCAGCTAGGGGGTCCTTGGCCTGAAAACGTTGAAGACCCCTGGACTAGACTATCTATTACTTTCTGCTATTTTCGGCGAAGAGATTTGGTGTAGAGGGGAAAAAGGAGTGGACCAAGTATAGAGCCCTGGGGGACCCCAGTCAACTAAGTATATAGGGTGTATGAGGTGGAAACCTCATTCTTTCCACAATATGCAGGTTCCTGTAGACGGGTGCACCACATGTGTGTCCATGGTGTGTGATGTGTGTGTCCGTTGTGGGAGCGAGGATGACTCACAAAGCAGGTGAATCACTCTAGGCACTCTCTGACACACGCACGCACACACACACACACACACACACACACACACACACACACACACACACACACACACACACACACACACACACACACACACACACACACACACACACACACACACACACAAACATCAAGGCTAGCCTGCAGGGTTGATGGCTGCACGGTGCATAACTCTACACCTGATTTACTCCTGTTAACCTTGCACTGACACATGTACTGTACTGTACACACCCACACACACACACACACACACACACACACACACACACACACACACACACACACACACACACACACACAAATAGTGAGCGTGTGTGCACGGCAGGTTCACTCTGAGTACACTCCCCAAAACACTCAAACACACACACCCACGCGTGCGGCATGCGCCGAACACACAAACACATCACAATTCCAGAGAGGGCCTGTACAGTTAACCCTGCGAGGACAGTTGGTAATGAAGACGGTAATGTGAGCGATGTAAGCTGCTCATGGAGTGGCCCAGGGCATTGCTGCTGCTGCTGCTGCTGCTACTCGCTCTATACAGAGGAAGTATTAATGGATTAACATTTAACCTCACACACATGACGGCCAGGGACCCCATTCTCTATGCACAACAGGCTGCTTTATGCTCTCAAATGGATAAGGTGTGTGTGTGTGTGTGTGTGTGTGTGTGTGTGTGTGTGTGTGTGTGTGTGTGTGTGTGTGTGTGTGTGTGTGTGTGTGTGTGTGTGTGTTGAAGCTCATTAAGATGGACCAACTATTGACTAAAGCCCACCCAAGGACACACATGGACACATCTTACGTACGCTGCAAAGTGAAAACCACACACACACAAACAGGGCCAGTGAGGGATTCCCAGTTCCATGTGCTAAATGCTAAAGTAGACTTTTAAGAAAGCAGAGTTGAAATTAATTCATTAGGAGCCAATCTTAAAAGTTAATATGGTTGACACTAGGGATCAACTGTTGCTTAGAACTGCGGAATTCTCAAGGTCAAAGGTTACACAGTATATTCTTGAATGCATATTCAAGAATATAGTAATAATCATATACAACAGCGAGGAAGTCATAGAAAAAGGAAAAGGGTGTTATTGCTTAAGGTGCTTGAAGGTGCCGTGTGAAAGGTACTTACTCTTGGGTTATAAACCTCTTATTTACATATACTGTATGTGTGGGCTTTCTACATTCTACATTTCTACATAGTTGGATGGACAGTGAGCAGGGCTTTCTTCCCAATTGTCCTTGAGCAAGACACTGAATGCCTAAACACTACCGATGATTCCTCCGCCGTTGGTGTGTGAATGGGTGAATGTAATGCCCATTGTAAGGCGCTTTTGATAAAGGGGCTCTATAAATGACACCACATAAACATACATTATGCTCATATTCAGCATGCACTGGGCAATAAACCACTTACACCACATACGTTGTTGAGCGGAGTCCCTCAGGGCTCTACTAGTGTCTTTTGAATTTTCGCTCTACATTAAATATCTTCCCTGAAAATAGCCGATCTACAAGCTTAAAACGTGATGAGTTGTAAGCTTCTAGATCTGCCATTTTCTGCAAAAGTTTTCCCCAGAATACGGATGCTGGTGTTTTAAGTAGTTTCACCGAAAATATATTGAACCCGATATTCAGAACCAATAATCGACATAATCTTGCTCATGTAGGTTAATCGAATGATCGAGAAGCATGGTTTTGTTTTGATACTTATTTATAGGCTATTTTACTTATATATCAACAAATTGACTAAATCAATTTGAATAGTTTTTCAATCGACTAAATCGATTATTCTGATTAACCACTCGTGCCACCTGTATTACACTTTCCAGCCCTAACACACTATACTGTATAGTATAGTACATATCAATATGGCTAACACTATACTGTTTTCACAAACCAACACAGTGTTGTCATCATCATGCCTGCAGCATAATAATAACAATGATGTCATGTTTGTCATCTGCCTACCAAGGACGTATCCTTCTCACCTTCCATATCGCACGGAGATGGGCTTTAAGGACACCAAGGAGAGACACACACACACACACACACACACACACACACACACACACACACACACACACACACACACACACACACACACACACACACACACACGTGCAGGGTGTGTAGGAATGCAGCAGAGGAATGTAGGAGGGCTTTGTGAATGCGAGCGAGACATGCAATTGCAAAATGTGGTTATGCTGAAGATGCAATACAATCTTTTCTGCATCTCTGGTTATCCAGAGACAGACTAGGGCAAAGACAAATGTAAGTAACTGTAGGTATAGTACTGCTGTATTCTGTAGCATAGTATGTTTTCAGTTTTTACACGTACTTGGCTGTTGAGGAGGCTACTACTATATATTTTTGACAACACACGTCTGTATTACTTCAAGTTTGCAATTCATACTTTTAGCCAGAATATAAATACTCAATAAGAAGCAAACCCAGAGACAAGCTGACCAGATGTCCCAGTTTGGCCGGGATTGTCCCGGTTTCAAGCTGTGTGTCCCCGACGAATATCTGTGAAACATTTAAATGTCCCGGTTTTCAACATTCACCACCAAATTGTCCTGGTTTTTGCCACAATTGAAATAATAATAGTTGTTTTCAGCGGTTGCATAGACTTTTTATCATGGTCTATTCATGTACCTGCTCCCACCGTAAAGCCATGAACAATGCATTGCGTGTCTGAATTCCACGCTGATGTGTGTCAGTCACATTCATTTAAGGGTCCCGGATTGGGGGGTTGAAAATAATGGTCAGCCTAAACAGAGAGGCAGACAGGGGTGATCAGGGTCGGGGAAAGTCATTCTAGCAGGAAATTTGGTTAGAGGACTATGCAGAGACACGGGTGTCAGTCTTTCTGCATATTTTGAAGGTATACTATGAAATATTTACAACATGTCTAAATGATTGATTGATAGTCAGCATTTGGGTCTCATCCCCGCATCAGCATGCCCCCTCACTCTTCAAGGATAGTGTCACCGGGGAGGAGAAATGAAAGGCAAGGAGGACAGATAAACGTATAGGTGAGGTAAGCCTGGAACTCAATTCTCTCTCATTTGCATCTCACTTCATTATTCCGCCGGAATTTTCCACCTCTGGGCCCCCCCCCCCCCCCCCCCCACCCGAGGGATGCCAAAGGAATGGGGGAGCTTTCAAATTGACTTCAGCCGGGATTGGATCGCCCTCTCTTTCCAATTTACAGAACATTAATCCATCAAGCAATCTGGGAGTGAAGTATCAAGATTAAAATAAATAAATGTTCGCACACTGCCACTTGCACGGTCAAGAGAAAAGTCTTAATGAAGCAACGTTTGCACTTCAGTAAATGTACTTCCACCACAGTTCCCCACGTGCCTTAATGCTCTGAGTTGGTTCACCTGGGGGAACCCATCTGTGCCTGAGCTGGTTAATGATCTACAGACATAATGTACCCCTGTGGACTGTCATTAGTTGCTGGTGTATAGTTTGTACATCAGGGTTTCAGTTGTTTGTCTGTGTACTCGAGTGTCGGGTTTTTCCCTGTAAAAGGCGTACTTTAAGTTAATGTTTTGCCAAGTTAAGATCTGCTTTCAGTTTGATCCTGGTTTCCTGTGTTTGAGTTCTGCTCTTGGGTCCTACACTAGCCCTAATATGGCTGTGATATTACATGCATTTCATGTATTCCATATACACAGCCATAGATCACTCCTATACATAGGCTTTGGCTAATGTGTTTTCCAGTAGGATTATTTATGTGACTGCACAGGTGAAATGGAATTGGGGCAATGACGTAACATCCGGTTTATTTTCTACTAATTTTCAGAGCTTCGAAAGTAGCCTACAAACTGTTAGGCGGAAGCATTTGAAAATTGTGGGAGCCAAATACATCTGTCTTGTGATACTATCATGGCATTAACAGAGCCAGCACTCAAATCCTGAGGGTCAATTTACTCAAGATTTAGAAGTGCAGACTTTGGTAGAACATAGTGTTTTAGTTAGGGGTTCCATTCCCCTTATGGCTCAGTATGTTGAGCTAGGGTTGCCATTTCTATTCTTGAACAATAGGTACATTTGACTTTGGTTATCTGGGTGGCTCAGAGGGTTGAGCGTAGCACTAACACTAACAGGGGTTATGGTTTCGTTTCCGCATGTATCTCATTCGACAGAGCATGCCATTAAAACCATTCAGGATTACGGGTTCCAATCCCTGCGTAGCTTCACTCGGCAGAGCATGCCAGGGTTAGGGATCAATACTGGCAGGGGTTAAAGGGATCAATACAGCCAGGGTTTTGGGGATCAAGTCCTACTATGTGCTGAAACCCAGGTTTCTCAGAGAAAGGTGCTCACCTGTGAGTCTAAAGTATCATTCATAGTCGGACGTAAGGATACGTAACTAGCGCCAGCGCTCCTTGCGTAGTCGTTTTTGTCTCCCCCTCCGTCACTTACGGCTCCAGGATTTCCGTCCGTGCAGTCAACATTCACCGTCAGGCCGACGTACGTTCGTTTGTACGTTGGCTGTAGTACCAGTGGAACCCGTTGGCAGTATAAGGAAAAAAAGTTTTCCTCGGGCCCTCTTTCTCCAAAAAAAAGACCCACGTTGGTTGGTGGAAGTACTTGAGTAAATGTACTTAAGTATAGACCCGTCGATCCACGGTCTGTGACAATATATAGCATATATAGCACAGTGCAGTAGGGGTCGAAACTCACGTTTTGTAGACAACCATTGTTTTTGTCTAGTTTGTGGACTAGTTTGTGTCTTTTATTGCGTTGTTTTGGCTAGATGCTACAATGGTAGCTTCATGTTGTTAGCTGCGCTGATGCCAGCAGCTGGCTGTGTTGCCAGGTTTTGTGAGAGAAATAAGCAACCAGGTCTATGAAAACAAGCCCAAAAGAATCGACTAGGATATAGCAGATCTACAATATATGTTTGAGAATCACTGGTTTAAATAATAATTGGCCCAAATAAGCAACTGCACTTTAGAAACAAGCCCAAATAAAACCGCAACCACCAATACAAAATTGCTTGTTTGTTTACAAGCAACTTTACAGAAAAATAAGCCCAAAGTCGCTTATAATAAGTAGACATGGCAACATTATGGGTACGGCGGTACATACTAGTGGCCATCTAGTGGATGATAGGTGTATTACGCCTGTACACTTTAAAATAAATAAAATAACCCCTAAATAACGTGAGCGACTATGCATGCGTCTGTAAAGAACGGACGGAATCCCTCACCCCCTGACGCACGTTTTAGACCCATCTAGGGACTATGAACGGGCCTTAACTCCACAGTTCTGTGCTATGCAGTCTGTTCACATACTGCAGCATCACCCATGTGTGTCTAACAAAACAATTAACCACTTTCAGCCACTTTGGGCATGTCATTTTAGACAAGATTAAAATGTTTCAATAATACTGAAATTAGCAATTCGGCTATTTCGAATCGTTTTTTGTGTGGCACATCGTACACCAAAGTATACAAGAGGGCTTAAGTGGTTCATAAACAACAAGAAAAAACAACTGTTTTTTATTCTTTCACAGGCATAAAATACAGCTGTAAGACAAATCAGTGGTGTAAGATAATTCTGTCCTCTCTAGTAGATAATGACGTTTCTTCCGACCGACTGCTTCTCAGTGAGCAGGTAATTGAAGTGCGTGTAGGGGGGGGAGCGGTGGTGATGGTGATGAGGCCCTTTAAGCCTAGCCCAAGGTGTCTGCACGCAGATCGGGCCTGACGCGAATGATATTGTCTGAGCTAGGCTAATTACGCTAGGCCAGGCCAATTATGCCGCGTGACTCCCCCGAGGAGCACTTTGGGGCATGCTCATAATGACACGGTAGGGCTACGGCGCCTTGTCGAGCTGTGCTTAAAGAGGAGATTACGCGGAAGAACACAAAAGAAACATTCGAGGAAGTGAAAATCAGGTGGTCCCATGGCAGTGAGACTTTGTTTTTTGGCCTGACTGCGTCCCTCTTCGGGCTTTTGTCTTTCTCAGTGTCTGCCGCTGTCTCTCTCTCTCTCTCTTTTGCTTTCTTTGTGTTCATGTCTTATGGTTTGTCGCCTCTCTGTCTGTCTTCTACATGACCTTGTGTCTCTCTCAACATTTCCCGCTCTGTTTCGCTCCACCTGTGTCTGTCATCTCTTTCGGCCTGTCTGTGTCTCTGTTTTTCTCTTTCTCACTGGTATGGTCTCTTTGTCGCCCCGCCCATGTGTCCAGTCTGTCGTTCCCTGTCAATATTTCCATGTTTCCATCCACCCCCCCCCCTCTCTCTGGTCTCTCTCCATCAGTGGCATTTCTGTTTATCCTTCTCTTGTCTTCATCCTGGCATGCCTTATTCCTTTAACCCATTCAATCCGGGGACGCATCTCTGTCATTTAACATTTCTTTGGGCTATTCAAAAATAGCAGATATACAAGCTCATAGCGTGGCACCGAGTGCCACGCTATGAGCTTGTAGATCTGCTATTTATTTTTTTTATCGTGAAAATGTGTGCAAATCTTTGAAGTGAACATTTTGTCAAATATTGGGACGCCCCCAGAAGCAAACATTTGAGTTACAGAAATGTTCGCTTTAAAAAATATGTATTCAAAGATTTGCACACATTTTCACAATTAAAAAAAAAAAAATAGCAGAGCTACAACCTTGTCTATGAGCTTGTAGATCTGCTATTTTTGAATAGCCAAAGAAATCTAAAGTGACAGAGATGCAACGCCGGATTGAATGGGTTAATAGAATGCAGCGCGGCCCTCTCTGCTTGTCACCGCGGGGCAACTCGGTGGTGGTGACTGACTACTCGTAAATGTAGATGCCAGCAGCCCCAAGGTAATGTCTGGAACAGTTTATCCCTGTTCCCTTTTACATAAAACATCACCTTCTAAAAAGGGCACCAATGAGACCTCTCTGCCCACCTCTGTATTATTCTCTCTCAGTATATATGCCTCTTTGTCCGTCTTGTCTTCTCTTTTCCGCTTCTCTTTCTCCTGTCCGTGTTTCGCCGCCCCTTGTGTGTCTTCCTCCAAAAGCTCTGCCTTTCAGAGGGGCCGGCCGCTATTGACTCACCACATTCTCAGGTAATGTGATTAACCTCTACATTCAGGAAAGGAAAATAGCCGTTGCTGAGACCGTGACATTGATACACCGCCACATGAAGTTAGAAGTCTCTCTCTCTCTCTCTCTCATATATTCCGTGCCTCTTTCTTCACTTCTCTAGAAGCGGCACATGACAGCTTGGCTTTATATGTAATAAGGACACACACACGCACACACACACACACACACACACACACACACACACACACACACACACACACACACACACACACACACACACACACACACACACACACACACACACACACACACACACACACACACACACACACACACACAAAGACCTGACCTGACCTGTACTCACTCACATGCGCATACATTATGCACAGTAACCTGCACAAACAAGCCACTCACATAAGTAGTGCATTGGCCAGAGGGGACTGTGGGTAAATGAGTTTTTGGACAGATTATAATTGTGTTCCAGCAGGCTGGTTGCTCTGCCCCGGCCTTGACTCCAGCTTGTCTCCTGAAGTGACACACGGTGGTCCGCAGTCACTCACCTCTCGAACTCCCCCGGTAGATTTAAGCCTGAGTCATACGTCGCTGCGCGTGGGTGTCGCACACGTGCACCGTAAATAGCCAATCTACAAGCTGACAATGCCTCAAAAGCGGCATGCGTTGTGAGCTTGTCGATTTTTCTATATTTTTGGTGCGCAACACCCGCACGCAACAAAGTATAAATGAGGTTTTAGTGTAAACACTGGGCTTGTCATGCTGAGCCCAGAAGTTTAGAAATCCACATGGGGGTGAGGGTTCAGGGTGGATGGGGGATTACATGCATGGGGGGTTTTGAGGAAAGTAGTTTTTCCCTGGGATGCCTTGTAATTATAGGTTATGTTCAACCCAGCAGGGGATTGTGGGCTTTGACTCTGTCTTTGTTTGGGGGTTGACTAACTTGACTTACTGTATGAGTGTGGATATTGGTGTTAGGGTATTTATTGCGGTAGACTTGGCAGTGAGAGTGTCCGTCAACGTTCGCTTGCCCTCGAGCTGAACGACCCCCCACCCCCACCCCCTCCTGAGAGCTCGAGCGAAGGTGAAATAAAGGTGAGGGGCATAGCCAGCGTCTCCATACACAGCTATGCACCCTTGATCCAGAAAATGGATGCCATAGCTGTTCACTCACCCTATCAACATCAGCAAAATGCATGAAATGTAAACTAACGGTACCTCATGGCCAACAATTCAACCTATTCATCTAACTATAAATTCCACAAATGTCTATGTCTGTCTCATAGACTGTAAAATGAATGGACAAAGGGAGCCCCACTGGTTTCTACAGACTGTTTTGAAGTTCTTCACTCGGTAGAACCAGTGAAACATACTACTTTATCATTCATTTTCAAATTAATGGGACCATAATTTACAAAACGCATATCGTGATGATTTAAAAAAGACTCTAAACTAGCGATTGAAAACATAAAGTGTTTATGAAAATGTTTACTACGGTAATGAAATCAAGTGTAAAGTCCAAAAGGCCAACACCTTGTTTTACTTCTGAGAGTATATTGTTCTGCAGCCAGCACTGCCCTGGAGAAGGTGAAATAGCGACCTAAATGTCAGATCTTATTTTAGTCTCAAAAAGGTGGTTAACCACATGGACCCTATAGCATCCCTATTCTGGAAAATAGCTGCTACTCTACTCACTCACAACACATCACAATGCAACGTGTTGCGAGGTTGTAGATCGGCTATTTTAAGCAAAGAGATTTGTGTAGACTAGAGGGAGGAAAAAAGGAGGGAGCCTAGTATAGACCCCTGTGAGAGTATACACAGGGCTTATGTTAAGATCGGGGTTGACCTGGTGCCTCAACCAGAACATGCACAGACCACATAGGGGAAATCTCGTGAGAAAACACTCCTTACGGAACTGAAAGGGAAAGAGTATTCGTCACCAGAGAATTCCCTGTTATGATGAGATCAGTCTATACTATGGTCTGCTTCGTGGAGCCTCTATAATTATGAGTAATATACAACTTGTAGGGGGAACTTGGGGAATTTAGTCTTGGCTGGCTTGTGGAAACAGCCCTATATATTCTCTGTTTGGCATGAATGGTGACCAACAGAGAGAGAGAGAGAGTGTGTGTGTGTGTGTGTGTGTGTGTGTGTGTGTGTGTGTGTGTGTGTGTGTGTGTGTGTGTGTGTGTGTGTGTGTGTGTGTGTGTGTGTGTGTGTGTGTGTGTGTGTGTGTGTGTGTGTGTGTGTGTGTGTGTGTGTGTGAACATACAGTACGCACTTGTCCATTTGCGTTTGTGCATTTCTACATGATGTGTGCATGTGCGTGCATGCTTCTTTGCGTGCATAACACAGCAGTGTAGTACACAGCTAGCTTGGGAGGCATAGTTGAGTGGGTGCTGCTCTGTAATTGTGGGCGGGGAGGGTGCTAGTTGCGGTGGTGACATGTGGTGGTAATGGGAAAAAAGAGGTCTCTCTCTCCGTCTTTCTCTCTCTTGTTCTCTTTCCGCGCCATGAAACACATCCAGAATATACAGCGTCGCACTCATTTCTGGCACTTTCTCACCTCCGCCTACTACATACTTTGGCTGCTTTATTTGCCTTGCCTTTTCTTTGACTTTTACTCGTGTTGCAGGGGAGCCGAGAAAACTGTCTTTTGGTCTGACGGCCTAGAATCCCCAAGGTCACTACTTAGTTGTCTGTTTATTTTATGCTTTAGACCTTATGGGTGGAATTTTATTTTTTAGAGAAAGAGCATGCTACCGTTTCACCTTATTTACTCAAGGTGTTTTTTTCTTTTCTTTTATTGAGTCAGTGCTGACTCTAGATCAGATTGGGCACACAAGGATTTGGCGGCGCCCTGTAACTCTGAGGACCCCCAAGGGCCCTGTTGAAGTCCCCTGAGCTAGGGTTACAGTATGTGTTGTTCCACAGACAGGGAATGTTTTTTGTTTATTTTATTGAATTTATTTCTGTATTCAAAGATTTTTCAGGTATTTAGATTTTTGTTTAAATATTTTTTTAACTGAACAAATCTTGTTGCCTCATGGTGTTCCTGCTATTTGCGTTTCTGATCATATTCTCAAGTAGAGACTGGGGCATTTGCATGAATCTTTTATTGTATTAGTATTTAATCTACGTGCAATATCACATACTGTAATACAATGTCACATAAAAATATTCCAGATTATTTCCCAGGTATTTTCAGGTGATTGTTTACATCTCATGGTTTTCATTGCGTTCATCCTGTGTCAAATCCCACCCATCTGGCACTGTAGTAGATCGAGAGAAAAAACAAGAAAAAAAATGTGTGAGTCTAAAGCCCTATTCACATGAGACTAGTATTACCTGGGGACCTCATGTACAGTAATTTAGAAATGACTTCCCCATGGCTATATTTTGTGCTACAGCTATTGTGCACTGGGATAAGTGAAGTCTGTATTTTACTGAAATGTACTGACATTATCCTCCGGGATATAATACCTGGAATATGGAATACGATATGGAATATGATTGAAAAAAGGCTTTTGTATTGCGCCTGTTGAAAGACATTTTCCTCATGTCATCATCATCATCATCATCTTTTGCCATGATTTCGCTCCTCTTGTGGATTTGAGCTCGCTGTTTCTGCGAATGGCTTTCCATGTGCAGAGTTTTTACACCGAAAATGCTGTCAACACTTTCATTTATAATTTACAGTGCAGCCTAATTCTGGATTGGGAAAGAGGTAGGAATAGGCGCAGAGAAAAAACACCTTGCTTAAAAAAAAAAGGACGTAAAATTATGAGATGCCAATTCGCACAGCACTAGACTACTATCAGATGACCTCTGTGTTTTCCCTAGAATGTTTACTTTACGGACATGGCCGATTCCCACGGGATTAAGATCACAGAAGACCTCCACAATTATTGCAACATTCACATTTTAGCCATTAAGCTAATCTCAGTTAGCTTAATGGCTCTGCTCTGAGTGTAACAGATCAGGATTCAACCTGGGGCCTTAACATTAGAGTAGTGGTATGGGTCTTGAGTACTATATTTGTGTTTTTTTCCCTTTTTTTTTTTTTTACATTTCTTGCAAACACATTTTAAGTACAAACATTTTTCAAAGAATTTCCCAAATAAAAAAACATAAAAACAATAAATAAATATAAATATATAAATATAACTTATAAATAGTGAATATAGCATATCTACAAGTTCACAATGCGTCGCATCGCTTGTACAGTAGATTGCTATTTTGAGTATTTTTTAAGTAGTATTTTTGTAAGTTTTGGTCTCTTGGAGATACCAAAATGTATCTTTTGAGTCTTGAGCGGAAATGTTTGGGAACGACTGCATTGGAGGACAGTTTCACTAACCAGCAGGTCAACACCCTCAATCGTTAAATGTTGCACTTGTGGGGGAAAAATGTCACCCTGGACATTTCCAGTGCTGTAAAGTGTACTCAATTACTGTACTTAAGTACAATTATAAGGTATTTTTTACTTTACTGTAGTACTTCCAATTTCCAATACTTTTACTTCTACTCCACTACATCTCAGATCCAAATATTGTACTTTTACTCCACTATTTAAAAACGAGTTTCTTTTAGTACTTACAAAAAACAATAACCCCTTCAGCACTTTATATACTTCAGCTATTTGAAAATAGTCGATCTATTTATTTCCAAAAGATTTATATAAAAAAAAAATCACTTGGACATTCTGCGTAACTTGGACTTTTACGTTTGGTACTTTAAGTATATTTTGATGCCAACACTTATGTACTTTTACTCAAGTACATTTTGAATACCGGATAGTTACTTAGGTATAAGAGTATTTTATAAGAGTATTTCTACCTTGTGTTATTAATATTTTTTACTTAAGTAGAAAATGTGAGTACTTCTTCCAACACATTTCCCAAGACACAAGTACAAAGTCAGAAACTCCGAGAACCAAGTTCCATAATTTCCATAAAAGTCTAGTCTTTTAGGCTAGTTATGTTATGTGTCACCATTGACTGGTCAACCCACAAACCAAACCACTAAGGATATACACAAATGCATTTCTGTGTTGAACGTGCTAGAAAACACTACAATGACGTCTTTTAAACGGGGGTGGTATCCCCCAAACCATAATTTCTCTGTTTTTGAATTCTGTCTGTCTTGTTATTCTCACGCTTCACTGGTCTTTGATATAAAAATTGCTAGCAGGTTGGATTGGAAGGGACGTATAATATGTGAAATCTGAATTGCAAAGAGGGGAATAAGGCCAAACAAGATGTCACCCAAGTTTGTTTTGCCTTGTGTTGGACTCCTCACTGACCTTGTATAGCTTTCACCGCTACGATGTCGAGCAACCAAAACCAAAGAATTGTACTTTTTTGTACTTGTTTATACTTTATCAATCTGGGAACCCAGCGCCAAATGAAAAGGAAAAACAGCGCCCTCTGCTGTTTTTGACTATCTCAGTTGGCTCTGGGAGGAAGAAAACGTAGCACCCGTGTGCAAGGAAACCAGGGTTTTGGTCAGCCTTCAGCGCATCACTTCCGGTGGTGCGACTATGTTTTCATTCCCACTAACAATATTTCTACACGGAACACTAACAGAGAACATGGATCGTTTTGGTTATAAGCCCACTTGTTTCTATGATGAAAGAGCAAGTTAAAATGTGAATATCTTTCCGTGGTTTTGTCTGCTCCGCGGACGCTATTGTTAAATTAGTTTCGGTTGGTTTCGAGAGGGGAAGGATCGACGGACACGTGAATCCCGCCCACTACATTTGATTGGGTAAAGCGCGGCCTGCTTCCTGATCTAAAGGCACGCCCACTTGTAGGCTACTGCGTACATGTTATGACGAACCTCCCCGACAGATTCAAACGCAGAGCAGAATCTGTTCTTGAGAGATTAATACTTTATAAGATAATAAAAACCTTGAATCTTGGAACATAACACATAACATGGACACAGCTTTTTGGCACTGTGTTACCAACACAAAGATCTTTTGTGACAACGAACGAAAAAAGAAATCATGGACCGTCTGTGTGATCGGACACACAAATCTTTTATCAAAAACTTTGGGGTGGGTGAGGCAGGCAGCCAGGGTGACGCTGGCTGCCTGCACCTCGCGTCTCAGACAAGATTTAGAAAGTCCAGACACACATCAAAGTCACAAAATGAGATACTTATCTGGATCCTTCAAATATTTGTTGCTATGCGCTTTGCAGGGCTAGGCAGGGCTATAAGTGTCAGGCCACCAGCCTGGTGAATCATACAGGAGAATGGGCCAGCGATGGGCAGTAATTGCTCCGAAATGATCATTGCGAGAGGCTGAGCAGAATGCTGAAAACAGCCCTGGCAACAAAGAGGCGAGGCAGGGCAGATGGGGGACTGGGTAAAATGACAGAGAAATATGATGAAGCAGCAGCACCAGCAATCAGCCATCCATCCTCTTTGCTTTTACCGTCTCTCTAGCTCTCTTTCTCTCAATTTCATTTCATCTTCAATTTGAAGCCTTTGTGGCTTTACTTAGGTTTTAGTCATATTCACTCTCGGTCTCTCTGATTGTCTCTCTCTCTCTCGCTCCCTCGCTCCCTCTCTCTCTCGCTCCCTCGCTCCCTCTCTCTCTCGCTCCCTCGCTCCCTCTCTCTCTGGCTCCCTCCCTTGCTCTCTCTCCCTCTCTCTCTCTCTCTCTCTCTCTCTCTCTCACTCACTCTCACTCAGGGTGTCATCTTCTCTGGCTCATACACGGCTGTGTTTGTGTTTCCGTTCATTTCATATTAAGAACACATTCTGTCTCTCGCTGTGTTTTTCCTCACTCTCAACCCCCCCCCCACACACACACACACACACACACACACACACACACACACACACACACACACACACACACACACACACACACACACACACACACACACACACACACACACACACACACACACACACACGCACACACACACACACGCACACACACACATCTGCTTTTATTTTGTTGTTTTTCCACTCTAATCTCCTCCAGCTCTCATACAGTATGTTTCTCCTCCCTCATCCCCCTCTCGCTCTCATCCCCCAGGTGAGGTGGAGCGAGTGTAGATGTTGCTTGTCAATAATTTAATAAGAAAGGAGGGCTCCCTCTTAAACAGTGTCATGAATTATTAACCCCCGTGTGCGTGTGTGTGTGTGTGTGTGTGTGCGTGTGCGTGTGCGTGTGCGTGTGCGTGCGTGCGTGTTTCTGTACTGTATGTACGATGGGTGGATGGTGGATGTGGATTGCACATTAGCAATGCATGTATTGGCTATACCTCTGTATGTTTTGCCTATTGTGTATGTGTGAAGCATGATCAAATAATTGCCTGTCAGGGATGATGGAATGTGCCAAGCAAGCTCAAATCGTTATTCTGTGAAGCATAGATAGGTGTGTGTGTGTGTGTGTGTGTGTGTATGGCGCTGCCACAGCATACAATACAGGCCATGCATGTTTCATTAGAACCTGTCTGTGCAACCTGGCAAACGAGATGCACTTTTATTTGCCTTGTTTTCCTTCCAGGTACAGTTGGGCGTGTGTGTGTGTGTGTGTGTGTGTGTGTGTGTGTGTGTGTGCGCGCACGTCCATGTTGTGTATGCAGGGGTGGAGGTTGTGCACGCCGCAAAGCGCTGTGTGCATGGTTTGATGTGTTTGTGTCTCTGCCATCAAGGCGGGTTTTCATGTGGAGCAGATTGGTGCTGAGGCTGTAATATGCATCTCAATATGTAATATGCATACTGTATGTAATACGCATCTTTTTTTACTCGGCACAGCTTGACTGAGTCGGAGTGCATTGTGTCTTTCTGTTGCATGTTTCATGTTGAAGACGGTACTATTGTGTACATTTGTACACATGCATTTGTGTGTGTACATGAGCACAGTCTTGTACACGTACATATGGATTGTATGTTTCTCTGACAGGCACAGGGAAACCCACAGACGCACACAATCCACCTGAAAGCTGACAGGGTACAGCACTGATAATAACGCTATAATAAGAATACTAATATTTACATATTGTGAAAAGAATGACATAGTATACGAAGGTGTGTCTGTGTGTGTGTGTGTGTGTGTGTGTGTGGTGTGGGTGTGGAGGGGGTGTACACAAACACACACACGTGAGCGTGTGTACATGTATTACTATACTTGTGAGGACCAAATGTCCATACAGGTATAGAATTTGAGAAATAGACATTTTAGAGGACATTTTTCCTGTACTCACAAGAGAAATTGTTGTTTTATGGCTAAAAAAAAGATTTGGGGAGATTTTACCTGATTTATACGCGATAAAGCTGTGAGCTTGTAGATCTGCTATTTTCAATTAACCCATTAAACCCAGGTCATTTTACATTTCAGATATATATATAGCAACAAAAGTTTTTTAAGAAAAGTCTTGGGTTTTGGAACAGTGGTTTAGAACTATGGTTCACAAAAATAGCAGATCAACAAGCTACAAGATCTTCATGCCCCGGTGCGAGCTTATACATCTGCTATTTTTGAACATTTTTGAAAAATATTGAAAGTGTTTTGAATTTTATAACAAAAATCGTCTCTTCTGGGGGTGGGGGGGGGGGATTTGTGAACTTATTTAGAAGGCATCTGTAGAATCGGCCTCAGGTCTTAATGGGTTAAACATTATATGTATAATTTATGTATAGTAATACAAACGTGTGTGTGTGTGTGTGTGTGTGTGTGTGTGTGTGTGTGTGTGTGTGTGTGTGTGTGTGTGTGTGTGTGTGTGTGTGTGTGTGTGTGTGTGTGTGTGTGTGTGTGTGTGTGTGTGTCTGGTCTGCAGTCGTGTGTCTATATGCTTAGAGAGCACAATGCTAGAGGCATGGGAGTGTTATAGAGGTTCTGTACAGAGGGCCAATGGCCACATATATCTCAATGAAAGTTGCTGCATCCATCATGGAGCCAGCCAGAGTGGCTCTGCTCAGGGGAAAAGATGGACTGGAGCCCGTAGCTTGAGGAAGCTATAGTATGGTATACAGTAGTATAGTATAGGGCCTTAGAGGGCACTTGTCTGTAACTGATACATTTTATATTTTCTTTGTTTTGGTGGTATAGCCTCAGGGAAAAGGGGTAAAGCACTTATTTAACTGAAGCAGAATGCCTTTAAGTATAATGAAAGCAATGCCATTTTGTCTGGGACATATACTGTAAATACCACAGAGCACCCTAGAGGGTGATTTATACTTTAGTTGCACTCCGGTGTCGCGCACCTAAAAATATCCCGTCTACAAGCTTGTAGATCTGCTATTTTCGCAGCCAAGTATAAAGGGCTTTTTCACACCAGGCAGTGACACCGCATTTGCGTTCTTGCTTTGGTCTGCAGTGTCGCACTGTGCTCCTCATGTGAAGAGTTCTACAAGTCACGTAGAAAAAGCATTGTCACGTGTGTGAGACGAGTACAAATGCGACAGTTTCACAAGAGTGTGCCCGCTTGTCGCTACACTGTCAGATTGCCCGCGCCTCCCTCCTACCTCCTCCCTCCCTCCGTTCACCTCTCATTGACCTGCGTCAGGTCCTTCCTGAGTGACGAGGCCTTAAATCAGGTATAATGCCATAAAAGCACATCGGCTATTAACATTGACATTAACTTATCACCATCAACATAAAAACAAACAATATAATGTAAGGTATATAACATAGTTTAGTGTCCACTGAGCTTTCTCCCTCCCTATTAATGAGACAAGCGGACGATAATTAATTTTACAACATGGCTAGATGGCTTCAGCGGAAACAACAAAGAAAGCCGTCTAACAACTCTGCTCTTGTCCTTCCTTACCGAGCTCACATCTTTTTGGCCGTGAATTTTAATTGCCTCCATCTGTAGGCTTTAACTATGCGGCACAAAGTGGTTGTTAGCATCACAAAGTCGGAAAAGGGCTTGTTAGCGCCTCGACCGTTTCGACGAGTTGGTGTGTGTGTGTGTGTGTGTGTGTGTGTGTGTGTGTGTGTGTGTGTGTGTGTGTGTGTGTGTGTGTGTGTGTGTGTGTGTGTGTGTGTGTGTGTGTGTGTGTGTGTGTGTGTGTGTGTGTGTGTGTGTGTGTGTGTGTGTGTGTGTGTGTGTGTGTGTGCGTGCGTGCGTGTGTGTGTGTGTGTGTGTCGGCTTGTTTGTGCACATGTGTTACTGCGCGCCATGTGTGTTCCTGGATGCCCCAGAACAGGATTGCTCTACCTAGGCCATTAGCTTTAATGCCTACCTCGGCGCTGAAAGCTTTGGCTGCTGGGAGGTGAAAGTTAATTAGCGCTACACTTTAGAACTGTCCGGGAGTAATGCGATTCATCCTCTGCAACATGTGATGCTGACTACACTGTTATGAGATAAAAGTGTGAGTTTGTTCATCTTTCCCCCCCTTTGAGCTCTTTGCTTTGTTGTGCTAGCTAATTAGTTGCAGGCAGGTAGCCCTTCATTTTGGTACTCCAAGGACATTTCTGCAATGTGTTGCCTTTGGACCTGAACGTGAGCATCATTTACCGCTACTGCCAAAAACAACACCATCTGTCACAAAACAACAGTTAACCTGTCCTGTCAACATTTTGGGCATATCAGTATAGGGAAATTATTTTAAAATAATAGTATTTTTTTTTAGGGTGGGGGATTCCATGATTCAAAAAAATCAGTGGTGGAAAAAGTACTCACATTCTTTACTTAAGTAAAAGTATCAATACTGCAATATAGAAGTACTCTGTTACAAGTGAAAGTCTGGAATTCAACATGTACTTGAGTAAAAGTACAAAAGTATTGGCATCAAAGTGTACTTAAAGTACCAAAAGTAAAAGTAAACATTATACAGAATGTCCCTTTTCAAGTTTTCAAATGTATACAAATCTTTTGAAAATAGCAGATCTACAAGCTCACAATGTGTCGCATCGCGACGCATTGTGAGCTTGTAGATCGGCTATTTTCAAATTGGAAATGGGAAATACTCAAGTAAAGTACAAATACTTCAAAATTGTACTTAAGTACAGTACTTGAGTTAATGTACTTACTTTCCACCACAATTATACATTAAAAAAATAGCAGGTCTACAAGCCTTTTCGCTATTCGTCATACGATGAACTATATATATGGCTTAACGGAGCCAGCTGTACGTTTTCACTGCAACTCAGGCCATCTATAAAAGGACTACAAAATATGTAATGTTACAAGTGAATAAATAACCCAACTTTTAGGTTAGGTTAGTATTATTAATTGCTTTCTCAAGTGAAAGACTCCAGGGACAGATGGAAATGCATGCAGACAGAGCAGCACTTTGGGGGGGAAAAAGAACTTAAAGCAGGAAGAGCGAAGCTGAATAGTGTGGGGGGGAACAAAGTGACGCAACATGCTGCTAGACGTAAATAAAAAAGGACGAGCAACGGGTTGGTCGGATTGAAAATGATGGCAGATAAAAGGAGAGGGGAGGGAGGGAGGGATTTTGGGGAGGGAGGTTGTCTGACAGAGAACGGCGGGCAGCGCTCCGACCTTGAGCGGGAGGGATAGAATGACGGGGGACTCCCCACAGAGAGAGAGAGAGGGAGTGTGTGAGAGTGCGTCTGTGTGTGGAGTTGATATTGAAATAAAACACAGAGGGGAGCTAAGAGATGAGAGGAGAGAGAATGAGTCGGAGCTGAAGTGGGAGGGGGGTATGAGATAGTGAGAGAGAGAGAGAGAGAGAGAGAGAGAGAGAGAGAGAGAGAGCTGGCAGACCAGCAGTTCAGTTGGGAAAAAGAGAGAGAAGCTGACAGCTCTACTTGAGAGCAGCCGTCTGATTCATGTCTGTCAGTTCCAACAGGAGTGAGACTGGAAACAGCTGGAGATCTACGTGTGTGCGTGTGTGAGAAAGAGAGAGAGAGAGAGAGAGGGAGAGAGACAGAGAGAAAGAGTGGGGGAGGTCAGGGTAAGGCCAGCCACTGATGAAAGGCGTCTGTCTGCACATTTACACGTTCACAGACGGACAATGTGTGTTGGCAGCGATCGGCCGCATCATCCCGCATGTGTGCTTGGCTGTGTGATCAGGATACATGCAGAGATAACGGACTCACAGAGGTCACACACACACCAGCCCCTCACACTCTTAATATGACACGGCTGTCACCACTGCTGTAACTCTGGCAGACTCTGGCAGAGAGAGAGAGAGAGAGAGATGGGGAGAGAGAGAGATGAATTGAATTGCAGCAGAGATTAGGGGATGTACAGAGGAATTGACGGTACACAGTGAGACACATTTTGGTAGAGTGAGAACAATGTGAACTGAATTGGTGCTGAGAGGTGGAGATCCTTTGTGTCTGAGCTAATGCTCTGGTACATGATGTTCTGCCCCCTCCCCAAGGACGACATCCTTTCCTCCGCTCATTCGTCTCAATTTCTGAACACAACGACTGACTTCTCTCTCTCTCTCTCTCTCTCTCTCTCTCTCTCTCTCTCTCTCTCTCTCTCTCTCTCTCTCTCTCTCTCTCTCTCTCTCTCTCTCTCCCTCTCATCTCAACACCTTTCACTAGATGTTCTTCCTGGGTTATGAACTATACTGTAGGAATGATTGAGCGAGAGAGGAACACTGTGTTAATAGTTGGTACAGAGGGTCCTGACATGTTGGTCAGCAAGAGATTTCAGCCTGAAACCTATTGTTCCCAAAAGTTTCCCAGGCAAATCCCCCCCCCAAGAAAAAAATAAGTTTAACCACTTTCAACCTGGCATCCCTATTTTGGGCAAAAGTATTTACTTAAGTAATTTTTTTCACAAACTTTCCAAAAAGCTATGAATCCAGGTGTGCCTTGAGATTTTGACTGGCCTCCTCTTGTGTGCCTTGGGAACAAAAAGTTTGAAAACCATCCAAATGTCAGCATGGTTGTATGTTGATAATGACTCTCACTCTCATACCCGCTCAGGCGTTAATTAACTAAAGGAAACCCACTGGCTACAAATATCAATTATTTTATGCCCAAAATGAAGAAAAAAAAGTAGGATAATTGCTCTTTTACACCTACTGTATAAACCTGTGATGTGACGGATAAAGCGAAGTTGTTCAAGGTTTTCTATTAAAAAACGGTAAATGTGGGTTGTGAGACATTATGTCAGAATCCCAAGATAGAGAGTATACCACATTCTGACATCATGGTGTAATTCAGGTCCCAGTATGAAACTATTTGCAAAACTACTGACACAAAACTACTGACACAGGTTTTTGTTTATTCTTTACTGGAGTATTTCTAATTTTCAGTACTTTTACTTCACTACATCTCAGATTCAAATATTACACTTTTTACTCTTTACTCTTTTTACATTAATTAACCACTTAAACTTCTACAAGCTCGCCGATCTACAAGCTCACAACGCGTCGCTTTGCGAAAATAGCTTGTACATCTGCTATTTTCAAAGGATTTTTATACATTTTAAAACTGAAATGGGACATTCTGCATAATGAGTACTTCTCCTTTTGTATATTTTGTAGCCTATTACTTTTACTTACGTACATTTTGAACACCGGACGTTTACTTAAGTTAAGTTAAGTACTTAACTTAACACATACAGTGCCAAGATCGCATCGATGCGTTCTTTCAAATCCATTGCTTGAGTGCCAGGATTCCAAAGAACGCATTGATGCGTTCTTTTGAATTTTCATTGTTTAATCTGTGATCGCACGGCTGTGTTTATTTCTCATCAACACTTTCTTTTTCCACTTACGTCACACTCACTCGGAGCCGGATGTAAAAAAAAAAAATCATTTCCGGGTCACGTTGTTTTTCTCCGGTGATTTTCGGCCAGAATAAGGAAAAACACGTTTTTTCACATGGTATAAAAGACAAACGGACAGCTCAACTTCTATTTTCTTTGGTCCGGGTGACTAACAGTCATCGTCGTAGTGTATCACATCGTTTTCAGGCCGATCAGCGGGCCGGGCATTGTCGAAAACGTCACATCCTTTGAATGACCGGATATGACGTGGGCCTGTTTGGGAGGGGGTGAGCGAGGTGATCAATGTTTGGATGTGCTGCTCTCTACTGGTGGAACAATCGTAGGTGCTTGACAACACAATCAGAGAATGTATTTGAATGAAAAATTACAAAACAAAAAAATAAAAAAACACGCAAATTGCTGGCACAGGGGTGAGTACATTATGAATAAACTCTGGCAGTCAATGTGTTAAGAAGTTAAGTACTTAATAGTTTTACTTAAGTAAAACATTTGAGTAATTCCATCACTGCATACAGCACGTCAAAGGATCCACTGTGTTTAACCCCATCGCTCCATTCCGCATTGGCCCCATTCCAGAAACGAAATGTCTAAGTGGAAGTGGTGGCTGTGGGCGTGTCCATGGGTGGCCTATAAGGTGGCATGTGCCAACTCTGGAATCCGATTGGCCGCCCCAGGTGCCATCCATTATCCTCCACTATGATTGGCTTTCTGCCCAGTCGGAGACGGGTAAACCGAACTTTCGTTTATAGGTGCAATTAAACATGGAAGCTTGTATATTACGTTTGTATGGTGCCACTCTATTCTGCTGTAATTGGTAGGTTTATTTATTTTTTAAATTCAGCTTTAAACACAGTAATGTAAGACAGCATGTTAGTAATTAAAGTAGATATGGGTAGTGAAGACAAAAAAGTGTGTGTGTGTGTGTGTGTGTGTGTGTGTGTGTGTGTGTGTGTGTGTGTGTGTGTGTGTGTGTGTGTGTGTGTGTGTGTGTGTGTGTGTGTGTGTGTGTGTGTGTGTGTGTGTGTGTGTGTGTGTGTGTGTGCCCTTGCATAAGTCAGCCCAGCGGTGTCAGTTCGTCTAGTGAGGTTCGCCTGGTGAACTGGCCTTATTAATTCATGTTGGGCATTGTAATCCCATTATTTGTCACTTGCTCCTCATCCTGGCAGAAAATGTCTGTAATTATGCGCTTAGTTCTTGCCTGGCCACATTACCCTCTGAGCTTCACTGACGAGTGAGTGCTCTGCTCATTAATGCCCACCCAGCATACATAGCTTTTTAGTTGAAATACACTACACCAAAATAACACCCCCCTACACACGCACGCACGTGCACGCACGCACGCACGTGCACGCACACGCGCGCACACACACACACACACACACACACACACACACACACACACACACACACACACACACACACACACACACACACACACACACTCTGCCATATCCCATTGCCATAAGGTTTTGGCATGTCATTACAGCCAAATTTATGTTTTCAAAATTTGCACGCTCTCTAAGCTCATTACCAGCTCACAATGCATTGCATTGCGACGTGCTGCAAGCTTGTAGATCGGCTATTTTTGGCATGGGGAAATAGGGCTTCTTGCACCTGTGTGAGGAGCCTAATCACGAACCTCAACTGTTGCAACTGGCATGCTGTGCACGCACATATTTATACAGTATCTTTGGCCACACACAAACAGGCGCAGAGTAACAGATTATAATAACATGCAATTTTGCAGTGCATACGCACACTTCTTTTTCAACCAATTTCCCTTTCGAGTGCTAAAACCACTTAGAGTGCCAGGTGCCAGTCTACTCACCCAGATTCATGGAACAGAATAGGAGGCACTTGTGTGTGAGTAATTGTTAATGGGCCTCTAGCAGGGCTCCTAAGACATGCCTGATAGTGGTGCGAGTGGCGCTGGTGGCGCTAATTACAGCACAGGGACACTGATACTTTACATGCTGAGAGAGCATCCTCATGCCAAGGGACGGACAGGTGGCCAAGGATGGCTGCTATAGTGCTGTGAGACAGTCTCCTGACTCTCATTCCTGGACTGGGAGGTGGCTGTGAAACTCTGATTAGGGCCAATAATTGGGGGACTAAGGACGAGATGATGGCACTTGCTTTAACCTATTAAAACCGCGAAAGCATCCGTGTAATTTTAGATTTTAGCTATATATACATAGCAAAATACTTTTTCTGAAAACTGTTAGGATTTAGAACAGTGGTTTAGAACGGTGGTTCTAAAAGAAATGTCAATATACAAGCTCACAGCGCGACACTTCGTGCCGTGCTGTGAGCTTGTACATCTGCTACTTTAGATATATGTATTTTTTAATCTAAATTATTTTGAATTTTTTTCAACACAAATCTTCTCCTCTGGGGGTCCCTGGTACAAAACATTTTCAGATGTTGGGGCCGTCATTTTGGGGGTCCTTGGCACGAAAAAGTTTGAGAACCACTGATTTAGAGGGCATTTACAGTATAACAAACATCATTCATCGGTCATGTGATTTCATTTCTTAATTGGGATCTATGTGAGGCAATGCAATGCATAAAAAAAAGAAAGAAGGCATTTGTAGAATCTGCCTCAGGTTTTAATGGGTTAATCACTTTAACCCTGGCATCCCAATTTTACATGTCACATAGGCAAAAACATATTTCTTTAATAACTTAATAATAGCAGATCTACAAACTCAGATTGGCTATTTTCAAAATAATTTGGTAATAAAGTGGTAATGCGTGTGTCTCAGGACCCCCTCGTAACCGGACCAAGAGGGTGGCTGAAAAGAAGCCTGACTAGACTGGATGAAATATACATATTTTACTGTATAATATCTTTAACAAATCAACATTATCCGCTATTGCCCCTCGATGGTGTAATAGTTAAGTCACAGGAAGCACGCACACTTATTTATAAGGTACACTGATGCAAATGAGCATTATCGTTCCCCCAAGGGTATATGCAGTTCAGGCAGTTGTTGCTGTGCAGCTATAGAAAACTAATTAAAGCTGGCAATTACTGACCCTACTGTGCATGTTGTGTATAATAGTGTATCATTTGTAAGCACAATGCATAACTCTGTATTGAGCAGGTTTTTTTCTCTTTTTTTTTCTTCTTCTGTGCAGCACACTGAAAACACCCCCCTCAGAAAACAACAATAAGGGATAGAAAATAATCTTTTAAATGCCTGGAACCTACAGTATTTATACATTTGTCCGGCACATTTATGTTTAATTGTTCATGTGTTTTCGTCAGTGTTTTGATCCTGTGGCGTTGACCCTTTGCTGTTAATGCCTGTACTGAAGGTAAGCTTATCTGTTAGATCAGAGCCGTGGCAATGTAGCTTTATGTAAAATAATAAATAAATAGCATGACTTAATTCATTATTGCAGACTTTAGAAGTTCAAATTCAGCTCATAACTGATATATTTCATGGCAGGTATAAATAATCATCGAGGATGCCAGGGTGAAGTGAGTGATATTTTGTTGGATGTCACTGATTCGAGTTCATGACCTGTATTTTATTTCATCTCTCCCCACTGTTCTGTAATAGGGAAGGAAAGAACAAAGGTAAAAGGCAAAATACTCGGCATGGCTTATTTCTACCTTAACTTTACTTCTCCCAATTTGTTCCGATAAACTCGCTCCCGTTTTCACCTTGCCGATGCTCTCAAACGGGATTGTAATAACTAGCTAGCTAGCTTAGTTTGTACAGCAGCTACATAATGCCTTTTAGATCCTGATCTTATCCCTTTTCCTTTCCTTTCTTTTTTACATTTAAATAATGCTGCTTGATGAATTAACTCCCTGGCTTTTGATCTGCGTATTTTAACTGATAGCAAATGGAACCCTGACTTGAAACCGAGGTAGCCTTGATCAACAAGGCAGCCTGGCCTTAAAAGAGAAATAGCCCGCACATGAAAAGCAAACAGAAGACAAAAGTACCTTTGACACAGGAGCACACATTGCTGTGGATGATGTCTTTTTTCTTGTAAACGACACAAGATTAAACTTTTTGCTGTGACACAGCTTGTTTGCCAAGGTGTTGCCATTGGTGGCTTTGTTTCCTGTCTGTGTTCTGTCTGGTCCCACAGAAAAGAAGGAGCCATCGATCTCGTCTATTGTGAAATCTCCCGCTCTTCAATCGATACTTTTGTTTGTTTGTGAAAGTGTTTCGTAACACCCAACCATCGCCTTAGCGACGCACGTAGGCCGCGCTGTGAAGATGATGCTCTTGAGAAGTGAGAGCCCTGAGACATTGGCCATGATTTATTGCTGGGCTGCTGTTGTTATTACTCTTGGCTTTTGTTCTATCATTTCATTGTTGTTCTTGTAAACATATCCCATAGTGAGAAACAGGGCTTTGTCTGTATAGAGACACTGAGCAGTATTGTACTTCCAGGTTACTCTGCGAAAGACATGGACATAAGCAGGCAGAGACCCCGTAAAGTGAGCTATGATTTACAGTGATTGCCTAATTAAGTGAGGTATGTGTACAGCATAGCTGAAAGCTATACTGACCGCTCAATTCATTATCACAAAACTGCCCTTTAGCGAGTTATAATATGAGCCATATCAATATTTTAATTATACAAAATCTCCCTGTGGGCAACCCTCTGTGTGTGTTTTCCAATGGGACAATGCTGATTGAAGGAGATTATATAGAAGCCACGAAGCATGAAATGCCAATTAACGGTGAGTCAACTCTCGACTGCATGCGAAATGAAACCCGAGCCTTTCGTAATGAAACCTCCTCCTCATGATTTGCTAATGCAATTGTAGCATTTTTTCCCCCTAATCGCTGCTGTCAGGTGAAACTTTGAAATGACACGTTGTCTTTTTTTATCAGTCTTATCTTAAGTAAAAGTGGATTAAAGTAAAAGTTTTTTTTCACCCAGCACCATCATTCTGCAAGAAGGCCACAAGCAATGTAAATGGGCAAATGTCAATGGCCAACTAAAAAGGACTCGGCTGCGGAAACAGGACATTATGGACCGTGGAAGCAATTTCTTTTGTTTTTTTAAAGATACTTTTGGGGCTTTCCTGCCTTTATTGATAGTACGCAGTAGAGAGAGACCGGAAACGGGGGGAGAGAGACGGGGAGTGACACGCATCAAAGGTCGTCGGGCTTGAGATCGAACCTGTGACTCGCTGTCAGGCTGCATTAGAGCCTATATGTGGTATGCGCCTTAACCGCTAGGCCGTGGGCGCCCCGGAAGCGTTTATTTTGACAGGTAAACACAGTTGAACGTGGCATAGTTCATTTGTATGCGTTTCATTTATGTGTTTCTATATGCCAGCATTAACCGTACAGGAGCTGTCTATGCTGGCAAACAACCAAATGAAAAATAAAATAAACGTTATATTTCAGCTGTGTTTACCTATCAAAATGTCTGCTGTGAAAAGGCTCTGTTTCCCCCAAACATTATCATGTTATTGATATTATATTGATATTATTCATATCAATATGGAACCGTCAAAATGACACATGTCTGTGAACACATTTTTTGAGACATTTTTACTCGTTTATCTCTATTTCTTACTGTATAAATAGACAACGAAGGTGAACATAATTTTCTAAATGAAAGGTCGAGGAACTCATGCAGTCTCCTCTTTCCAGTCTCTTCACTGCCTCTAAAAAGGCAGAAACGTTTTTTTTTTTCTTCTTCTTCCCATTTCAGAGACTCACTAATCTTTACCACAAAGACATTGATGTTCTAAAACTCTTGTCTTGTTATGCTATAATATTGATTCCATTAGTTCTACATTTTGGCACTTTCATCTGTAGCACTCTGTTTACTCGATCATTTACCCTGTTGTTGGCTGAGTTCATGCTGTTTTCTTACAATCATTCGTGCCATTTGCTACAGTCTTGTACTTTAGAAGTCAAGCTGGCATTTTTTTCCGCCAAAACGACTTACTCTGAGTATTAAAGTGTTTTATACCAGTTGCCGCTCTGTTCGTTAAACGTTAAACCCTGCTCACATCATTTGTTTTGGAGATTTCGTAATTTCTGGCAACAGACACATTGCATTCATTGCAATCTGGTTGTTTGTAAGTCCCTCAGATAGAGATAGAGTTTTGTATCTCCTACCCTCCTCAGCCACCCTTTTTTCAAAACTGTCCACGGTACATTGCAGGCAGATTGTGGAAATAAAACAATATAAATCACGAGCGCACTGGATGTCCGACCAGTCACACGCGATGTTTGCATTTGTGTCTCTGTGGTGATGTTCGGCGAGTTAGAAAATCTTTTGACTGGACGAAACGAAATTCAGCAAGGCACTGCGTCTGTTTGTTTGCTACACGATTACGTCATTTTGTTCTTATTGACCTGCCGAAGCCGAAAAAAGTTTAGCTTGGTTTGGACTGTGCTGCAGGCACTGCGTTTGTTTGTTTGCTCCACAATTACATCATTTTGTTCTTATTGACCCTTCAAAGCTGGAAAAAAAGTTTGACTTGGTTCGGAGTATATGCTGCAGGCTTCACTCTGGATAGAAGCATCTGCTAAATGCCTAAATTGTAGATTGTTATTCTGATTGCACAGGAGAGAGCTACTGTAATCGCACCGTTTACTTTTTTAACGAGCGATGGTTGGTAATTGACTAATAGAACGTTGAGAAGGACTCCAGCTGTGATGACTTCCCTCGATTCATCTTCCTTTATACTTCGGCAAGCGATGCGAGGGCTTTCATCGCGCTGTGCTGAGGAGACGCATCTTAATCAGGCGAATGTCAAGAGCTGTCACCGGCAATTACTGTTTTATTCCCTTAACGCGTGGTGAGTGGAACTACTTGCTCCATTGAACGGAAGGGAAATGTCTGTGCCCTTTTAAAAAAAACAAAAACATTGGCTTGATTGAGAGCATCATTCAACATCATCTGAGAGAAAAGTATCCAGCCTGTAAATATGCATCGTTTTGTGAAGAAGGACTTACCCGAATAGCCGTTACCTGCTTTCTATTAAGATGAAGCTCTACTTTGCATGAATTCCATGCCAGACACATTTTTGAATCTCATTTCATTTTGTCAGAGTATCTGTCCCGCTTCTTTCTTTCCAGCGATGATATCGCAGGGAAATGCAAATGTAGGACACAAAAGGTCAATCAAAGCTTTATTAAAGTTTCTCTTACGTTATTATAGCGTTATCCCTGATGTATAGTGGCTGAAACCATCTCACGATACAAAAAAAAGACACATTATTTCCCCTTTCCATTCCCCGCTTGTTTGGAGCGGGAATTGTTTCCGTATCTCAATAGGCTGCATTCAAACAAGCGGACGCCTTCAGCTGTCAAGTGCCAGTTAACAAGGGTTTCATTTCCCCGCATAGATACGCTGTGACTGAAGGAAAATGGGGAGAGAGAAAAAAAAACACTGTGTCTTTTTTCAGTCTCCTGATACAGAAAAGCTACTCGTAAACACAGCAACTTAACCCCTTAAGACCTGAGGCCGATTTGACTAAATCTTCTAAATCCTAACAGTTTTCTGAAAAACTTATGTTGCTATATCAGTGGTGCTCAAACTTTTTCATGTCAAGGACCCCCAAAATGTATTTGGCCGTGGACCCCCAACTCAAAATATTTTGTTCAGGACCCGCAATGGTCACTTTAAAAAATATATATTTAAAGATTTGCACAAATGTTCATGTTTTTTCAAAAATAGCCAAAGTATAAAATAATGGATAAAGAAATCTAAAATGACACAGATGCTTTCCCGGTCTTAAAGGGTTAAGATGATGAAGACGATGTGTCGTAGCAACAAGGCAAATGCCATAAAAGAAGATTAATGGCAAGGCACTGTGACGTCCCAAAACGGCCTGCAAGCTGTAGCCACGCAGGCAAGGCCTTCATTTTAACACATCAAAACCGGGAAAGCATCAGTGTCATTTTAGATTTTAGCTATATATATATATATATACTGTATAGCAATATACGTTTTCCTGAAAACTCTTAGGATTTAGAAGGCTGTCAGAAAACCTATTTTCTACCATCTTTTTGTGTTTTTTCGTTAACGCCCTACTTCATTATACTATGGAATCACACAAAAGCATCAACAGTACTTTAGCTGTTTTTGTTTTTTTATTTGAATCCTGAAAAGTAACAGTTTTGTTTTCCACCCGACAGAGATGATTTGTAGAATCGGCCTCGGGTCTTAATGGGTTAAGAGGTCTTGGCGTTATCGCTTTGGGAACGCACTTATAATCCTGACAGCCGAGACCCACTGAACCACGCAGCCTGATGCCAGGAGATTGGCCATTCGGGTGGCGGTTCATTTCCCAAAGTTGTTCTATGATTGAGACAAACTGTGCACTAACACAGTCGGAGAAATCCAGTCGGAGACTCACTGGTATAACTTTTACCTACGACGATTCAGAAGCGTTAAACCTTTGGAGAGTTGACAGACAGAGACTAAAGTAAATCATTAAATGGATCGGTTGGTCAAAAAAAGTGCGAATATCGTTTAAGGATCAGGTGAAGACAGATTGACTGTGACTGATTGATTGAAATGTAGTTCGATTTTCTATAAATACACATGTCACTTTTCTGTGTGTGGAAAATGGCAGGGAATCAAGTCGCTCTGTTTTGATGCTAACACATAGCTTTCCCCACTTTCTTGTACCATTTTCATCACTTTAAATCAGTGGAAGCTCTCAGATACCAATTATTTGCAACGAAGTGCAAATAATTAGCATTCAATGGAACATGAAAATCAGCCTCCTTTTGACTTCCCTGATTATGATAGTCAGTCACCGTGCAATTGGAGCAGTTTAGGATGAAAAAAAAACAAAAAAACGAGCCATTTGGGTGCTTGTGGGGTAGATTGTTTCCTGTCTTGCAGACTTTTTGACAGCTTAAACAGCCGGATGTGTAAAAGATGACATCGCTGTCATCGTGACAGGGTAACAATAGAAAAAAATGCTCTGTAGTAGTTGTCAACTCCAGACTGTGGTGTCTCAGGATATTGCCAGTTTCCTAGTCTCAACAGATAGCTGATTGCATTCAGCTGGTGTTGGAGGTTCTAAATTGGTTTCTGATTAGAACTGCTTTAATGAGAATAAGCAGCGCTTTGGGTCCAACAGGACCGGAGTCGTGACCATGCAGCGCAATATGGCTGCGTAGATTTAATTTGCTCAGCGAGCGATAAATCCTCATATTTTTTAAGCGGGAATCTGCGAGGAGACAAGGTTAACACGAGTCCCTTGTGGCCCTGCAGCTCTGCCGCTGTATGTAGCGTACATACACTGGAAAATAGATGCTCTGCACAAGCGCTTAAATGCCACGCACGAGCTTTCAAATGTCAATTAGTGATGATTCAGCTCTCTGGTGTATTACGGAGAGAGAGGAAGAGTGGCAACCCTTCATTTAACCCCCCCACACCCACATCCTCCCAGCCCTCCGCCTCCAACCACCCCCCCCACCCCTCCCGATGCTCTCTGGCAGCCAATCAGCTCGCTCTCCACGGGACTGTGGAGAAAACAAGCTGTTGGCAATAGAATGTGATGTTATGATCTACGATACTCTCATCTCTCTCTCTCTCTCTCTCTCTCTCTCTCTCTCTCTCTCTCTCTCTCTCTCTCTCTCTCTCTCTGCAGTCCCAAGTCTCTCTCGCTCTCTCTCTCTCTCCCTGGCTCGTTCTTGCTTCCTCTCACTCCCCTATTCTGTCATTTTATCATTCCTCTTTTCCCTGGCCTCTCTTTTCTTGTCTTTTTCTTTCTCTGTATGTTGCTTACTTTCTCTCCTTATCTGCCCTCTTCTCCTTTCTCTTTCAGTTTGAGTTGTCAATGTTGCAATTGAATCCTCTTTCATTGTTAGCGTTTTATCCTTTCATGTCATTCTCACTCTCAATGCTACCCTTTCTTTGTCTGTTTCTGTCCTCTCACTTGCTCTCTTTGTTGCTGTTTTCTTTTTTCTTCCATTTTTTCCCCCCATCGGGCTATAATTCTCACATATCTATGTATTGTATTTGTGCATTTCATATATATGTGTGTGCACACTACATTTACATATGTATGTGCATATATACTGTATAATAGGTAGGAAAACGAGAGAGAGAGAGATTAACTTCCGTTCAACTGCTGTGTTGTTTGTTCTTGTTGATTCTTGCCGTGGATAAACTAGTCTGACAGCCCAGAGTGTGCCTGAATATGTGTTCCTGTGCCTGTGTGTGGGTGTGTTTGTGTGTGTGTGTGTGTGTGTGTGTGTTGGCGTCTTGCAGTGGAAATGAATAACCGGTTTGACAGGCCATTGTCTTCCCTGAGGGATGAATCTCTGGTTCAGTGGTTGAGTCACTCCCATATGATGTGCTCGCATTAGAAGCACTCCATACGCAACAACACTAATGTATGGATGGGCCCTCGGACGCACACACACACACACACAGTCACACACACACACACACACACACACACACACCCCCACACACACACACACACACACACACACACACACACACACACACACACACACACACACACACACACACACACGGATGTATTGATGAAGCGTGTGCTTCAACACAGATATATAGACTTGTCCTTACATGCATACACAAGGCACAAGTTGGCATGTGCCACGCGCGCGCCCACACACACACACACACACACACACACACACACACACACACACACACACACACACAAGCTAGATGCAAGCATACACCCACACAAATTCAGATGCTTTACTGTACACATGCGCACCCACATGAGCACACACACACACACATGAGCACACACACACACACACACACACACACACACACACACACACACACACACACACACACACACGCACACACACACACACGTACTTTAGCAGCACATACCAATCATAAGTACATACAGTACTCTATGTGTCACACATACTCTATGACACATGGAGTATGTATAATTTGTCTTTACACTTCATACAGTATATACACATGCACACATGCAGTAATTTACTTTCACTTATACACAAAATAAATGATAAGAAATAATACACATAAATGCATACAACCGTGCACATTGCACAAAGTGTGCAAAAATGCATAGATCCCCTAACAAACACTCTCTCTCCTCTCTCACACACTGTACATAATATTGTTTCCCCCTACACACACACATGCACCTGCATGCATGCACACACGCACTCACACACACACAAGAACCCAACCGATACATCGGCCATTATTCCATTTTTTTTACGACATTGGCAATTATGGAGCCCATGTGTCCAATTTGTTTTTACTATTTTCAACCTGGTGGCCCTATTCTGGGCATGTCATTATAGGCAAAGATTATAAAGACAAAAACGAACAAGCAAACAAGCAGATCGACTATTTTTTAACAATGTTTATAGGGCTTAATTGGTTAAATAAAATTAAGTTCATTTTATGTGTAGTTTATTATTACTTGTTTGCTTGTTCATTGTATAGTTAAAATTAAATGATCTTTACACACACACACACACACACACACTCACACACGCATGCACCACACATGCACGCCGATCTACAAGCTTGTAGATTGGCTATTTTCTAAAGATTTTTATAAATGTTATACATTTGAAAACTTGTGCATATTGAGTACTTTCCCTTTTGGTACTTTTAAGTATATTTTGATGCCAATACTTTTGTACTTTTGTACTTTTACTCAAGTACATTTTTAATACTGGAATTTCACTTCCACAAGAGTATTTCTACATTGCAGTATTGATACTTTTACTTCAGTAAAAACATTGAGTAGTTTTTCCACCACTACGGGCACCCACTACGGGGGGTGGGTGGGTGCTTTTCTGAGCCTTTAATTGATGGATATAGTGTAGAGAGACAGGAAACACAGAGAGAAGGGGCAAACGGTTCGGCTGGTTGAGAATCGAACTGTGGACTCGCTGTCGGGGCAGTAGAGCCCATGTGATGTATCGGGTCGTCCCTGCGCACACACGCACACACACACACACACACACACACACACACACACACACACACACACACACACACACACACACACACACACACACACACACACACACACACACACACACAGACACACACACACTCACACACTCACACACTCACACACACACACACACACACACACACACAGCCTACTTCTTAGCACACACGCTATCCCCCCAGATCACGTTCTTGGTTAGTGTGACTGTAGTTTAACCCAAGACCTGAGGCCGATTCTGCAAACAGTTTTCTGAAAAACATGTTTCTATAAACCTTTTCATGTCAAGGACCCCCAAAATGATATGTATTTGGCCAGCGGACCCCCATCTCAAAACATTTTGTTCCAGAGACCCCCAGAAGCTTCGCTTTAAAAGAATTTTCATGATTTTTCAAAAAGTAGCAGATCTACAAGCTTGTGACGCGCTATGAGCTTGAATATCTGCTATTTTTGAACAGCCAAAGTATAAAATGATGCTTTTTTTAGCTCAAATCTAAAATGTCACTGATGCTTTCCTAGTTTTAATGGGTTAACAGATGATTAACAGCCTAAACCCCTGCAGCCATGATTCCACTGACCTCCATGCAGCGTGGCTTGTAACATGCTGTACTAATCAATGCCATACACACACTGGGAGCGCTGGAAGCGCCGGGGGTTGGCTTGCGGTGCAACTGACTCTTGTTTTTGTGCTAACGAAAGACATGAGAGAAACTCATTTCCCTCACAGCTTAATCTTTTTCTTTTTAGTTATTTTTTGGGTTTTTCAAAATCATTTTCTGTTGAAGGGCAGTTGTAAGCTCCCTGTTATTTGTTTTATTCATATGACCGAGACAGACATAATAATAGCTAGAATTTATATAGCGCCTTTCATAAATCCAAGGACGCTTTGCATCAAAAATAATGAACGACCAACAAACAAACAACCAGACAAAACAACAACCAACTATTTGCCATAAGCATGAGAGAACAGACAAGTAGGAAAGGTCATTGGTAGACATGGGCAGATTCAAGAGATTCAAAAGGGTTTTATTTGTCACTCACTCATACAGGTACAAGCAGCAATATGTTGGTTGTTCCACAAAGAGTTTGCTAACAACAATACAACAACAAGATAGTAATGATAATACTGGATGTGATGAATAAGAAATATAAAAAGGGAAGACTAGAGTTAAAACAAATATATGTTGGTGATAGTACATGTAAAAAGCACATCAGCATCATAGAATGTGCAGTAAGTTCACACATAGGTACATACATAGTAGGTTCACTTACCGGTATACAGTATACAACCCAGCCAACACAGGGCAAAGCCAGGAAAGGCAAGAAGCGCACCACCTACGTAGATGCAATGCGTATACGTATGCACTGTGCGTTATTGTAACAAGTGTGAGCAACAACTACTAAGAAGGTATTTACAGATTTAATGCAGTTTTGTTATTCATATTAGAGGATAAGGATCTCTGAGTTTTCTGAGTTTTTGATTGATTGATTGAATACTTTACTTTATTGAATACTTTTACAGTAGGTTCGGTTTACAATGATTTTTAAAAGGATAACACAAAAAGTCCTGTACGGGCTTGTTTCCATTGGGTTCCTTTGTATTCACTAGTTCACCCATTGCCGACTGGGGCTGTGTGTGCGGGCTCAACCACTACACTATTTCTGGGCATGAAGGCAGTACTCTGAGCACACTGCCCGCCAGGGCAAACTGGAAGGTGAGGATCAAAAGGAAACAAGAGGAGAGAGTTCCAGAAGGATTTGATTCCTTGCCAGAAGGCTAGAACGAGCCTCACGAAGCGCGGGGGGTCTTGACCACCTCACTGTTGCCGGGCAGAGCTCTGTATGTTTTTACCCACTTCATAAGCCCTGGTTTAAACTTTGTCATGTAGCGAAAATAGCAGATCATAGAGCTGTAAAAAGGCCTGGATGTTTGCACAAAGGACTCTTGTCAGTTAAATATCATGCGGCACAAACGAGTCTTGTTTTTAATGGTGTGGTGGGGATAAGCCTTCAGGGAACATAGCGGGACTTATAAAAATGTTGCACAAATTGGGCATTTGCACAGTGGCGTTCGAGAGCTGACCGTCAAAGTGTCACAGTTCGCTGCCTTGTCTGTTTTTAATGGTGCAGCTCTAGTTTAGAGGACAACGAGGAGGCCTCGTATAAAGACTTTGTAAGAGAGAGGCATTGATGCTGCGGTTGTGTGAGTTTGTCAGTTTTATGTACTTCCACGAGATTACATTAGTCTAATTCCAAGGCATGGGAAGTCCGGGATTGTTATTGGAACTTAAAGCCTTGTATTACATTATCTTATACCAGACAGCCAGCAAGCGCACTAAGTGGCTGGCTGGGGCCCAGATTGCATTAACTTGGTTTATGTACACTGAAGAAAATTCCATTTTTTTCTTTGATCGCCGAAAATCAATACGCTAACTGCATTTCTTGATGTTTTGAATTTTGAGTGTTGTTGCTTTTCCCCCCTTCATGTTTCATAAGTGTAAAAGCAGGGGTTCTTGCAACAATAAAAAAAACACTTGCCGGAGCAAGTATCAAAGGTGCTGAGTGATTTACCATTTAAATGACGACTTCACCTATTTTCAACCTATCTTCATATAATTGGTCCTCACTAATGCTCATTACAATATAATACCATTCTAATCTATTTGGTCTGTGTCTCAGAGGAGGGTTGTGGACAGTTCAGAAACCCGCCTACCAGTGACATCATCAGTAGGCAGGTTTGGTCATTTCAAACATTTGAATGTTTTTTTTTTTATGAACGCCAGAATAATGGTTTCTATTAGCTTTGATTCCTCATCAATGATGTCACTGGTAGGCGGGTTTCTGAACTGTCCACAGCCCTCCTCTGAGACACAGACAGAGTACACAAAAACGGTACCACTATTATAATGAGCATTATAGTGAGGATCAATTTAAAATGAGGGGTTACAAACTTCATCTGTAGGGAGGCAAGTGAGAAGCCTGTCGCCTGAGTTTACATCACAATGTCATCCTTTCCTCCCTTCGTTTACCTTCCTTCCTGTCTCACTGAGCTCTCGGTTGCCTCTGCACACAAAACTACTGGAAGTTCCTCTGGAAATCCTCAACTTCCATTTTTATGCTGTGTCAGTGTTATTTGTCAAATCCTTTTTTTTAAACTGTGCGGAAGCCAAGCCCCTTCTGTTAAGTTTGTTTGGGCACAGCCTAGTACTGTGACAAAACTCACCGAGTTTAATAACACCGAGTTTTGTGAAGTGAGAATATAGGGAATATATGGTGACACTTTTTACTTATTCTAAAAGAAAAGGTGGAAATGGTTACTGAAAGTCTTACTGGTGCTCCCTGACCAGACTTCAGCTGTAAATAGTTTAAGTAAATAGGTGTGAAGTCTGAGAATTAACCCTGTGAAGTTTAAGAATGAAGCAACTATGTGATGTTTCTGAGCGAAGCCACTCTGTATTATATACATTAATAGAATAAGACACCATTCAAATTGTATTTTTATAAACGTATCTTAAAACTATACCCTACTTTTCATTGTTTGTTGCCAAGCTGTTGTTAGATATCCAACTAGCAATTTCAGCACAGTCCCTCCAGGTTATGAGCTATAAACAGCCAACGGCACTGGCCCTCCCCTGCTGGGCATAGGGAAAAAAATGATAATGCGTGCAGAAAATATCCAACAATGTTTCTCCGTAAGATATCGATGTGTTTTTCTTGTTGCATTGTTTTTCTAAAAGCTACATAGATTAAGCGTGTTGTTATTTCCATTTGGGACTTCAAGGTTTCTCTTATGGGTTATGGTAACAAAGCAGTAATGTGTGAGTGACAGTTAAACAGAGAAAACTCAGGGGTGGATAATCAATACACGATTGTGGAAAAATGATATGGTGATACTCAGCTGTCTAACTTTCTTGCACAGCCCTGTTCCCTGCATTGTCAAACAGGCAGCTGTTGGGCATGTTGTTGTCGTCTAGTGTGGTGACTGTCTGTTTCTTTTGAACAAACGGAAATAGCAATGTTTATATAAACTTCACCAATAACAATTTTCATAAGAAACATTTTGGTGTAACGAGAGAGTCACTGAAAAATGGATGAGTTGTCCGTATGCTATTTTCAGTGAATGTTTGCCTATTTTCACCAAATGTTCACCTATTTTGACATAGGGAATATCGTTCATGTGGTTCAATTATTGAGTTATTCGATGCTTGCAATATTCTAATTAGCAGCGTATAATAAGACATAAAATCAATGGTGTTTTTTTCACTGTCTGGCACTGGGTGATCACTCACGGGATCATATGCCCGAGGAGGTTGCCCACCCCTGGTGTAATATGTTTTAGCAGCTCTAGTTGTTTGATAGCTTTTTGGGGGAGACCTGAGAGAAGACGATTACAGTAGTCTCTCCTGCTGCAGATGAAGGCATGAATACGTCTGTGTTTGTATTTGGTACATGAATCCGCTATGTTTTCAAGATGATAACGGGCTGACTTTGATATCGACTGGATGTGGATATACATTGCATTGACCTTTTGATCTGAATATATAATGATACCAACATATCTGTCTTGGCATTTAGGCAATAGACTTCAAAGACAAGGAGTCAAGGTGAGCACTAATTCTCAGGCTTTCCTTCTTGGCACGGAAGGTGCAATGAAATTTATTGTATAACATTTCCGACGTTAGAATGTGAATTATCTAGAAGGTCATGTACAGGGCTGGAAGTGGGAGTTCACTAGTTTTCTCATTAGTATACCTTTTTTTGTGGTACCTACTATATGCTTTGGTTGTCAGGAGGAATATACACATCAAAGAATACACAGAAATGATCAAGGTCAATCGTGACATTTGAAATATTGAGAATGTTTGTGATCAAATCTAAGGTGTGCTCCTGACAATTTGATGCCAGTATGAACCATTTTTCCATCTCATTTGTGAGGAGAGGCAGGTCAGATGGAGAGACAGAGTGTCATCCAAGGACTGCTGTAGAATGTTACCCACTTAAAGCGGCATTATGTAACCTTTTTTTCATGAATAAAATGTAATTGTGTCCAATCTGTATGGTAGAGTATGTTAATACAATATATCTTATACAATTGGGGAGGTTGTATCTTGCTTCCCTGCTCTTCTATTGAGACATTTTGATCGTGTCAAAGGTCATGTCTCACCTAGACACAGGATGTGACAATTTATCCCCTGAGCAAGCAGGCAGGCAGGCAGGCTCTATTAGCTCGATTCCGGTCCCTCAATGTTGGATCCGGTTCCTCCTCTAGTCTTACAGTTAAACAGAAAAACTTATGTTATGTTGCTATATCAGTGGTGCTCAAACCTTTTCGTGTCAAGGTACCCAAAATGATATGTATTTGGCCATGGAACCCTTCAGAAGCAAAGATTTGAGTAAAAAAAATTGCTTTAAAAAATATATATATATATTCAAAGATTTGGACAAATTGTCACGATTAAAAAATGTTTGCAGATCTACAAGCTCATGAGCTTGTATATCTGCTATTTTTGAATAGCCAAAGTACCATAAAAAGAACCAATGTGCTATACAGCTAAAAATCTAAAATGACACACATGCTTTCCCGGTTTTAATGGGATAAGTTGCAGGTTGTGGAGAGCCGTGTGTTCGATCCGGTAGCATAAATGTAAGTCCCCTCTGTCAGCTAGATTCTTTATTAGTCCGTCGTACTCATGGAAATTGATTTTGCGTCATACAACCGTCACGAAACACACAAACAATACAACAATGCATGGGCGTCAAGGCTAGGGTAAGTGCTACAGCAAGTGCTACGATTACTTTGGGGGTCGCGGCATGAAAAGTTTGCTCTACACAATAAGCACATACAGACGCTGTAAGTTTTCCTGTAAATAAATCAATGCAATAGTTTCTCACTGTGCTACAAGCTGTAACGTGTTGGAAATAACAGCATACCACATTGCCATACTGCATTCCGTCTGCAAGGAAGTCCAAACATGGTCATGAGTGTGATGTCACTTATAGTCCTAGTGTATTGTTTGCAGTGATTGTATCTTATTTCAGTCACTGTGTGTTACCCAATGTTTCCCAACATTGTGGTTTTGTGTTTGGCTTTCTCTGTAAGCAGCAGTATACTACAGGACTTTCCAATGCTAAGCCTTCTTTAACCACTTACATCCGTCTGGAGTTCCCCGGGGCTCTGTCCTTGGTCCGCTCCTTTTCTCCCCTCTACACCTAATCTCTTTGTGAGAATAGCCGATCTACAAGCTACAAGATTTGTGTTGCAAGCAGTGTGTTGAGCTTATAGATCTGCTATTTTCCTCTTTTCAACAAATGTTCACTTATTATGGTATGCCATGGCATCATGTGGTTAATAAACCACCGCATCCTATATACCTTTTTGCAAAGTTAACTGGAACTAACTTTAGGTGGCTTACATAGCATGTGTGTATACAGTACTTGCACACATGAATGCATTCTCTGTGCATGTATACATACTGTACTGTCTTGCATATATGTATGCATCAGGATGTACCATTGTTTTGTATGCAGGGGCAACAGAACTTTACATCCGCTTGAAAGATGCTTGGCCTAGTGGCCATCCCTGTAGCATCTTCTTTAGAAGATTCGTTATACTGATGTGAGATGCTCAAACAGCAAAACAAAATGTGCCTATGTGACCATTTTAAATGTAGCACGTTGCAGCAACCTGCTGATCAGCATGTACCAGAAAGCTTTCAGAATCACTGTTGGACACTAACCTTTAAAACAAAAACAAACAAAAAAATCTTTTTGAAGTTTAATCAGAGCCTGCCCAGCTAGCCACAAGGCTTGTTTCTGTTTGTGGTTAACCCTTGCTGGGTAGAGAGAGAAAAAGATCCCTAATTCTCTCAAAGAGTGAGTTCCTGTGGTCCAACCTCACTGGAAGAAAAACAAAAACAAAAACAAAACTTGACACCGAGCGGCAGGCTGTTTTGCGTTGAATTTTGGTTGCTTTTACAAAATATGGAGTCAGAGGGTGATGCATGCATACAGCATTCCTAGAGGGCTCGGCCCCTAGCGATCCCTGGTGGAAGATTAGCTCAAACTTAACAAGGAGGGCCTGGTTGCTGAGTTTGCTGAGACTCTGCCTTAAGGCACTACGTCAATGGTTGATGATGCTGCCGATGCTCTCTCCCTCTTTCTTTGGATTCCTCAGGCCCTTTCTGTGTTTCCCTTCACTCCCAGGCACTTTTTGTTTTTCCCTTCACTCTCAGGCACTTTTTGTTTTTCCCTTCGCTCTCAGGCCCTTCTTTCTGTCTCTCCCTTTCGCTCTCAGGCTCTTCTTTCTGTCTTTCCCTTTCGCTCTTGGGCCCTTGGTTTTCTGTCTTTCCCTTTCGCTCTTGGGCCCTTGGCTTTCTGTTCTCTCTCAGGCCCCATTCTGTCTTTCGATTCGCTCACGGACGCCATACGGTGTGAGCTTGTTGTAGATCCGACACCGGTGTACGACAAAGTATAAATCTGGCTTTTTAGTCGTTCTCTCTTTCTCCCATCTCACCTCTTCATCTTTCTGTCTCACTCGCCAGGCTTTCTTGCGTTTCTCATTTTTATTGATATTTTCTTTTCGCCCACTTCTCAGTTACTTTACTATCCTAAAAAATATTGCCACGGACGGGAGCATTCAAAATGTTATGTAATTCACTTCCACATTCAGTTTTTTAAATGTCTCTCTCTCTTCTCCTCCTCTCTCCAGGAGTGTGGAGCCAGAGGGTTCGGGTGGAGGAGGAGGTGGAGGCGTTCCCTACAGAGTCTGTTGATCTGCGCTGCCAGTTCATCGATGGAGGAGGATCGACAAAACTCACTCAGGTAAAAGAAGCTAAGCTCCTTTCATCTGCTTCTCAATACAGGCTGCATCATTGTGACCCAAATTCCTTGTTTTCTTCCTCCAGAGAAGCTCTGGACTAAAACAGCTCAACAAGTTAAATGTCTCAATATAGTGACATTTTGCTGACTGTCGGTCTCCCATTGTTGATGTTTCTGTATTCATATTTTACAGTATTTAGCTGCTGCATGTATCAATAGAGGCTTTTGCAGAAACTACAAGAGTAAAAGAAGCTCATGCACGTTCCTCTGCTGCCATAATGTCACAAGCCCCAAGGTCAAAACCACTTTGTTTCCGGACAACAGATGTAACAAGTACTGCAGTACCCCAGGAATATTTATGTGCAATATGGACAGGGCTGATAAAGCAGGCAGGGGAAAGGAAAAAGTTTGGGGACAATAAAGTGGCAGAATTTACACAATTTCAAAGTCAAATAGAACACTTATCTACAACATCTGACTTGTCTTGATGAAGTAAAGCAACTTATAAAACAAACTGGTTTTCTTCCAGGCAAGTTCGAACGAGAAACGAATAATTCTTAGAACAATATCAATGCATGACACACCGATTCCCTACCGCAACACGATGGACATTAACACTATTGCCAATATGAATATCACTGCAACATTCTGCATAGAAACTGTGCAAAAAACACATACTACAACCGTCACTGGATTTGGCATACTTAGCCAGTAAAATGTATTCCGATTGTGATGATATTTCTACTAGGTCTGCTCTGCCCCCACTCAGTATCACGAATAATCAACTTGAAAAGTGGTGATCACATTTAACCAGAAAAATTGTAATTGTCGTCTTCCATCCTTGGTTTCTTCAAATCTATATTTAACCCATTAAAACTGGGAAAAACGGTCATTTTAGATTTTTGCGTTTGGCTATTCAAAAATAGCAGATATACAAGCTCACAGCGCGTCACTTCGTGCCGCGCTGCGACCTTGTACATCTTCTATTTTTGAACAATCTTTAAAGAACTACTAGTTTAGAAGGCATTTGTAGAATGGGCCTCAGGTCTTAATGGGTTAACACGACTATTGAATACTTTATTAGACAGAAATGCAAACAGTATGAGGTACAGTCATACATTTGAGCTAAAAGGATAACTCAAAAGTCCAAAAAAGGCCCAGATTCCTGTGTCTTGGAGGTCGTCTGCTACTGTAGGTCTTTGTGAGATTTCGGTGGGAGGGTTGGCCTTTGAGGACGTCGTCAGGTGCCGATCTATCATGTTGAATCATGTCCAGAACATTGATTGCTGTCAGAGTTGAGTAGGAGAAACTGGGCGTGGGATGGAAGTATAGTACCACAGAAATGGAATAGACAGTGGTCTGCAGATAGAAAACCATACTGTAGTGTACATTAAAATGAGAACGCATGGCCTATCATGTGTGAAAACATCGCTGTGGCATGAAATTACAGGTTTCCAAGAGACTAATCTAGTTAGAGTTGAAGTGTACTGTACCTTCACGGCACGCTATAACAAAGAAAATAGAGAAAGGAGGGGTGCTCAAATACAGCAGTGACAAACGCATTAAATCTGTAAATCTTGGATTATTCATTCTTTTATCTGATTGCAGTTGCAGGCTGTTGACAGCGTGATGTCGCATACTGTACTTTCTGGTATTATGGTGTTTGCTATTTCACGGACTGCAGGCATGCGGCTTATAAGAACATTTGTGGACCCCAGCAATAGTATAGCTGCTGCTAAGGTAGTAGCTAATGGGGATCCAAATAAACAATACACAATAAACATTAAAGTTTAAGATTCTGTAGTTGTTAATTTTCTCTGAACTTTGCCCTCGCAATGGTCGCTTAGAACATTCAGACTGGTGTTCAAACTGGCAGCCCAAATCCAGTCCAAATCTGATTTCCTTATAGACATTAAGGTTGGTTTGGCCCAATTTGGCCCCAATCATTGGTTGGCTACAGGTGTGTTTACCTATAAATTGACCTGAAACCCATTTTGACTCTTTTAGGTTCCAGAGCAGAGCCACGGTGAGAGAGATGATTGTGATTTGTTTGTTATGGTTTTCTTGAATAAATAACTTTAAAGTTTGTAGTTTGTTGTTTCCATTTGTGTCCATAAACTACCCAGCAAGTGTGCACCCTTGATAGGCATGTGCCATGTACAGCATAGAACATTGACAGTGACAGTACTAGTGTGTGGTCACACTGTCACAATCAGTGTTGTGTAAGTACATTGTTTTTTTGTTTGTATCTTTTCTAATATGTTGGATTCATGTTAATGGCTCTGTACTTGGTCTGATCTTTTCCCCCCTCTACACCAAAACTCTTTGCCGAAAATAGCCGATCTACAAGCTCAAGCGCGAGGCATTGTGAGCTTGTAGATCTTCTATTTTTGGCTTATGTTCCCCCAGAAAAGGGATGCTAGGGGTTCAAGTGTTTAATGTAAAAAAAAACGAAAAAAAAAAACATTCCTATCACATTCCTGTAGTAACTCTGATGACCCCTAGGGGTCAGACCCCCTGTTGAAGACCCCTGCCTTAGACTGTCAAGAAACCACTGAAAAACAATAGTCATGTGAAGGTAAAGGCTTCCAAAATACAGAGTTAAATTAATACATTTTAATCAAATGCACTTTCAGGGTTGGATCGCGACATTATTATTTTAACTGGCCCACTGGACATGTAGGCTCCATAATGTCCTGGGTGGAAATATATCTGTTCAGTCTGTGTGCCAGTGAGCACAATAACACGCTCCAACAACCAAATATCATATAAGACTTCATGTGTGCAGTGTAATGTCAATTTCTTTCAACCATGATAACAAAAAATACATGCACATAAAGACAAACAAACAATTGCTTGAGGACAATATATACACATTCTACATTGTACATGTAAAGTATACAAAATAATACAACTCTACATCCCAATGACATATAACATTTTGATGAATCCGGGCACCACAATTCTAGGCGCATTTACTAAGTAACTGGCCCAAACTTCACAAATTAATATGTGATTGATGACCTAATCATGTATCACAGATGCAGGCTATATGACAACATTCAATATCATTGTCATCATTGCAGGAAAAAAATTGTTTGGCCAGAGTGTCAGGGCCATGAATGTGGTCACTGGTGGTCAACACGTGTCAGGGTAATCCAGGCATTAGATTTTGAAACATTTAGTTTTAGACCAAAGTGTTGGACAATTTGACCAACTAACTCTGACTAGGCATGGGACGATAGGAAAATGTCATGTCACGATTATTGTGACCAAAATAATTGCGATTTACGATATCGGGATAATCAAATTATGTGTACAACTCTTAAAATGCCACTTTTGTCATTGTCAACCACTTGAACCTCAGCATCCATATTCTGGGGCGGCACGTTTGCCAAAAATACCGGATATAAAAGCTCACAACGCGTCGCAAAATTTTTGGTAGAGAGTGAAAAAAGAGTAGGTCCGTTTTACCAATTCTAGAGGGTTTAAGTGGTACCAGATATGCAGCTCGGCAAAGGTGAATTGATCCCAGTGTATGACAGAGGACAATTTCACGATAAATGTAATCTCCGCGATACGATATCACGATAAACGATAATGGTTATCGTCCCATCCCTAACTCTGACTGACTGACATGCCATCCCGCTAGCAGGGCTAAAAGGGTACGTTTCATACCATAATTTCAACCTAAATGTAGTTGTATTCAACGCATGTTCAGGAGTAGAGACCTCCCTCTGCTCAACCTCTGCTCAACTTGATAAGGCAATCACCTTACCAAGTTCAGCTGCGCTGCTTATCTCTCAGCCAATCCACACTGCAATCACCACAGTATAAATACACCTGCGACTGTTTCACTACCTGTTTGATTTGGCTGCTCGCAAATCCAAATTTGTTCGGCTTCACGATAGACAAACACAGGTTACGAGTACTGCACTTGTAGATCGGCTATTTTGCTATCAATTGCTCCAATTCATTGACCACAGCATTCTCTCATAGGTGAGTATGAGGTAAGTATGAGTATTAATCCGTTTATATTTTAATTGCCAGTAGCATCTGTTGAGCTCCAGCCCATAACTTCTGTATCATGCTGGCCTCATAGTTCTACATTAACACATGTTCATTTGACATGCCCTCTAAATTACTAAAGATCTTTCACTTAAGCGTTCAAGCGTTTCTAGCCATTGTCTATCACCTCAGTAGTTCTCCCTGAACGCCGCAGAAGACAAGTTCTTCTAAACACCTCCAGCCATCAATACCACATCGGAGGTCGCTCATAGTTACATTATTCCAGCACATTGATACTGTTTCAGTCTTTACTGTTTCATGCATCTAAGCGTTCCATGCATTTAAGCGTTCCATGCATTTAATTGTTCCATGAATCCAATTTGTCACATGCATTTAAGCGTTCCATGCTTTAAGCGTTCCATGCATTTAAGCGTTCTATGCATTTAATTGCTCCATGCATTTAATTGCTCCATGCATTTAATTTGTCAGGTGCATTTAAGCGTTCCATGCTTTAAGCGTTCCATGCATTTAAGCGTTCCATGCTTTAAGCCCCCCCCCCCCAGCGTTCCATGCATTTAAGCGTTCCACTCATTTAATTGTTCCATGCATTTAATTGCTCCATGCATTTAATTTGTCAGGTGCATTTAAGCGTTCCATGCTTTAAGCGTTCCATGCATTTAAGCGTTCCATGCTTTAAGCCCCCCCCCCCCCCAAGCGTTCCATGCATTTAAGCGTTCCACTCATTTAATTGTTCCATGCATTTAATTTGTTACGTGCATTTAATTGTTCCTTGCATTTAATTTGTCACGTGCATTTAAGCGTTCCATGCTTTAATCGTTCTATGCATTTAAGCGTTTCATGCTTTAAGCGTTCCATGCATTTAAGCGTCCCATGCATTCAATTTGTTACGTGCATTTAATCGTTTAATGCATTTAATTGTTCCATGCATTTAATCGTTCTATGCATTCTCCCCCCCCCCCCCCCTTCCCTTCCCCTCACGCCGGCCGGCGCACGCCTCGTGCGCCGGCCCACCTCCAACCCCCTCCCCCGCACGGCAGCCATTGCGGCGCATTTTGCCTTCCGCCCACCGTCCAGTTTCCCCCGCTCCCTCACCAGCACGCTGGCAGGTGCTTCAACGCACCTCTGGTGCTCCAGAACCACCTCTCCCAGATCACCATCAATAACGACTGAATTCACTCGTTATCCTGCGACACCGGTACAACTGTGTACCCCTGCTAGACCCGTTCAACGCAGTGGGTCCCTATCGGGACCCTTGTGTGTAAGTACCGCTCTGGATCGCATCCTACCTGTACATCTATAATATCTACAACATCTGATCAACGCACTGGACTCCTTTCGGAGTCCAGGTGTGTAAGTAGCCTTTCTAGCCGCTGCTAACCACTTAGCCCTTGGCTAAACAACAAACACCAGTATCTATCTATTGGACTGTGTACTGGCAGTTATTTCTCTCTCCTTAGATGTCGCCACTTACCTCAGATGATTCCGAACTGGTCACCTCAAGGTCCGAGCTCGAGACCATCGAGGGAGTCCTGAAGGATGTCCTCCGGAGGAAGTCGCTGCTGCAGTCCAGGCTGGACAAACTGGTTCCCAACGGACCCCGCTGTTCGAATCCCACTCCGGGCCGCTCCTGGACGTCTGTTGTCAGGAACGGGAGAAAGCGTTCTCTTCCCTGGTTCTCTCCTGGAGGGGGACCAGCGCGGACAACGAACGTTTGCTTCCCTCAGCCCAGCCGTGCAAAGAAGAACAACAGGACCACCACCAGCGTTGGCGGCCGTCCGCAGGGGCAAGCCCCGCCCCCGCAAGCAACATCAGACTAGACGGTCATCGGTCCACAGCGCGTCCTTACGGCCACGGGCGTCCCTTTTTCAAAATGGGCCAGAAGGCCGACCCGTTTGCAGCCTACCTGGCCTACCTCCACACGGAGCGCACCGTGCCCCCCTCCCCCGCAGCAGGATCGGCTCTGCCCACTTGGGCCTCTCACTCCAGCTCCGCTGCCCACCCGTCATCCACAGCCACGCCTCCCGCTGCTCCCCACCCTCCCTCCCTCCCAATGTCAGGTGAGCGCTCGGCCCTCCTCCCTCCCTCACCTTCACGCCGGCCGACGCAAGCCTCGTACGTTCCCTCAGCTCTCGTTCACAGGCAGGCACTGGCCAGTACCTCGCCTTCTCCCCACCACCTTCCCTCCTCCCCTCCCCCGCTTCCCCCCCTGCTCCCAGCCTCCCCCCCCCCCCCCGCTCCCAGCCTCCCCCCCCCCCCCGCTCCCAGCCTCCCCCCCCCCCCCCGCTCCTAGCCTCCCCCCCCTCCCTTGCACGGCAGCCATTGCGGCGCATTTTGCCTTCGCTGGCGGGTGCTTCAACGCACCTCGCCCACCTCCTACCCCCCCGCACGGCAGCCATCGCGGCACATTATGCCTTCTCCCCACCTCCCTCCCTCCTCTCCCTCACCAGCACGCCGGCGGGTGCTGCAGCAGAGCACCCCGCCCACCTCCAACCCCCCGCCCTCCTCCAACCCCCCCCTCCTCCAACCCTCCCCCTCCCTCCCATTCCCGCTCCCCCGCACGGCGGCCATCGTGGCGCATTTCACCTTCTCCTCACCTCCCTCCCTCCTCTCCCTCACCAGCACGCCGGCGGGTGCTGCAGCAGAGCACCCCGCCCACCTCCAACCCCCCGCCCTCCCCCAACCCCCCCCCTCCTCCAACCCTCCCCCTCCCTCCCATTCCCGCTCCCCCGCACGGCGGCCATCGCGGCGCATTTCGCCTTTTCCTCACCTCCCTCCCTCCTCTCCCTCACCAGCACGCCGGCGGGTGGTGCAGCAGCACACCCCGCCCATCTCCAACCCCCCCCTCCCCCACATTCCCCCCCCGCACCCTCCCCCGCTCCCAGCCTCCCCCCCCTCCCTCGCACGGCAGCCACGGCGGCACATTTCGCCTCGTCCTCAAGCTCGCTCCCCTCCCTCACCAGCACGCTGGAGGGTGCAGCAAACGCACCCGCCCTCCTTCCCCCCCCCGCCCCCCTGCACAGCAGCAACCGCGGCGCACCGCGGCCTCTCCCCATGCTCTCCCCTGCCTCAAGCCCCGCCCCTCGCTCAGGCGGCACCTTTCGCCCAGGCGGCATTTCCCCGCCTCAAGCCCCACCCCTCGCTTAGGCGGCACTTCCCCTGCCTCAACCCCCGCCCCTCGCTCAGGCGGCACCTCTCGCCCAGGCGGCATTTCCCCGCCTCAAGCTCCGCCCCCCGTTCAGGGCGCTCTGCCGCCCACTCACTTCCTCCCGCCTCCCCGCCTCATGCGGCGCCTTCCACCTAGACCACGCCACTACCCGACCCAGCTCAGCTGTTCTCCAGCAACTCTCTTGCCCCTCGGCTTCAACCCCTTCCCCGCACCAGCCTCATCCTACACCCTAGCCACAGCTACCCCAGCCGCCACACCTCAACAGGATGCAACCCGGCACTCTCCAGTCCCCGCCTCCCTCCCCTGCACAGCAGAGAAGCCTCAGGATTACCTGGACCTATCAGCAGCTCTTGCCGCACGCCCACCTGGACCAGTCACCCCCAGGTTATCCCTCAAGCAGCCCACGACGCTCGCCCGCCTGGACCCACCACCTTCAAGTTCCCCCCAAGTAACCCACGCCCACCTGGACCCTCACCTCCAGGCTTCCCCTAAGCAACCCACGCCCACTTCGACCAGTTACCTCCAGGTTTCCCCCAAGCATCCCACTACGCACGCCCACCTGGTCCGTCACTCCCAGGCCATGCCGCAAGCAGCACACACTCATCACGAGCACGCACTCAGGTGCCCACTGCACCTCGTGCACTCCCTCCCCCCCCCTCTCTCGGACCGGCGCCGTGCGCCCCTCTCCCCTCCTCGCCCCGTGCCTTGCGCCAAGAAGAAGAAAAGAAAGGCGCCCTTGACCCACAGGTTCACCTCAAGCTGTTCTCGCTCCACGATCACCTCAACCCAAAATCAGGGAGGTAGCCCAGGTCGACTCACAAGCAGCTCACGTTCCTCGCTCACCTGGACGCATCACCCCTCAGCCATCCTACGAGCAGCTCACGCACTCGTTCGGGCCGCCAGCCCCAGCACATCTATCAAGCAGCTCACACAGCGTCTCCACGCTCAAGTCGGTCTTCTCAGACCTCCGATTCCCTCCAGCACTACCTCCCCAACAAACGGAACAGCATCACCTTCGTCAAGGCTTTGATACTCTCCCTGACGACATCCAGTGCTACACCGACGCAGCTCCATTCACTCAGCTCGGCGACTGCCGTCAGTGCCACTGGTGCGCCTCCGCCTGGTCCCAACACCTTCAGCCCCTCCGTCCATCAACCGCACTCCGTGAGCTTACCAATAGCCTCCGCCGCGCCTTTTGGGGCCTACAGATCGTTGCAATAAGCGTCCTAACCCACAAGGTAAACACAGCCCACAGCCCAGCCGTCACTATCAATAACGGCCGTTCCTACTCTCCCGACATCTCGTCATTCCTCCGTCCTCACTCGGACCTTCGTCACCCAACATTCCAACCTCTGTGCAGCTCACCTCCCGCCACCTAACCCATTACCGATTCCATTGCCAGTTCCCCAATTTCCTGCGACAGTCATCAACCAAACCTGCCGATCCAATACCACCGACCAGCCATCTCACTCCCGTTCACCACCGAGCCCGGTTCCATCGCCACCCGCTTCTGGTTCCACCATCACCTCCGCCAAATCCTCTCCCTTTCCGGACTTCCACCTCAGCTTTACTCCGGCCACTCCTTCCGGATCGGCGCCGCCTCCACCATGTCCAGACACGGCCCGTCAGACCACGTCGTCCGCATCCTCGGTCGATGGTCCTCGGAAGCTTACCACTCCTCCATAAGAACAAACGTCCAAGACCTGCGCAACGCCCATCTCCACCTGCGGCGACCGTAACTGGCGTGTCGTTTCCTAGCCTGTCCGCCCTGGAAGGGGGTCCCCTCCTTCGCGATCCTTCCCGAGGTTTCTTCCTCCATCCTCCCCGGAGGGAGTTTTTCCTCGCCCGACCGAGGGTCCAAGGACAGGAGGAATCACTCGTCAGTTGCCCGCCTAGAAGCCACCCGGCTCCACCTACCGGCCATCGTCAAGAGACCAGCCGTCTCCACCTCCCGGCCATTCTCACCTCAAGCCAGGAGGAACCACGCAACAGTTGCCCGCCTAGAGACCACCGTCTCCACCTCCCGGCCTTTCCCACCTTCAAGCCAGCCTTTTGGGGGCAGTGTCGGAGCGAAGGCGACAGACCGCTCCTGAGCAGACAGACCGCTCCTGAGCAGAGCAACGCGGCGGTCGCCTGGCTCCCGAGACTATACCCCCACCCTGAGTCTCGCCCCGCCTCGGGCTCCCCAGCCATACACATATATTTCATTGTACTGTGTTCAATAAATGCTGTTTAACCCGAGCAGAAGGTGTGGTCTCTTACTAGTGAAATGTAGTTGTATTCAACGCATGTTCAGGAGTAGAGACCTCCCTCTGCTCAACCTCTGCTCAACTTGATAAGGCAATCACCTTACCAAGTTCAGCTGCGCTGCTTATCTCTCAGCCAATCCACACTGCAATCACCACAGTATAAATACACCTGCGACTGTTTCACTACCTGTTTGATTTGGCTGCTCGCAAATCCAAATTCCCTCCTCCTCCCCAACCACCTCCTTTCTCACCAATTTTGCTCATCTAACTTTTTCCTCCATCCTCTAGGAGCCCTAGGGCGGGGCAGTGTCGGAGCGAAGGCGACAGACCGCTCCTGAGCAGACAGACCGCTCCTGAGCAGAGCAACGCGGCGGTCGCCTGGCTCCCGAGACTATACCCCCACCCTGAGTCTCGCCCCGCCTCGGGCTCCCCAGCCATACACATATATTTCATTGTACTGTGTTCAATAAATGCTGTTTAACCCGAGCAGAAGGTGTGGTCTCTTACTAGTGAACAATTGGTTAGTTATGCTCTTGACGATTTGTGAATGTGAGCACTGGAGAGTAAAAATCTATCTAGCCCCATGTTGTGATGCTCTCTCTTCCCTCCCAGCAGTCTTTCAAATGTCAATATTATTATTTTTTGTTTAAAAAAGATGTTTATTTAAAGAAATACGGCGATATGTTCTTTTAAATTATGTTATTCCAAATTGCAAATTGAAAAAGGTCCTTAAAGGAGTGTTTGAATGTCAGAGGAGCTTTTAATTTTGTTGACTTGACTTGCTTCTGAAATGTTTTCGCTATATGGGACGATCATTTCAGTTTTTTTCCAGCAATCGAAAGGAAATAGAAACAGAATAATAAACAAGTATCAAATGAGTGCCAGAACCAGTTGAGTAAAAAGAGTACCAGAACCAAACGCTTGTACTAAGTGAAGTGACAAAAATAGATTTGTGGACTGAATATTGCAATGATATTGTATTTAGGAATTATTGTCCAATAGTCCTTCTTCACGGCAGCCATGTTGACATCATTAGTTGCGTAGCCAATGTTACATCCTTCACAGGTGTTATGAATGATACCAATTACGGCTCTGTTTCATGTAGTGGAGCAGAGCTTTTTCAGTGAGCCAAAACATGCACAATAGCAGCACCCAGACTCTGTTTGACCTGAATGGAACGGAGCCTATCATTGGTCACACCTTAACACCGACTGTCTCTGTCTGCAGGTGTCTTGGATATGGGAGCCTGTGGAAGGCCAGAGGGACAACATCGCCGTGTTCCACCCCATCTATGGCCAGAGTTTCCCCGACTCGCCCTTCAAGGACCGGGTCGTCTTCATCCAAGGCTCCCTGGAGAACCCCTCCATCCGCATCTCCAGACTGTCGATGGCAGACGCCGGACGATACACCTGCGAGTACGCCACCTACCCTTCTGGAAATGAGCAGGGCACCACCAACCTCGTCATGCTCGGTAAGTCATGGTTACAGAGACGATGCCTTGTCTTGTAACCACTACTTAGTTCCCTGGGAGTCTATACATCACCTCCTTTTTTCTCTGTTCCCTAATCTCTTCACCCAAAACCAGCTGATTTACAAGCTCACGCTGTTGTCCATTGCGACCATAGAGTTATAAAAGAACTACAGAGGTAACCGGAAATCCCTGCCCATTCACTTCTATGGAGTTGCTCACCCAGCGCATACCCCCTTTTTACCCCTTCTTGTTTGTTGGCGGTGACATCACAGGGTTCACCTATTTTTGCACAATGTTCGCCTATTATGACGTGCCCAGAATTGAGACGCTTTCATCGGTTTCATGTGGCCTCTGACTACATCTATAAGTGGATTTTAGAAATTGTAGCACAGAAAATCTGTCAACAATCATATTCATTATAGTGGTAGTTACACTGTAAGTTAACAAGAAGACACAACTTCAATTTGATTTATATCTAGGAATGATGAAACACATTACAGTTTGGAAGATTATAATCGTGTGCAGCTTAGGGCCATTTTAACAGGCACTACTGCACTATACTCAGTAGCTGTTATGTTAATGTAAAAAAAAAGAAGGAATTGCTTATTTTATGCACATACGTTTTATTATGATTTTTTTCTATTGTCTGGTTGTTGTCGAATGTCTGTATTGTGGATTCTATGAACTTTTCATCCTCTCCACAACTTGAACAGGAAAACAGCTATTCAACGTAGAACAATATGCATTTTTTTCCCCAAAAAGCTCACAGTCAAAAGTGTATTTAAAGTCCCTGTCCACGTGTCCCATGGTGTGCTTTAAATCCTCCAAAAAATCCTCTCTGTTCAGTAAAGGTAGAATTATTATGTTTTTCTTTGCTCTATTTTTGCCGTCATTTAATATTCCGCATCTTATGAATTATGCATACGCTTGATCCGCCAGAATTTGGTATATAACATTCGACGAGCTTCCTCGTTGACGGGACCCACAATGGTGTCGGGTTACGGGAGAACGTTTGTTTTGTAGGACTGAACGTCCCTGCATACTTCCACGTTGACTAATGCTGCATTTATTGATGTTTTTTTCAGTGAGTGCTAGTCAGAAAAACTGATTTGAGGTAAAACTCTGTATTAATGCTCAGGAGATATGCAGAGTGCAGAGTGAACAGAATCTTCATGGGTAACCTTCAAAAATGCATTAACCGAGCAAAAAACAAAAAATTGTGGGGGAGTGGCTCTTTGTTTGAGAATTTGTTTCCGTTCTTAATAGTGTCTCATGCTTAGTTGAGTAGGAATAATTTAAGGTGACCTTACCTTTTGAGGAAACCACGATAGAGCCTCATAGGGGACATACAACAAGATAGAGCTGACAGACTCGTTTAGTTTGTTGAGTTTACAGCATCCCATGACATCTAGCCTATAACTTAACCTACTCTGAATCATCTGCGGGACTTGAAAAGCCATTATTACGCTTTGTCCTGTTTGCTGGAGATAGTGAAATATCTAAAGAATATAAATGAACATTCATATACACTCATATAAGGCGAGGCAAGTGTATTGGTACAGCACATTTCAACAAGACAGTTCAAAGTGCTTTACACAAAACATTAAGAGCATCGAGACAAAGTGAAAAAGAAACACCTCATAAAAGGACATTTGAATACGCTTAAAAGGAGTTATTAAAAAGTTAAGAGAATAGAAAATTGGAACAACCTCAAATACAGCGGATACAAATACGAGAATAAAGTTTTAGTGCAGCACAAGAAATGAATCAATAGCCTCAATAAAAGGCTGCAACAAACAGAAAAGTCTTCAGCTTTGATATGGACCAACTGAGAGTTGTAGCAGACCTGCAGTTATCTTAGAGTTTGTTCCAGATACAGTACGCGGTGCATAAAAACTGAACGCTGGCTGCTTCTGCACGTTTAGTTTAGACTCTGGGGACCGAAAGCAGACCTGTCCCAGATGGCCTGAGATGTCTGAGTGGTTGATGATGTACGTTTCCCTCCATCAATCAAAGTGTGAAACATATCAGACTTACTGACAGTGTGACTGAGTTCCTGTTGCCCTAGTCTAGTCTTCTTCTTCTGTCTTGTACTATTATGTTTTTCTCTTGTCTCTTTCATTTCTCTGTCTGCGGACTGCACCCCGGGCCAGTGTAATAACACTGCAAATCCTGAACCTATGAACCTATGTGCTTTTCCTCTTCACCAACAGAGAGTTTGGAAATTGTCATGGTTATTATTTTCCACGCATTGACAGTCGTTATCAGGCCGACGGTGATCAAAGACGTTCCCGGATAAAGGGCTTTATCTTAACCCATTAAGACCGGGAAAGAATCGGTGTCATTTTTAGATTTCTTTGGCTATTCAAAAAATAGCAGATCTACAAGCTCTAGCTTCTACAAGCTCTAGCTTGTAGATCTGCTATCTATTGAAAAATCGTGATTTTTTTTTGCAAATCTTTGAATATATATATTTTTAAATTGAACATTTGTAACTCAAATCTTTGCTTCTGGGCGGTCCCTGGAACAAAACATTTTGAGATGGGGGTCCGTGGCCAAATACATATCTAAAAATGTTTTCTAAATCCTAACGGTATGTTGCTATATCAGTGGTGCTCTAACTTTTCCATGTCAAAAATTATATGTGCTATGAGCTTGTAGATCTGCTATTTTTGAATAGCCAAAGAAATCAAAAAAATTAACACAGATGCGTTCCCGGTCTTAATGGCTTAAACACGGTGCAAAACGGTGCAAAGCGCAGAGCGGGTGTCATCGCTAGGTGCTACTTAAAGAGCGCATTATTCAGATTAAGATGTGTGCCTTCATAGGCGGTTTCACAACGCGTGCACATTGCTCTGCATTTACAGGGCGTCACTTTCAACGCATCACTCACACATTCAATATGGAAGATACAATTCCTGAGAGACTCATCATTATAATATGATGAATAGCTGATATGAATAAGATAACGTTTGAACATCTTCAGCTGGTTTGCGTTTTTCAGCACTACATTGGAGGAAAGTTTGAGAGAGAGAGACGGAGAGAGAGAGATGTTTATAAGTAAGTCAACTATTGCTGATAGAAGATTTGTTCAAAGACCACTCAACTTTGAAATGTATTCAAGGATCTCTCGTCTTTCAAGAATTCCTTGAACCCATGCCCCTCTGGTTTTCTGTTTTCTGTATCTTTGCAACGGAGCATACAGCAGTAACATTTCATCAGTTATCGATCTTGGGGCTCCAACATGTTTTCCACTGCCACTGTTTACTGAATGTTCATTCATCAGTGTGGATGCTCACTTCATTATTGAAGTTATCTTGCTTGGTGTGGATGGCTCTTAACATTATGAATTTATTATGAATTGCAGTGTAGTAGGCAGAGCAGAGCTGTACAATGTTCCGTCACGTCATGCTTTAATAGGTTATAATAAAGAGAATGCACATGCAATTATTAACTTGATGTGTCAAGATATCACTGATGTCTCTTGGACAGAAATTAGGACACATTACAGAACGGAAATCATGATTCTGAACTGCATGCCCAAATATGCACACAACGGCCAGTGAGGGTATGCGATCCATGTCTGTTTTTTTATATTTTCTGTGAGTGGCGACTTTGTTTTCCCCATTTCCTGACATCATGGTATTGCTTTTCCCATTGTGCAGCAATGATGCCAGAAGATGAGGACACGCTTCCCTCCTCCCATGACTGCTTCAGCTCAGCTTTGGTGGATTTCTGTTGCTCCTGTAGATGGTCATGCTTTCACTTCACGCACAAGCTGATGCAGTACATTTACTCAGCAAAAAAAACAGTTCCTGTCTCTTCCAACTTGCCGATTCTGTCAGTTTATTAATATTAATAAATATTAATGCGCAAGGTGCAAGTGCACTCTGGCTCTTAAAGGGAATGACAGATGACATTCTCTTATTGGTTTAATCCAACCAATTACACTCAGAACACAACCATGATTAATTAAGAGATTATATACAACCCCTTTGTGCCTTGCACCCTTACTTTGCGCTCAGATTATGTGCCGTCTAACTAGCTAAATTGGAGTTGGACAAGCCCCCCAATGTGCCATGTAATTTAGACCTTGCCCCACCTTGTGCCATAGATTGTGTTAATAGGGCCCATAGAGTAGTCACAGTGTCTCTCCATACGACTTCCTTTATTGACTACTTAACCTCTTAAACCCGCTGTGAGCTTGTAGATCGGCTATTTTCACTGAACATTCACCTAATTTTGTCAAATTGTTCACCTACAGTATTATGCCCAGAAAAGGGACACTAGCATTCAAGTGGTTAAGACTGATTGCGGGCCTGGGCCGTAGCGTGACGGTCCAGGCACCCTAGGCTGCAATGCCAGCCTGACAGCGCGTTGCGGGTTCGACTCCCGTTCCCGACGACCTGCTGCGTGTCACCCCCCCATCTCTCTCCCCATTTCCTGTCAGCCTACTTTCCCTATCCCTCTCTAAATAAAGGCATAACCCCCCCCCCCCCCCCCCCAAAAAAAGACTGACTGACTGTGAAAAAAGGAGAAAGCAGAGGCAAAGGAGGAGAGGAACATCTTGATGAGGTCATGAATGGTCAAATAAGTCTGACCTTCAGTATTAACCATACAGTAGGTGTTCAAAGTTAAGAATAACCTGTGTTTTATAACTGAACCTGTGTTAGAACTTTAACTTTTCATAATATGTTTTTAAAATGAAGTCAAGAGAGCTTATTTTCTCATTGGAAGGTCTTTGATCTCTCTTTCTTTATCTTTGGTAGTTGTTTTATTGATGAAAAGGTGGTGTCAGGGTCAGGGGATGGTTTCCATACTGTAATGATGTTCCTTCTGCAAAGGAGGTTCTCAAGGACAATGAACTAGTTCAGATTGAATTATTGCAGCAGGCAAAGGTTCAAGCTGTCAGCTTTTATTTATGTAGAGCTACACAATTATAGCTGAGATGATGTGTAATTACGATGATTGTGATGATAATGAGGATGTTTGGTGGAAACGGGTGTTTTAATCATTTAGTTACTGACTTTGTTACTCATTGCATTTATCGGTGTCATGTCTTTGGCCAAATGCTATGTAATGGCCTTTGTGATTATATTGTTTCTCTGTGAGCCTGATGGATGGGGAGATGGGTTGTGCAATGTTCTGGTTATTAACCTCTGTGTGATGGAGAGGAGAGGAGGGCAAGGTGCAAAAGCTGACCAAACAACATATCTTGATATGGTATTCAATTAACTGCCAAGATTCACGTTTACATAAACTGTGAAACAAAATCAAAAGTTTTGATTGTTTTTGAATAATTGTGCCGCCCCTAGGACAGTGTTTACCTCATTAAAACTGGGTATGCTTTGATAAAAGAAAATAATAAACTCATTGTCACTGTTGACAGTATCTGAACTATTTCGATTATAGACATGAACGCTATCTTGGTGTGTGAGTGCTTATTAAAATATCTCTAAAGCTTTATGTAATGACAATTTCCATGAAGCACTAAAATACTATTTCACGATTTTCCAAAAGTTAATACAGCGTCCCTATTCTGGGCGTGTCATAATACAATAAATACATTAGGTGAACATTTGTTGAAAATAGCCGATCAACAAGCTCACAACAGGACGCATTGTGAGCTTATAGACCGGCTATTTTCAGTGAAGAGGTTTGGTGTGGGTTAGAAAAAATAATGGGACCAAGAACAGACACATGGGGGACCCAGGAATGCAATGAAAATGAATGCTAGCAATGCTATGAAAATGGTAACCTCGAGGGCAGACTAACTCGGGTGAACTTTGAAACGCTCGCCCATAAACGTCACCTACGTTTTCAATGTTGCTCGATCTGAGTGGATATTTAGCTCGTTAGCCGTGGACACCTCTCACTTCCGAGCCAGCTGCTGTTATTGTTACGCCCACCTGTCCTCTGTTTAGCAAGCAAACAGATGCCATGGCTCCCCTTCTCTTTAACGTTAATGGCACAGAGGAGGCTTTGACTGAAATGAATTCTGTCGAATGTTAAGTGTTGTCTGCTCACTGCCTGGGGTGCATCTCACCGGAAGCGCATGAAGAGCCTGTGTGGTCAGTGGGGCTTTCTGTAAGGGTTTTTGTTAAATATAGTGTGCTTATTTTCAGATGGTTGCACTCTGAACTGAGAGCTCAAACTCATTTTTTTTAAACCATAATAACAAGGTGTTATTATGTGTGGTTGCTCTATTGTGCTTCTGGAGAAAAGCTGTTAAGTGATGAAATTAAGCGCTCAGTTTTCTTAACTCACACAAGTCTATGTTCATTTAAAGGCTTTCTATTGCATCAATGTCAGCAAAATAAATCCAAAATACTTTTTCTTCATTTTTTTTTTAAAGATTTTTTTTTTAAATTGCTTTTCTCATTAGCACAGGCCAATGTAGAGAGGAAGTTGAGCAGGGTGTGAAAGACATGCAACACAGGTCTCAAGCTGGAATCAAGCCGGGGATGTTGCGATGGACCCACTATCTCAGTGGTTCCCAAACCTTTTAACTCGTGACCCAAAAGAGAAATTTCCCGGGTCACCCAAACTAGTGAAAATAGCAGATCTACAATCTGCAAGCTCACAATGCGTCGCAATTGATTTTTGGGGGGAGGGAGGGGGGGTTGAAAATATTTTGAAATAATAATAATAAAAAACTAAATGTAGGAAATTTTACTCGCGACCCATAAAACTTTGTCCACGACCCACAAATGGGTCCCATCCCACTGTTTGGGAAACAGTGCACTATTCGGTCCGCTACTGGTGCAACCTAACTAGATTTGTGTTTGCAGGTGTTTGTACCTAATTTGGTATCACCGCTCCACTGCTTTTGGTCTGGGGACTTAATTCCCACAGTCCCACTATAAAAATGTATATGCTCCCATTACGCTAAGCCACTGTGGAATCGCTGTGCACTGAGCACAAAGCTAAACTTAGAGAATAACAAATGATGAACAACAATTACAAAGAATTCATTATGAAGTCCCAGTTGCGGTGGTTATTATTATAGTCCAAGGAAATGGAAAGTGTTTTTTAAATTGCTTTCATGTCTCTCCCTCTTGGGCCTTTAATATTTCTTTTTTATCCTCCTTTAATTTCAAACTCAAATTAAACCTTCACAGGACTAGGAAGAAGAAAAAACAATAGCAAAAGAAAATCCAAGAACACACAGGAGATGCAGAATTTGGCCGTCTCATAAAGGAAAAACATGGGCAGATACTTTTGGCTGGCTAGCAGATGGGTGTTAGGCAGAGCCCGCAAAACTACTTTTGCTGGCACAGAGCAAAGTTCGACTGGGAAATACCTATAGGAAAGCTCATGTACAGGCTTTCGTCTGTGGCTACTGCAGTGCCAAGCTATGCCAAGCCAAAGCTTACTGGGATAGACGCATTGTAGCCAGGTGTACTGTATATATAAATGTGCGTGGCTTTTGGAAAGAGTACAATAAAACGGCTCATGGCAGAGAAAACATATTGTTTTACCCTATTGGATATAGAATCACATGGAGCCAATCACATTACATCTTATTGGATCCAGAACCGCTGCAGAGCCAATCGTATTACTTTTTTTATTGGATACAGAACCAGCAAGAATCCCAAACATATCACAACTTAAGTGTGAATGCATAATCCTGACAGCCAACGGTATTACACCTTATTGGATCCCACACTAGTGTCGGCCAATCTCATTATCGCTTATTGGACTGTGACTAAAGATTCACTCACTTGGCAGTGAATGATATCACAACCTCTTGGATTGGGACCACACAAAATTACTGGTAACCAATTGTATTGCACCGTATTTGATACAGTGTAAACACGCGGCCCGCAGTGCAGGAATGTGATACCGTTGTTTGATGTCCGCTGCTCGTAATGATCCGTCCTCTCGCCACTCCGAATGTTTAATTTGGGTCTAATGGAGAGGCGCAGCGGTATCCTACAGGGCAGCGCATCAGGTTACTGGTCTGAACCGCAGGATCAACTGGGAGAATATACCCTGGGAAAGAAAAACCAATAACACTGTCCCCTACATGTGCCCTTGAGCAAGGCACATGACCTCCCAACGGTTTCAGCGGAGCTGCTCAGCGGTCGGCAATTAGACTGCGGTTAAATTTGGCAGCAGCCAGGTGTGATCGTGTGTAGGCGGTATGACTGCAGGGTGTCGAGTGTGGGTGTTGAGAAAATATGGCCTGAATAAATAACGTGGAAATAGTCATTTACGTAATCCTGGCTGTGGATAGTGCTCAGTATTATCAAGGCTCTAACTAACACATGGATACTCAATGTGTTTTTGTTTTGAAAAATTAAAAACACACACTCATTAAACGAAATACCGCCATGCCTCCCCTCCAGAATTCTTGGCACGCTTGTTTACCATACCAGCGTGGTCTGGCATGTTTAACCCATTTACAATGACTCGTGGTTTACTTTGCATCACTGTGGACCAGTGGTTTGTTTGATTTTCGTGCATGAATTATTTTTTGTCAAAGCTTTTTTACTGATGCATTATAATGCATGTGAAAGTTTACAATATATGGCTTAAGCTGTGAATAGAAAGTTACTGATGCATTATAATGCATTTTTTATAATATATGGCTTAAGCTGTGACTAGGAAATTGCATGTACGTATCAAATGCCAGTATGATCTTTTAAGACACAAGTAAAGCTTAATATCAACAACACAAGTTGACGCTCTACCTAACTGCACTCTTGTTAGGGCACACGTGCCAACAATTCTGGAAGGACACGCTGCACAGTAAACCCTAAGGGTAACTTAATACGCAAATAACTAACTATGCCCTGCTGTGCAACCATCTGTCTCTGTGAATTGAACCACATCTTTTCTATTCTTCCTATTATTGTCTTGGCAGTAACGGATGTGATGAGGTTAAAAGAAAGAATTGCTTCTTGCAGTATGGCGCCCTTGGGGGAATGGATAAACCAAATGGGAGAGATGCCATGAAGGGCAGAAAGGGTCTCGTACACTCGTGCGACCTTTGTTTCTATTTTTCATTGTTTTTCATTATTTGTAAAGTGGACAGAACGTCTGAGCTAAGCCTGAGCAGGGATTAGAAGGCCAGCCAGTGTGTTTACTCTCAACACTGTAAAATCAATATACATGCACACCAGGGAGTGGAGACGAATGGGGCTTTGATTGGATTGATAAAAAACAAAAAAATCTATCTTATCTGTCTGTCTGTCTGTCTGTCTGTCGCTCTCCGAATTCACCGGACAAACGAGCAAGCGCATGGACGCCGCTTTAATTTCGCTCCTGTGTTTTAATGCACGTAACAGGTCTGTCTTACTCCTGCTCATGCATCCTTCTCACCTTTTTTCACCCCAGTGCATATATAAATCTCTCTCACTCTCTACATGCGTACATACATCCCTGTTTGACTCTGAGGAAGATGAAAGTCAAAACGCCAGTCACCCCTGCAAAACAATAAAACACGTGCAGACCAGTCGAGTGCTCCAGTATATTTTTTTTGGGTAGTCTCTCTTGAAGTGCCCAGGTATTATTATTTTCTCACATACATGCATACATGCATGCATGCATACATACAGGTGCATACAAACAAACAAACAAACAAATGATTAGAATTAAAGGACCCGGAACAAGAAAACAGACTAGACAACCAAGGTTGGAACTTAAAACCAGCAGCACACAAACACTGGTAACTCTTGGACTCTGGCAGGCAGCCCTCTACTTGCTTTGGCAGCTAACCAGCCATCACTGGGGGGTCCCCTGTGACTTCAAATGACTTTGAACTAACTCACTTTTGGCATCTCTGGCCTGATGACAGTTAAGTGAGATTAATGATGTTAACCTATAGCATTATTTGAACAAATATGTATTATGTATATTCGGCTATGAAATCTGGTCAAAACCAGGTACCGGTATACACAACGGCAAGACTATATAATAGCTTATTTTGTGACACTAAGTGTGTGTGTGTGTGTCTGTGTCTTTTTCTTTTTGCAGTGCACTGTGTTAGTGGGGTATGGGTACTGGACCCATATGGAGCTCCATTTTTGGGACGTCTACCCCTTCAGAGCCTTATGCCATAAAACGATGTCTCCATGTCTCCATATTTGGACAAAAGCTGCATATTTGGGAACATTTTGGGAGAGGCATACATTCTTGGGACATACGCAGACTCCATATTTGGACAAAGTTGGGGGGGACATACACCCTAGCGTCCCTATTCTGGGCATGTCATATTAGACGAACATTCAGTGGAAATAGTCAAATTTTCTACGGAAATAGCCAATCTACAATCTCCCTTGCTACTTTTTTAATGTTTTATTGCTACCCTTGCTGTACCTGTATGTTGCAGTACTTATCTTACCCTGTATCTGTACCTTAACTGCGGTGCTGGCTCTGGTGACTGCATTTCCCACACAGTATCAAAAAAGGTCAATCTATCTGTCTAGATCGGCCATTTTTGGCAAAGGTATTTGTTGTAGTGGGGAAAAAGGAGGGGGCCCACCGGCCCAGTATAGACCCTTAGGGGACCCCGGTCAACAAAGTAAGTTTTAAGTGATTAAGACTTAACGTTATTATCTAGCTTAAATGATGCGAAGCCTGCGGATCTAGTGCAGGCAGACAATTCAAAGCAGGTGATCATCAGTCACATGCACACTTCTGGGGCGGGATATTTAAACCTCCCTGCTTACTGCTCATTCTGTGTGCTGCTGCTGCTCTGCTGTCTTGCTGTGCTGCTGCTTTTGATTGATTGATTGAAAATGTTGTCAGGCAAAAGAATGTAAAACAACACAGTTACATTTATAATACTTTTGTCTAAAAGGTCCGACCAAAAAAGTCCTTGCGGACTTGTTTCCGTTGGGGTCCTTGAATTAATTTCATAGACATATATAGTAGCAACCAAACAGTTCAAAAATCAACATACAAATACAGAGAAAAAATACCACTATGTACAAAAAAGCATGAAAAATTACAAATGTATACAAAAAAGGGGAGGGGGGGGGGGTTGTCTGTCTACAGGGAAACTGGTACTAGCTCCTCTTTTGGCCTCCAGATAGATGAGTTTTTAGGGCTGTTTTGAATGGGCCCAGCGAACTACATTTTTTGAGTGATGGGGTTAGACTATTCCATACCTTGGTGGCTGTGCTGTAGAAGGAGAATTTGCCCATGTTTGTTTTATGGGTGGGTGGTCTGCTGCTCTGTGCTTTGCTCTATGATGGGTTTTTTTGCGCTCCCAGCATCTAACTGTGGGCTCTGTTTATAAGATTCCCTTAGGGGGTCTTAATATTTAATTCCCTGTAATATCTATTTGGCAGATCGATTATTCATTATAATATTGCTATAATATGCTTCCAGGGAATCAATGACCTGAGGCAGACCTTGATATCAAATTATGCTTGGATATTTATTTAGATATTTATGCTCAATAAATATATTTATGCTCAAGAAATATATTTATTCAGGCCCAGAGTTGTATGACCGAAATATATTTATGCTCAATAAATATATTTATTTCAATCCAAGAGACTCCTAAAGTTACCTGCTTAGTTGCCATGATGAACTGCTGCATTGCTGCTAGCTGGGGGCGGGGGGGGGGGGGGGTGGGTGCTGGCGACTGTTAGGAAAAAAACTGAATCTATAATTTAGGGAGCTTTGTTACCTTCTTCTACTGTCCTCTTCTCTCTTGTCTTTTCTTAGTGTCGCTTTTATGTTTGTGCTCAGCTTGTCAGTCTTGATGTCGAGATTTTGCGATTTAACTAGCTATATTTCATTGTCTCTTCACAGGGTTAAATACAGATTTGACATTAAGACAGCATATTACATACTGTACATATTACCCAACAATCACCATATCTGTATATGACAAAGATACCAAAGAAAATCACAAATGATTCATTTAATTGATTAGTTGACAATCGTGGCAATGTGAATCACTCGTAAGGGCCGCTCTCTAATTGCGCCCCACTTCATGGACAACCAGCGCAAAGCACACACGTATATTCATATGCAATTTGCCTGCATTGCATGATTATGGTGGGGGGAATAATTTGTGTGATCTTATTGAGCCCAGTGAGAGGATAATGGCATTGGCTTCCAGACTTTTCCTTCTGAAGTTTTTTACCCATTAAAACCGTGTCATTTTAGATTTTCGCGTTGGCTATTCAAAAATTAGCTTGTACGTCATGGCATTTTGTAGAATCGGCCTCGGGTCTTAATGGGTTAAACTGAATTGGAAAACATCAGCCTAGGCTTTCGTGCCCCTTTTAAGTACACATTTTAGTTGGCTGTTGAGACATCTGAGTTGAATTTGAGTTTAACCGCTTTAAAAATCTTTGTTCATTCCCCAGTGCCTTGACTTATTTGTTTCTTAATAGGGAGCAATAATGTCTCACTGTTTAACTCAGTATTATTCCCATTTTAATGGCTTTAAGAATGAGCTGATTCTTGGCAAGGGAAACAAAAGTTCAGCTGTGAGAACATCAGGTTAGCATAATTGTTTCTGTTGCAAGCAGGGCACGCTAAGTTCTGCAGATCTCTGGTCCCGTGTCAGCACTTTATTTGGTAATTTTCGGTTTCGGTTTTAAATGGCCTTGCACTCTGTAGCGCGGAGGGTCAGGTTTGGTTGAGAGACCGTGATGTCCCTCGCGTTCTGTTTGCTGAAAATATTCAAGTCACAATATGAACAAAAGTCCTCCTTCGCTTCCAAGTTCCTCATTAATCTCCCCCTGCTATACTTATGCACCCAGGATTTAATCTCACCTTGCTACTTATATGCACCCAGGATTTAGGCTTTTTCTAAAGTGTCTTGACTCCATATCACCCAAGCGTGGCTTCAAGTAACTCAGGTGCACAAAGCTATTATTCAAATGTTTCTGCCACAGCCACTACAGCGGCATGGGTATTACCGGGGAGAGTTGGGGGGGGGTCTGTTTATTCGACTGTGCAACCGAGGCACCCGCCGTGCGCTCTAATTGCTCTCTGCTCAGAATCCCCGGGACCCGTGTGACGAGAAGCGGCAGCCGGCTCAATTTGATGCGGTGTCACGGAACACATCAGGCCCCCGATACAACCCACCTTGTTAGAGCTCCCAAATCGATCCAACCCCTCCGCTCTGCTTAGCTCTGCTGTCTTCTCTTCTCTTCTCTTCTCTTCTCTTCTCTTCTCTTCTCTTCTCTTCTCTTCTCTTCTCTTCTCTTCTCTTCTCTTCTCTTCTCCTCTCCTACTCTTTTCTCTTCTGCCCTCCACTTCTCCCCTTGCCAACTGAGTTCTCTCTCCTGTCTTTACAGTTACTCTTTCATTTAATCTCCCCCCCCCTCCCACACCCTCATCCCCCCATCCCCCGTCTCTCAGATTCTCCCTCCTGGTCCAGAGACACACCATGCATTTCCTCCCCGCTGTGTTTCATTATAGGCGCGGTAGGATGCCAGGTGTATATGCACAACAAATTGATTGGACTTCCTCCCTCCTCCCTGCTCGCCCTTGTCCTTCTATACTCATCTGCTTACACCCCCCTCCCACCCCCACCCCCACCAACCTCAACCCCAACCTCTCCTCTCTAGCGTCTCTCTCCACTCACCTCTGTTATCGACTCCTCTGATATTCTATATGTCTGCTAATGTATTTTTTCTGTGTAATAACCTCTCTCCCTCTGCCCCCCCCCACCTTTTTCTTTTATCACTCCTCTCCTATCCCTGTCTGGGTCTCTCCCCCACCCTCTCCCTCTCTGCTCTCCTCTCCACAGCCAAGCCCAAGAACTCTGCTGTCGCTGTGACTGTGCAGGCGGGCGCCAAGCCCGTGGTGGTGGCCCGGTGCGAGGCGGTCGGGGGCAAGCCGCCGGCCTCCATCCGGTGGGAGGGGTCCGCCGGAGGCAACCACTCCACGCGCAGCGAGCCCGCGGCCGACGGCACGGTGACGGTCCGCAGCGAGTACCGTTTGGCTCCGACGCCCGCCGACCACGGCCGCGAAGTCTCCTGCACGGTCAGCCAGAAGACCCAGGACCGACCATGGGTGTTCCCGGTCAAGCTCTCCGTAGAGTGTAAGGGGAATGTGCAAGCACACGCACACATTCACGCGAGCACTCACTTTCCCATTGCTAGTCTAAAGCAGATAGATATGCATACAGTGTTACCAGTAACGTTAACAAGTTACCCAATAATATTACTTTTACTGGAGTTACTGGTCATGTGAATTCAAAGAGCGTCATTGTCTCCGCCAGGCCGAAGGCGTGGCCGAGAGTATGTTTTGCACCCTGTCCTTCCGTCCGTCCGTCCGTCAGTGTGTGTCTGTTTTTCCGTCCGTCTGTCTGTTAACAGTTAATCTTCGGGACAGTTAGCCCGATCTACGTGAAACTGTGCACACACACTCCCTGGATGCCAGAGCAGAACCTCTGCCTCAAATGTTTCAGATTTGCCTGTTATAGCGCCACCAGGAGGCCGATTTTTGCAAAACATTTAGATTTTTTAAAAACATCACACTAATCGGTACACAGTTTCTCTATAGTCATGTGATCAAGAAAGATCAGTCAGATTTGTCATATTCCATCCTGATTGGCTAAGATTGGCCTCCCACGTTTGAAGGAGTGGTCAATTTTTAACAAAATGCCTCAAATCATAAATGCAGCGTCCGATTTCCGTGAAACTTATGAAGGCGGATCTGTCCTATTTTTCATATTCCATCCTGATTGGCGAATTCCGAACATCGCTGGCTCACAAAAACTACCTGACCTGGCGGAGACTTGTGCGCCGAGGAGCACTTTTTCTAGTTTTTTTTATGTTTTATTTAGATATAGTACAGTGTAGAAGCAAGAAACCTATGGCAGAGAGAGAGGGAGACATGCGAGACATGACGGGGTGCCTTGGGACAGGCACCCCTGCCTGTCCCAATCTTTAGTCATCAATAGTATGTTACTGCCTGTGCAGTTTGTGAATGATCACAAACTGTGGTTAAATAGTGGTATAGTGGTTACATCCCACTATATACAGTGGTGTTTCTCTATTCAGAGAACAGTGGAAGTATATAGGGAGAAAGGGTGTTGATGTATTAGTTTATGCCAGTTTAGTATATTCGAGTGCACATTTTCATCATTTCGTCATTAGACTTCCTTTCATTATCAACTGCAGTCAAGTGAGGCATGGTTTGTGAACCCATGGCTGTTGGTGTTTAGTCTATTGGTGTAATTATGGCAGTCTGATATGGTTGGCTGGTTTCAGTCTCGATTAATTCCCAACTTTGGCCGTTCATTGCTTTTCAGGACATCCAGTTGTGTCCTCATATTACATTATTATTAAACCGTTTTATGTAATATTTGCTAGCCATTCATTCATTGAATCATCAGTCAGAGAGCACCAGTCAACAAAAGTTTTTTGATTAATGGAGTTCTGTACAGTTGAAGAAGCAAGTCTGGGACGGCTACTGGGCCCATGGGTTTCCCAGAAGCGTTGTTGTCTAATGTTAGTGACAAGTTCCACGGTCCCTGAAAACGGTCGCTCAGATAAGCATTCTCAAAAACCTTCATGAAGTTGTGTGATCATCATCATACAGACCTGTCATTAGAAGGATCGCTCCTTCTTAGATCTACTTGACTGCACACTCGTAGTCACATCATTCAGTAGGTCGTCAATTTGACCTTAACAGTGGCATATTTTTTCAGGCTGCAGGCAGCCAGCATTATTATACAAACATTTATATTTTGTTCCTTATTCAGCAGCCTCGAGGTTGCTCATCCATACTATCCATTATCCACGGCAGTTTGACAATGTCCTAGCAGTGCTAAAAAAATAAATAAAACACTTTTCTCAATACGTTGTTGACAAATGCAATGGATTCAGCAAGTCTGTGTGCATAATGGCAAAATGGCATAATAACCTTGGGGGTGATTATAAGTTGCAATTTATTAAAATTGTTACCGTGAAAAAAAACTTGCTATGTTACAGGAGAACAGCTTACGGTGCCCTGAAAAGAAATCTATTTCGGCTGACAAGACACAGATTCATAAATTGCAGATTACTCGAGCGCAGCCCGTAACACTGTCCTGTATTTTACGGCGGAACCATTAATAATACTGCGCGTCGTTTGGTAGCCGCACCAAGTTATTGCCTTTTGATTGCTTGTTTGTGATCAATAATCAGAAACTAATTATTGTTTGAATTGCCCTTTCAAGGTTATTCAATTTTTACTTCTAATAGTCATTCAGTCCCGTTTAATTCAGTGGCATTCAGTGAGATGTTTTCTAAATTATATAAGCAGCACAGAATAATAAATAAACATTCCTTTTCAGAGCAGAGACTTAGCCTAAATTTTAATTAGCTGTGAGAGGCTGGTATGGGACCTGAATATTGGATAGGGGGGCCATTGCCCCAGAAAAGGTTGAGAGCCAGTGCTATACAGGCTGGCTGCTGGTGTGCATGTCAACTGGTGTGCTGACGGTCCATGCCTAATTTGGCCTAATGGAATTGATCATATAAATACTTCACCTATAAATACTAAAGTGCTTCACTTTTACTTTCACTTCACCAGAATGTACAGGCTTTCATGGCTGGAGTTACGGTGCTTTTGTTTCATGACAGCATGCACACTTTTAATGCATACAATGTAGGCTAATCATCCTGTCTCCCTGCTCTTCTATTGAGACATTTAGATTGTGTCAAAGGTCATGTCTCACCTAGACACTTTTCCCTGATGGTCAAGATTCCATTTATCCCCTGAGCAAGCAGGCAGGCTCTATTAGCTCAATGGTAAAAAATGTCAGCGCTTGCGCAGGAAACCAGGTTCAAATCTGGGGTACAAATCAAGTGCATGGATGTGGACAAATAAACAAACTAAAAGGCTCAAACCCAGAGCACTAACACCTTTCCCTATCATGTTCACCCACCCTCACACTGTAAATGATCCATTAGATCCATTTGTATATCACACAAGGTTAGGATATTTCTGGGATCCAAAATCGCCCGAGGAGACGCACTCCAGTATGAAAGGCACCATTAGTTCTAGAGTTAGAAGATCTTTCTAGTTTGGCACTTTTTACCATGTAGCAGCCGAGGGCATCAGCTGTGGCAAATTCAGAGTAGTCTGGAAGGCAGGGAGTCCAAAAAACGATCTTCCACCTCGTGTGCATACAGTACATTATGTAGCTTCCTTGTCTGATTGTATAGACGTTTATGAGAAAATGGCCCTATATTTTCTCACCTAGAATGTTTTAAATCGTGGTCCCATTTAGAGGAAGATATAGGTTATTTTTGGTGGAGCCAAAGTGTTCTGAAGAAAACGTATGTTCCGTTAATTTAGTTTCCAGCCACTATCACATGTATTTCTAAACGGGGTGACCTGAAAGCCGTGTGGCGAGAGCACATACTGTACCACATCGGCTCTAGTGCCTGACAGCTAGTCCCTGTTTTGATTCCCGGCCGGCCGGACCATTTGCTGCATGTGTCAGTCCCCTACTCTCACTCTCTCTCTTTCTGTGTTTCATGTCTCTCTTCACTGTACCTACTAACTAAAGGCTCAGGAAAGCACCAAAACATTACAAAAAAATTGCTCAAAAGAAAATGCTTCTTGCATTTCTTGAACATATTGATTACCTTGCAAAAAAGCAAATTGTCCACTTTGTAGACTGTGATCAACAAATTCAGTCACAGACATCCTTTTACAGCAGTGGTTCTCAACAGTGGTGTGTTCGGAGGGATACGATAATCATTCCCTGCACGACATGCGCGTGGTCGTTGAGATACGCTAGCGCGTTTTCAATGAATGAAATGGTTAGTAGAGGGCTACGCTTTGCTACGAAATGTTTCTGCAGGTCACACTACGTATATAGCGTAACACGGTAGAACACACCACTGGTTCTCAGCCCTTTCAGGCCCCAAAATAATCATATTTCAACTGGGGACCCCCCACCCTGACAAGAACTTAGGACACGTTTGCACGGTAACGATCGCAACAGAAAACGACAAAGTGCCGTTGTGCTCGCCTCTCACTTTCTATTCTGCATTTACACGGAGACACGTTTACACACTTGTTTGTTTTTTCTGAGACAGATAGACCAGTCACGCATGCGTTGAACCACTTCCGTTCTACTTCTACTTTTGCTCGTACAGTTCCCATTCTCGCCCCCCTGCCCACTGGCGGCCCCGACAGTCCTGCAAGCGTCCCTCTTTTTGCTCTTACAGTTACCGATCTCTTTGCAGTTTCCCCCGTATTGCCTGTTTTTGGAGACACGAGGCGGAGTGTTTTCAAAGATTTCCACTCTGGAAGGGGTTTTGACTTTGTTGCGGTTTCAACCCCCGAAAATGCCATTGCCGTCTAAACGGAAGGCACATCTGATATTTTATTTTGCCGGTTTCTCTAGAGACCGCTGTCGTCTAAGCGGGGCCTTAGTTTCTATATAAAACACCACAGCAGTCTCTCACGTTGTTTTATTATTCATTATGACAGTAATGGCTAAATTAAAACATGTACAATACATTTACAAATTACAATAAACATCTACCAGGGCAGCAGGTGAATGCTGTTGTCTAATTACTGTAGACAATAGACATGAATGTTTAATTAAAGAAAACAATGACCTTCTAGAAATGTCAATGCAGGCAATGTAACCATTGTAAACATAATGACATTACTTCGTTCATGACTAGTGTGTGCGTATTATCAGCACATGTGGCATGGGCCTGTACACAATATGTGCTTGCTTTATTAGTATAAGCCTGCAATGTGCAAGAAAGTGCAATGCATGCATGCACGCACGCACGCACGCACGCACGCACGCATGTATTTGTGGATGCAAAGAGGAGGCATGAATTCATATGGCTGCTAAGTGCAAGATATTAGAATCTGTGGTGTGTGTGTGTGTGTGTGTGTGTGTGTGTGAGCGTGCGTGTGTGTTTCTCACACATACAGCCTGGGGCAAGCCCTCACACTTATTACCTGACAAGCTGTCACGTTGACTGCTGCCCTGTGTGTCTAGTCTTACAGAAGCTGTCATCTACCTGTATAAATGTATGTGATTACATGTCTGTGTTTCCATATGGGTCCGTACGTGAGCATTCATTAAGGTGACAAAATTCAACACACACACACACACACACACACACACACACACACACACACACACACACACACACACACACACACACACACACACACACACACACAGTACATTCACACTAACGGGTCACACCTTACCTGTTAAGCTGTTATGTTGACTAGTGTGAGAGTCTCTCTCTCACACACACACGTGCACGCACTTGCAGGTGTGTTTGTACATGCATGCATATTATTTAGCTTAGCAGTTGCGTGGGCCGGGGTATCATGTCTTCAATCTGCTGTGTAAATTCGGTCAGCTTTTATAGGTCAACTCACACTGAGAGGACAACACACACACACGCACGCACGCGCACGCACGCACGCACGCACACGCACACACACACACACACACTTGCCATCCGTGCCTAATGCCCTCTTTCTCACCTTCTCCCATTCTCTCTGTCTGTTGCTCTCTCACACGCTCTGTTTCTCTCTCTATCCCTCATGTTCCCACATTCTCTGTTTCTGAAAATTCTGCAAACAAAAACCTCGAAATCACATCATTCCTCTCCACACACACACACACACACACACACACACACACACACACACACACACACACACACACACACACACACACACACACACACACACACACACACACAGCTTTCATTTCTTTTCTTTTTTCAAGATATTTTTTTTATAACACAGTGGAGATAGACAGGAAACAGGAGAGAGAGACGGGGAGTGACATGCAGCAAAGGTCATTGAACATTAAAGCCTATATGTGGTATGCACCTGGACCGCTAGGCCAGTGGGTGCCCCTACACCCTTCATTTCTATTATTATTCTTTTTATCACCTTCTCTCCTACTCCACTCCAGTCTTTCTCCCGCTGCCTCACACACTTATTTGTTTTTTCTGAGTTTGCTCTTTCAGTGCCACAATACGTCAAATACGTCATGAGGCCTGACGCCCCGTGTGCCACAATACGTCAAATACGTCATATAAAAAAATAATAATAATAAACTCAAAACTTTTTTTTTTTTTTTTTTTGAAAAACATGTTCAGAACCCAAGATATGATGATTTGAAGATTTGCTGCTCCATTCACTTCTTGTTTAACTTTTTACTGAAAAAGGCTGTATCTCGGCTCCTAAGCACTTTTTTTTTTACAATTAATTTTGGTTGTGGCACTCAGAACCAAAATTCCATAAATAAGCATGGCACTGAAAGAGTTAAGTATAAACTTCTCTCACTTATTGAGTGAGTAAACTGTTTATTCTCTCTCTCTCTCCTCCCGCAGACCCCCCCACTGTGTCCATAGAAGGCTATGATAACAACTGGTACGTGGGTCGCTCCGACGCTGTGCTGATCTGCCAAGCTAACGCCAACCCCGCCCCCACCACTGTCACCTGGACTGCGTGAGTAGCTGCCGTAGTACTATACTGTTCATCAGTGATGGAAAAAGTACTTGCATGTTTTACTTAAGTAAAAGTTTCAATACCATAATGTAGAACAAATAAAATTCCAGTATTCAAAATGTACTTGAGTAAAAGTGCAAAAGTATTGGGATCAAAATATACTTAAAGTACCAACAGTAAAAGTAGTCATTGTGCAGAATGTCCAATTTCACAAGTTCAAAATGTATATTTTTTTTTAAAGAAAATAGCAGATCTACAAGCTCACAATGCGTCGCTGCTGTTCATTCATTCATTCATTTGTTCAGGCATCGATCTGTGAACTCATCCATCCATTGATTTCTCACTCTGTTGGTCCGTCAACTTGCTCGGTCGTTCCTTCGTTCGTTCCTTCATTCCATCGTCTGTCAAATCCTTTTTGATTGCTGTTAATCTATTTTTTTCACCTTTTCACCTGAATAACCATCTATTCATTCAGTTCATCTGTCAAAGCACTTACTGTACGTATCCACCTATCCATCCACCCATCCCTCTGTCTATTCCTCCACTTATAAAAGCTTCCAACCATCCTTACCTTTCATCTCCATGTATTTGTCTGTCTGTGCATCCATCCATTCATTCATCCATCCATCCATCCATTCATCCATCCATCCATCCATCCATCCATCCATCCATCCATCCATCCATTCATCCATCATCACTGCTGAATGAAAGTGTATAAATGGAGTCTTGTGATAACAGCGGTCGTCTGCACTGATCATCTCCTTAATGGTTTTCTTATTAATGTTTTACGCATTATGCAAATGTTCTTTTCGCATCCTGTCTTAATGGGCAGATGGCTTGTTCTGTGTGAGTGAATGTGACTGAAAGTGTGCGTGTGCATGCCTTTTGTGTGTATTGTGTGCCATGTTGCTGCGTGTGTACATGTATGAGCCTGTGTGTGTGTGTGGGTGTATGTGTGTTGCTTATGCTGAGCTGTTGAACAGTGACGCAGAAGCTTTTCACATGTCTGTTCTTTTGGCATGGTAACACATTAATGCCATCTCCATCCCCCTCTCAACCACACGTTCCTCTTTCTCACCGTTTTCCTCCTACAGGTATATACGTCTGTCTTCACTCCTTCCCCTCTGACACTTTCATTTCGCATCTTTTCTGTTTTTTTCTGTTCCATTTCTCTTCTCTCCTCTCTTCTCTTCTCTCACCAGCCCTCTCTCTCCTTCATCACCTCCCTCTCACCATCTCTCCTTCTTCACTCCATCCTGCTCTCTCTCTCTCTCTCTCCTCCCCTGCCGCTCTCCTCCCCTTCTGTGATTTAACTTGGCACCACTGTTTTGAGCATGTCGTCGTCTTCACTTTCTTGTCTCTTGTCTTTTTTTTTATAGCAGATCTGCAAGCTCACACATGGTACTAAAGTTTTCAAATAATTGTAGTGGAGTAGAAGTAAAAGTATTGAAAATTGGAAACACTCAAGTAAAGTAAAGCTAACTCAAAATAGTACTTAAGCACAGTAGTTGAGTAAATGTAATTAGTTACTTTCCACCACTGGACGCCACCATACAACAAAGTCTAAAATAGTGCTTTAGTGGTTGAACTTGAGTGTTACAAATTGAATTAGAGTAACTATGGAGTGTCACTGAGATGTCTTCCCAGTGTTGCCAGATGAACGATAATGATCGTATCTGTACGATAATTTTACCCTCTGTACGATGTACGATCGATAATGCCCAAAATGCCCAAATGTACGATAATTTCGCCTTATCACATGTGAATGTACTAACTCAATTCCCTGGCTGCTGATTCGGGATTTGGTTTGGCTTTTCAAAATAAGTCAATCTGACCCTACTAGATCTGTACTTGGAGGCATTAAAAACACCATGTCACATCTTTCCAGTCCAGTTTCAGGCTTTTATTTGTGTAAGGTCCAGTGAGATGTCTGATTCCACGCACCATATGTGATGCGTTTTAGTCTCAAAGGCTGCTTTTTTCTTCAAATAAATGCGCATTTTTTTGTGAAATTACATATTTACACCTGGGATTTCTCTTTGATCGCTGTGTACGATAGTTTTCTTTCAAATACGATTTTTTTTGGCCGCCGGGTACGATAATTTAACATTCCCCATCTTCCTCTCTGCAGTGTGTCAGGTCCTATGCCTGACACGGTGATGGTGGAAGGCAACCGGCTGACGGTGAGGAAAGTGGACGACGCCGTCAACACCACCTTCGTGTGTGAAGTCAAGAACAGGGTCGGGGTCAGCAAGCACCAGGTCACCACCGTCGTCATCGGTGAGTCTAAACCAAATATACCTTTATATATATATACGGTGCATACACACACATGCACACACATTCACCATTACGTTTAGGTTTTACATAGAAACACAAATGCTATTAGTACACAGAACCTTCATCATAGAACATATAGCCTACAGCAGTGGTTCTCAACCTTTTCAGGCCATGACCTCCCAAAATAGGAATGTAGGAGTTGAGGCATTACATTTAGTTTGACTCAGCAGCAACAGCTTCAGGCTACAAGTAGCTGATCTAAAAGCTCACAACGCTTTGCGTTGTGAGGCGTTCTTTCTGTGAGGCATTGTGAGGCGTCTTCTTTCTTATGTTATTTGACAATTTGGACAATATTTAACCAGTTTTTATAGTATAGTTTGTTGATTACTTTTGATGCAGTAATGGTCTTTTTCTTTGCTTTCTTTCTCTTTTTTTTCTTTAAAAAAAGTAACTTTTTAGGTATCAAAAAGGTTACTTAAATTGTCACTTCACTGTCATCTGGGGGTCCCGACCTACAGGTTGAGAACCACTAGCCTACAGTACTAGCAAACACGCAGAAGGCAAAAAAGTCACACCTCACACACACACAGCATGGTACAGTATCACTGTACAACTCACACCCACACTGTGAATCATACCGTTTAGATGTATAGTCACACATTAGCTCACATACAGGTGTATGTATACACACACACACGCACTCACACACACAGACAACTGTGACAGTTGCTTGTGCATGGGTAGACAGACAAACACGCACATGCAAATGTTCTCCCACACATGCTTGTGCCGATGTACGCACACACATGCATATCTACCCGTACACACACACACACACACACACACACACACACACACACACACACACACACACACACACACACACACACACACACACACACACACACACACACACACACACACACACACGCACACACTGGGATCAGGGCAAGATGGGGAGCCACAGGCATGCTGGTCTCTCTCGTTGTGTTTCCATTGGATGTTCTCTCCTTTCTGGCCTGCTTTCAGCGGTGTTCGAATCAAAGCCTTCTTTTCCCCCGTCTCAGGGCCAAACGGTAGCACCAGGAGCGCCAAAAAACTCCAAAACTTTGGAACATCACATGGAAAAGCCCCGCTCATTATTATCTGTCCGAACCCAGAAGGGGGGGAAAACCACGCACATCATGTATCGTGTACAATGATTCATGGTGCATATGCGTTTTATTTATTGATGGATTTATGCATTTATTTATATGGGATGGGGCAAGTTTTGTATAGTATAAGTAATGGATGAACCCTGATTATCACCGTTTGGCCCTGTAGTGAACACGAGGAGATGTTAGAAGGGTGCTACAGTACGTTATTGGATGGAGGCCAGGCTGCTCCTTGGTTTAACACAGTTTGGAATCAGTTGGTGTGAGCCAGTTTGCTCCAGGTTTATTATTTTTTTGCTTCCTCCTTTCCTTTTTTTGCTCTCCTTTCCCTTCATGGTTTCTTTAATCTCTTCCCTCTCTTTATTTCATAATCTAACACGTGTCCTTAGTTTAAGCGCTGTAATTATTATAGTTATTTATTTTACTTTTCCCTCCCCCCCTTTTAATCCCTTCTTTTTCCAAGCCTGGTTTGTTTGCATGCTCTCTCTCTCTCTCTCTCTCTCTCTCTCTCTCTCTCTCTCTCTCTCTCTCTCTCTCTCTCTCTCTCTCTCTCTCTGTGCTGGGTTTGACTTGTGACATTTTGCTGCTATTCAGGGATTCTACTGCTGTTGCCACGGTGTTCGGTTGGGGCCTTTACCCCCTTTCCTTCTTCTCACACGCGTTGACTTGACACATTGGTCAAACATGTACACACTCAGGCACACATATGCACATGCACACGCACACACACACACACACACACAATCTGAGCGCAAACATACAACAGTGGTCTTTGCTGGAAAAGAAAACAATGCGTGTATGTGTTACAGTATGATTGGAGAACCAGTACGATTGAAGAATGCGCGCTCGTTTTTACCACCCACCCAGCACTAGAGGGAGCCACAAGCCAGGCTTGTGCACAAACATATATGGCCACACACACACACACACACACAGTCACACACACACAAACACACACGCGCACACACACGCGCACGCGCTCATGCTTTTTTTGGTTTATTGAAAGCAGGACTGTTTAGATACTTTTATTGTGTTCTGGCTTTTGTTTTACTTTCTCCCTGACACACACACACACACACACACACACACACACACACACACACACACACACACACACACACACACACACACACACACACACACACACACACACAGTGATCCATGAAAAGAACTATTCTGTCCCTATCGGTTTACAAATCAAACGGCGCTGAGTCGACTAGTGGAGCGTCGGCCGGTCACCGCGGGCACTCGCGCCTGGAGGCGCGAGGGCGCGCTTCCTCGGCCTCAAGCTCCACTAAGTCGGCGCGCCGTGCGTGTGAACGCGTGTTCAGCGTTCCCCTCATAGATATTATGGTTCCCCTAGCGTAGCTTCCTGGTTGCTATGTGGGGGGGAACAACAAAAGACAGGTCTCCGTCGGCGCATCAAAGCCCCGCCTCTCCGCGCTCTCCTTCTCCTCCTCCTCGGAGGAGGAGAAGGAGAGAAGGAGAGGACGGGACGGTTTAAAACGCGAGGAGGAGGAGGAGGAGGAGGCTCCTCTTCCTCGCGAGCCTCGCGTAATAACCCCCCGCCTCGCAGCGCCGTCCTCCTCCTCCTCCTCGTGAGCCTCGCTAATAAACCCTGTCTCGAAAAGCCCCGCCTCGCCCCGAAGGAGCCCCGTGCCTAAAAACGAGCGCTCTGTCTTCAATCGTACTGGTTCTCCAAACGTACTGTGACATATGCATCAATCCATTTTTGGCACGCATGCTAGCGAGCCTTGCTCCAGTGGCATATACTGTAGCTCACTTGCTTTTTCTACTTGTTACTGTTGTTGTTGTTGTTGTGGTCCATAATGACTGCGCTGACCTTAACAAATAATATTTGAAAAAGAAACATTTTCTTTCATTTCTTTGCAATAATAATAATAATAATTAAAAGAGAAGAAGAGAAAAAAGAGAGAGAAAGCTACAGTACATTAACAGAAATCCATGGGAAATCTGAGATTTGCTTGAATTGTATCGTGCAAGAACAAAGGATTCTTGTGGAGCTGGGTGATGTTAGTAGCCTTGTGTGGGAGGTTTAGATGTAGCTACAGTACAGTAAGCATGCGTACAGTAAGCCTTGTAGTGGACTCACACTATCCCCTCCCAGCACAAACCTTTTAGAGGACCCCCTAGCTGAGAGACTGATGAAGCAGGGACCCCCACTACATATTGTTAAAATTTTCAGACAGTTAAACTCTCAATACATAGAAAACTTGTACTTGATCTGCTCTTTTGCCGAAAATAGCCGATCTACAAGCTCACAACGCCTCCCAGCGCGAGGCGTTGTGAGCTTGTAGATCTGCTATTTTAGGCTAATATTCCCCCCAGAAAAATAATTATAGGGTTCAAGTGGTTAATGTAAAAACATTATCCTGTCGCACAAAGATTTGTAGTAACTCTGAGTAAGTAAGTAAGTGAGGACCCCCTAGGGTCCCGGACCCCCTGTTGAAGACCCCTGTCAAAGCACATATGGTCGCTCTCTGGTGGAAACACCGTTACTGTTCAGGAAATGGGAAAAAAACTGTTCCAATGGATCCAATGTAGTTATTATTTAGTCACAAGCTCTTGTTAATACTTTCCATTGGTTAAATATACGTATGTAAAACCCACGGACACACTTAACCACTTTCACTTTCAAGATTGTTCAGAAATAGATCACATATGTAGATCACATTATGTAGATCACCTACTTCACTGTGTAATACACAGTGAAGTAGGATATTCATTTATGGAAAAACATAAAAAGTTGAAATGTGGAGATACAAGGTTTCTGTCCAACAGTGATGATATAAAGTCTTGATGTGTATGCGTATACTTTTTTATTGAAGTGTACACAAACGTGTGTACACACACACACACACACACACACACACACACACACACACACACACACGCATACACAGTAAAAGTACATACACACTCACTAACTCACACACACACACACACACTCTTGGCACAGACAGTGACTCATGCGCACGTACAGCCTCTTTTTATCTTTTCTTAAGGAGCTTAGATCAAACCAGAACACTGTGATACATTCTGTGTTAACCGTGCCCTTGGTGGCGAACGGTCCCCCTATGTTTCATCACAACAGCTTGACTAGACGGTACTGTTCACTTGTGGACCATAGCCAACGCCACATCTGCCACTGAGAGGGCTGGCAGACGTCGTAAAGCGACTCCTGCATCTACAGTATTCTGCATGAGAGCGGCACCGTTTACAATGCCACCGCTATGCGCCGTCTGCCCCAGTGTTATCTACGGTGCCACAGTGGTAGCCTGTCACAAATTCACCCACCAGCATCTATTCTGCATTGAATGCCTAAGAGAATAAGTCTCTGTCGTCTTCCCAATATTCCATTTACAGTTTTCCCTGCAGTTAGTTTTCTCCTGCATTAGAATTCTACTAGTGCAGTACCTGTCATAGCGGATAGCGGTTAGCGCGCAGCATCCTTGCAGAAACCGTACTATGTTTTACTTAAGTAAAAGTATCATTACTGCAATGTAAAAGTCCGGAATTCAAAATGTACTTGAATAAAAGTACAAAAGTATTGTTATGACTAGAAAATGTGCTCCTCGGAGCACAGGTCTCCGCCAGTACTGTTCCTGATTAATCCTGTCTTACCTATTTATATTACATATTGTCACGTGTCACTTGACCAATGTTGGAAGCTCACTTAAAAAAATTGAAATAATTTTTATAATATAAATTTAATTTTTTGAAGTGCGTCACCTATTTATAGGTTTTTATTTCATCATGCGTCTCGCTAGCCAATCAAAGCATTGGTGACAACATATTGTCACGTGTCACGTGAAGCTTGACCAATGTTAGCTTGGCTGAGACGGGGACACACACGGAAGGACGGAGACGAAAACATACTCTCCACCATACTGGCGGAGACAAAAATACGCTTAAAGTACCAAAAGTAAAAATACTAAAATGATTGAAAATAGCAGATCTACAAGTTCACAAGCTCACATCACGACGCGTTGTGAGCTTGTAGGCGACAAGCTTTCAAATAGCCTAGGTTTGAAATAGGGCTAAAGTGGTTAATGTATGTTTTATAACGTAATAATTTATATCTGCAAAGTAACTAGTGACTAAAATTTTCAAATAATTGTAGTACAATTACAATATTTGCCTCTGAGATGTATTGGAGTAGAAGTAAAAGTATAGACAATTGGAAATACTCCAGTAAAGTAAAAGTACTTAAAAATTGTACTTATACATATTATATATATCGTAGCAGCTGTACAGTTGGTTTTATCCTCCGTCTCTGTGGGATTATCTGAACATTTCCTCTTGCTGGTAGTGGATGCATGAGAATGGCCGTGAGCATTTTAAATGTGGCATTCCCAACAAAGGCTGTGTTAATCACTACTGTATAACCCTTAGTGGGCAAAATATGAGGGACGTCTGCTCTCTCCGTGACAGTAAATTTGCATGGGGGGAAAAAATCTGTAATGTGTTTATTGATGTCTTTATTGATTGGATGTTGATGTCATTTCAACCATGAAGCAGTAGCGGAGAGTGTAGGCATGGTAACTAAGCATCTGTAGCTTAAAGGGATACTTCACCCCCAAAATGACTTTTTTTCCTATCGATTAGTCACCCCATGGAGATTTTTTTAGTTTTTGTCGCATTCCTAAGCCAATAATTTGATGACCGGCAGCGGTTCCGATAAGAGACACAAAGAGTTTCCTTTGTGTCTCCTACCGGAACCGCTGCCTACCGTTCCCCTGGTCATCAAATTATTGGCTCAGGAATGCGACAAAAAACAAAAAAATATCCATGAATTCAAGTCTCCATGGGGTGACTAATCGGGGGTGCTCCTTCCATTCCGACATCTCACCACTCCGACTAGTGGCTTCCGCGTGCGGTTATGGTTAGGGTTAGGGTTAGGTATAGGGTTCGTCAACGTCGGAAAGGCGACATGTCGGAAAGGAGAAATGCACCCGACTAATCGATAGAAAAAAAGGTTTATTTGTGTGAACTATCCCTTTAAGCATGGAGACAGTTGACAGATGGATGGTGAAAATGTACAGCTTAGTACAACTTATAATGAAGCACCTTTCAATTCACCCAAGGATGTAATTAATTATAATTATACTATAAAATGTGCTCAGTGGAGCACAGGCCTCTACCAAGGTGTCAGTTTGTTTATAAGGTGTTGCTCTGCATGCTATGTGTTATGTACATTTGTGTTCCAACACTAGCAGTATAGCTCAGAGCCTCTGCCTGGAGAGCAAAAGCCTAATTCCCTCTTAGGCTAGTGGTTAAGATGTTAGGCTTTAGTGTCCTCTAGCACGCAGGAGACCGGGGTTCGAATCCCAGGCGTTACATTGGTGCCGTGACCCGGATCGGGTTATACCTGGTGGGGGAATGTCAAAGGGGGGCGAGTGTAGCAGAGTGACTCGGAGCCTCTGCCTAACGACCAAAAGCCCTAACATCTCCCCCAGCCAACGTGGATTCCCCTTTAGGCTAGTGGATAAGATGTTTGGCTTAGCGCGCCTTCCTCTGGCAGACCGAGGAACGAATCCCGGGTGTTACATCAGGCCAGAACCCCTTTTGGCCAATTGCTGTGGTAATCCGTTCTTCCTGGGCCCAGCCAGCCAGGACAAACCTTTCCACTGTGTTACTGTATGTGCAAATCAGTTCTTAGCTGCTCAAGATATCCTTCTATAGCGGAGTGGTTTTCAACCTTTTTCATGCCAAGGACCCCTAAATTGATATACATTTGGCCACGGACCACCATCTAAAAATGTTGTGTGCCAGGGACCCCCAGAAGCAAATATTTGAATTAAAATGTTGCTTTAGAAATATATATTTATTCAAAGATTTGCACACCTTTTCGAGATTTTTCAAAAATAGCAGATCTACAAGCTCATACCGCTATTTTTGAATAGCCAAAGCTAAGTGGTTAAAAATGATTGTGACGCTATGTTAACTAATTTTGCTGGGGACCCCCTGGTCCTCCCTCAATAAGGACAACTGGTGGTCCCCGGACCACTGGTTGAAAACCACTGTTCTAGCGGACAGATAGACTAATGAAGACGGGAGCCATAACATTATCTCTTTGGTTTAGGTAATAAAAGACAATCGATACGTAATAAAAGGTCCCCAAAAGGGGGTAGGGGCGGGGAAAGCAAGAAATACATCAAATGTTATTTGGAAACGGGCTATCTCTGCCAAGGTTGCTCATTTTATTGACTCGTTTTCAAGGCGGTATATACAGTGACATTGTTACAGGCGCTCTCGATTAATCACTGCAACAAAAAGTCTCTGTATCTTCCTGGTGAGAAAACAAGAACAGGACAGGGTTGTTCATGTGCAAAGGAGCTAAGCACTTGCACTTCTCTGCTCTGCCTAATTGCGTAAAGGAAGCAAAAAGCTGCGGTCTCTACCGTTTAGGATCTAAACCCCATTAGGTACAAGGGAAAAATGGAGGCGCTTGGCTTTAACCCATTAAGGCCTGAGGTTCCGATTCTACAAAATGTCTTCTAAATCTTAACAGTTTTTTTGAAAAAACTTAAGTTGCTATGTCAGTGGTTCTGAAACCTTTTCATGTCAAGGACCCCAAAATGTATATGTATTTGGCCGCAGACCCCCATCTCAAAATATTTTGTCCCAGGGACCCCCAGAAGCCAAGATTTGAGTTAAAAATGTTCGCTTTAAAAGAATATATATTCAAAGATTTTCACACATTTTCACGATTTTTCAAAAATAGCAGATCTACAAGCTCGTAGCGCGGCACTCGGTGCCGCGCTATGAGCTTGTATATCTGCTATTTTTGAATAGCCAAAGTGTAAAATAATGCTTTTTAGCTCAAATCAATAAATGACTCAGATGCGTTCCCGGTCTTAATGGGTTAAATAATGTAAGAAGGAACGCGGCGGCGGGTCTCGTACTGCGTATACGCGGAGCCTCCAATGCGCCCCGTTAATTTCCCTGCTGAGAGCCATTAATGGCTCTGGTCTGTCTTGTTAAACGCCAGGATGAAAGCAGATGTGTTCGTACCGTATAGAGTTGCTGCCGGAACACCGTAAGCTGTGAAGGCCCTGCTGCCGCTGCAAATATGAAGTGCACGCACATAAATGCACACCCACATACGGTATCTATATTATATATTGTGCGTTCACTCACATACACATACTGTAGGGCAGGCTGTGTGACTGTAATACATTCTGACAGATTAGAGGAATAAATTGGAAGACAGAGAAAGAGTGAGAGAGAGCGTGTGCCTGTGTTGTAGTGGAGGGGCTCTGTTGTCCATACACAAGGTAGGGAGGCACGGGAATATAGACAGAAATACATGCATACGTGCTGTATCCAGACTCCCACTGCTATGTTATGGGCAGAAGCGCTGTGATTGGCCCGCCAATCTGGAGGGTTACGTTTAGGCATTAGGTTGTAGATGGTTAAGATGGTTAAAGGACGACTTCACCGCTTTTCAACCTATCTTCATATAATTGGTCCTCACTAATACTCATGATAAAATGGTAAAAAAAAAATCTACTTGGTCTGTGTCTCATAGGAGGGCTGTGGACAGTCCAGAAACCTGTCTACCAGTGACATCATCGTTAGGCATGATTTTTTTTTCCAACAAGATTTCACATTTTTTATTTAGATTTTTATTAACACGAGAACAATGGCTTCTTTTATTGCATTGCAACTTTCCAGGAATAGAAAGCCTGCAGTTTCTATTAGCTTGGATTCCCCATTGATGATGTCACTGGTAGACGGGACTCTGAACTATCCACAGCCCTCCTCTGAGACACAGACCGAGTAGAAAAAATTGTACCATTTTATCATGAGTATTAATGAGGACCAATTATATGAAGATAGGTTGAAAAGCGGTGAAGTCGTCCTTTAAGTTTAGGCGTTAGGATTGAGATGGTTAATCCATTAAGACCGATTATACAAATGCCTTCTAAACCAGTAGTTCTCAAAAACCGTGGCCGTGGACCCCCATCTGAAAATATTTTGTGCCAGGGACCCCCAGAAGAGAAGATTTGTGTAAAAAAAAATCTAAATGATTAAACATTTTTCAAACACTTAAACAATTGCAGAAGTACAAGCTCGCAGCGCGGCACAAAGTGCTATTTTTGAGAACCACTGTTATAAACCAATGTTCTAAATCCTAATTAAGGCATTAGGTTGTAGATGAAGGAGGTTAGGCTAGGGTTATAGATGGTTAGCAGATGAGCTATTCATATACTTTATACACAATTACAAACAGATTATAAGAGAGAAAGTACAAACATATCAAAAAGGATGTGGGAGGGACTTCCGTTTGTGCCTGGGATACTGTATGTTCACCATGCACTCTACCTCTCTCTGTCTCCTCTCTCCCACATCTCTTCCTCTTGCAGTACATGCAAACACAAATATAACACATCTACACATGACTCACTATTGCTTCTTTGATCCCCACCCCCACCTACCATATATCATAATCTATTGTCCGTCTCTGCCTCCACCTCTCCCCATCTCTCTGAGGTCGTTCTCTCAATAAGAAAACCTTAAGGAGGCGATATACTGACAGATACCCAAAACAAAAGAGAATCCCGCACACTAGCTTCACTTACATCATCAAAGATTTATTGCAGGTACAACGTTTCGGTCGCTCCTCAGACCTTCATCACCCGACGCCTGATGAAAGTCCGAGCGACCGAAACACGCGCAATAAATCTTTCTTTGCTGTAAGTGAAGACAGTGTGTGCGATATTCTCTGTTGCTTCTCAAACTTTGCCGCCTCCTACGCACCTGCCCTTGAAGTAGGTGTGCAAAAGGACCTGTTTTTTTTTATTTTACTGACAGATACCCCCCCTTCAGCATAGACATGGCCACAGCAAGCTTAAATGTGCCCTGTACATACAGTGCTGTACATACTCACAAAGAGAAGGGGGTGGAGGAGGCTGGACAGGAAGAGATGCAGTACATTATACAGATCAGAGTTGGTGGAAGTAGGAGAGCTGGAGGTAGGCATTAGAGAAATAGATGTGGGCAGAAATCATAGAGCTGGAGGTTGTAAGTAAGTAAGTACATTGTTATTTGTATTGCACTTCTCACAGAGAGAACTCACTCACCAAGTGCTTTATGTACAACAGAGCATAAGCATTCAAATGATTAAAAAGAACAAAAAAACAAGCTGTACACTATTGATCTGCAGGAAACAAAACAGCAGACGCGGTACACACCTGGACGGAAGAAAAAGACAGACAGCATAGAGATGGAGGCAGACAGACAGCATAGATATGGAGGCAGACAGACAGCATAGATGGAGGCAGAGAGACAGCATAGAGATGGAGGCAGACAGACAGCATATATATGGAGGCAGACAGACTGCATAGAGATGGAGGCAGAGAGACAATATAGAGATGGAGGCAGGTAGACAGACAGAGAGACGGAGACAGACAGACAGCATATAGATGGAGACAGGCAGACAGACAGCATATAGATGGAGACAGGCAGACAGACAGCATAGAGATTGAGGCAGACAGACAGCATAGAGATGGAGACAGACAGACAGACAGCATATAGATGGAGACAGGCAGACAGACAGCATAGAGATGGAGACAGTCAGACAGACAACATATAGATGGAGACAGTCAGACAGACAACATATAGATGGAGACAGGCAGACAGACAGCACATAGATGGAGACAGGCAGACAGACAGCATATAGATGGAGACAGGCAGACAGACAGCATAGAGATGGAGACAGGCAGACAGACAGCATATAGATGGAAATAGGCAGACAGACAGCATAGAGATGGAGACAGGCAGACAGACAGCATATAGATGGAGACAGTCAGACAGACAACATATAGATGGAGAAAGGCAGACAGACAGCATATAGATGGAGACAGTCAGACAGACAACATATAGATGGAGAAAGGCAGACAGACAGCATAGAGATGGAGAAAGGCAGACAGACAGCATAGAGATGGAGATAGGCAGACAGACAGCATATAGATGGAGAAAGGCAGACAGACAGCATATAGATGGAGAAAGGCAGACAGACAGCATAGAGATGGAGAAAGGCAGACAGACAGCATATAGATGGAGAAAGGCAGACAGACAGCATATAGATGGAGAAAGGCAGACAGACAGCATATAGATGGAGAAAGGCAGACAGACAGCATAGAGATGGAGAAAGGCAGACAGACAGCATATAGATGGAGAAAGGCAGACAGACAGCATATAGATGGAGACAGGCAGACAGACAGCATAGAGATGGAGAAAGGCAGACAGACAGCATATAGATGGAGAAAGGCAGACAGACAGCATATAGATGGAGAAAGGCAGACAGACAGCATATAGATGGAGAAAGGCAGACAGACAGCATATAGATGGAGAAAGGCAGACAGACAGCATATAGATGGAGAAAGGCAGACAGACAGCATATAGATGGAGAAAGGCAGACAGACAGCATAGAGATGGAGAAAGGCAGACAGACAGCATATAGATGGAGAAAGGCAGACAGACAGCATATAGATGGAGAAAGGCAGACAGACAGCATATAGATGGAGAAAGGCAGACAGACAGCATATAGATGGAGAAAGGCAGACAGACAGCATAGAGATGGAGAAAGGCAGACAGACAGCATAGAGATGGAGAAAGGCAGACAGACAGCATATAGATGGAGAAAGGCAGACAGACAGCATATAGATGGAGAAAGGCAGACAGACAGCATAGAGATGGAGAAAGGCAGACAGACAGCATATAGATGGAGAAAGGCAGACAGACAGCATATAGATGGAGAAAGGCAGACAGACAGCATAGAGATGGAGAAAGGCAGACAGACAGCATATAGATGGAGAAAGGCAGACAGACAGCATATAGATGGAGAAAGGCAGACAGACAGCATAGAGATGGAGACAGGCAGACAGACAGCATATAGATGGAGATAGGCAGACAGACAGACAGCATATAGATGGAGACAGGCAGACAGACAGCATAGAGATGGTGGACATGGGGTGCAGAAAAGGGAGAGACACAAAAGAGAAAATAAAATGGCTAGAAAACAAAGGGAAAGGCTTGCCCTCCACCTCCTTCCATCCCTCCATCCAGGTCTTTTGTGGCCAGTCCAGCTGGCACTGGAGTCAGGGCCGTTGTCTCTCTCTCTCTGTCTCTCTCTCTCTGCCCCCCCCCCCCCCGCCCCCCACTCACACACACACACACACACACACACGCACACGCACACACACACAAACCTCTGAGAGGAGTAGTGGAGCACCACTTCCTGGATCGCCTGTGGCAAGCCACATAGGGCCATCCGCTGGAAACACACGTGTGCACACACACACACACACACACACACACACACACACACACACACACACACACACACACACACACCACAGCGACAAATTGGACCACACAGCTGCACACATGGGGAGAATAATCAGATAATGTAGCCAGGGGGGAAAAGTTGGCATGGAATCCCTCCCAACAAACCCCTGCATGCACCTAATAGAACAAAGGCACGTGCACAGACACACGGACACACACTCACACACACACACACACGGACACAGACACACGGACACAGACACACGGACACACAGACACACACACACACACACATATATATACTGTATATACCGTATATATACACACATACATACATACATAATGCAGTGGTGGAAGAAGTACTCACATTTTTTACTTGAGTAAAAGTGCCACCATGTAGAAATACTCCGTCACAAGTAAAAGTCCGGTATGGGCGTCAAAATATACTTAAAGGGGAAATCCACCCATTTTCAATATTTAACTATGTCATTAATATAGCATAAAGGAGTTGTGTGGAAATAAGAAAAAATGTAAAAAAAAATTAACATTGCAAAAAAATTTAACATTGCAAAAAAATTAACATTGCAAATTACACTGTGATGACTCATCATGGTGTAATTTGCAATGTTAATTTTTTTGCAATGTTAAATTTTTTTGCAATGTTAATTTTTTTTTAAATTTTTTCTTATTTCCACACAACTCCTTTATGCTATATTAATGACATAGTTAAATATTGAAAATGGGTGGATTTCCCCTTTAAGCACTAAGAGTAAAAGTAGTCATTATGCACAAATATATAACAATCCTTTGAAAATAGCAGATCTACAAGCTCACAACGCGTCGCAAAGCAACGCGTTGGGAGCTTGTAGATCGGTTATTTTCAAATAGCCATGGCTGAATTGGCTAATGTATGTTTTACAAAGTAACTAGTATCTGAGGTTTTCTAATAATTGCAGAGGAGTAAAAGTACAATATTTGCCTCTGAGACGTAGTGGAGTCGAAGTAAAGGTATTGAAAATTGGAAATACTCAAGTAAAGTAAAACTACCTCAAAATTGTACTTAAGTACAGTACTTGAGTAAATGTGATTAGTTACTTTCCACCACGGATACTGTTTATATATAGTTGTCTTTTCCCACACATACGGAGAGCTCAGGCATCATAATCCATGGCTTTCTGAACTCCCGATAATGTATATAATGTGTGCAGTTATACAGACGGGAATTGGCTTCCTATTTACACTAGCAGTCAGTTCCCATCTAATCAACACTTTTGCTGCCTCTGACTGCATTTCAACTGGCGAGGCCGCCGGGCCACAAAAATATCAGAATTTACTAGAAATGCTGGAAATAGCGTAGGAGTAAAAACCACAGTCTGCCTACTGCCAAAAGCACAACGCAATGTCGGCCCCAATGACTAGTTTACAATAAACACCCGTGTAAAAATCCAAAATGAACAGAGCACACAGACTGATTTTGACCAGACATTTGATCTCAGACATTGTCCAAGATAGGCAGTAACATTAATGCATATCGGCAGCATAAGTGGTTGGTTTGGTGAATAGTGTGACACACAGTAGCGGCGGAATTGCTACAGCAGGCGCTAAATGGCAGAGTTCACCGGGCGAAATCCCCGCCGGTGCGATGGAAACGAGATGTGTCGAGTAGGAGGGAAGAGTGGAAAACTACAGGATGAATTCATTTTGACAGTTCGTGATTTGCCCGAGCTATATAATATTCCTTTGAGGTTAGGAACGTTCTCTCTGGGATTTTTTTCCCCCAATGAAGTGGCGATACTAGGTTGTTTTAAAAGCAGTGTAGAGTAGTGATGCACCTACAGTACAACAGCAATTAGATATTCACGAGAACAGCTACAAATGTCCTTCTCAACTTTGAAAATCTGACCTAACTACTGACCTTTGTGTTCACATGAACAGAAGAATTATATACTGTATATATGTATTATACTTTATATACAGTATACAGTTTGCCTACATGTCAGTCATTGTTTGTATGCTGGATGAAAGTTCCACTGCGCCACAGTTAGTAAGTTAAATGGGTCTATCATATTGTCGTTCCTGGACTTTTCTTCAAAACCTCTGTTGACAATATACAACGGGTAACCTCCTCCACTTGGCTGGCGGTGTGCCAAGTGGCAAACGCAGAGCACACCGCATCGGTATACGCGTAGGCCGAGGCTCAAACACAGGAAATCTCAGCTGTTCTCAGATATCAGAGAAACACAGCACTGGCTTGTTTTGTGTTAGAACTTAAGTGTGTAGTTTACCACCCTTACACTAGAGGCCATTGTCTGTCAGTCTTACTATTTTATTCAAGTGAGGTTCAAGTCTTGACAAGAGTATTACCATTTAACTTTCTTCCCCCACAGGCAAATTGTGTCCCAGTCAGTGCACGCTGTTCATACTGTACTTCATATCAATGACTTTTCAGTCACAGGCCATGCTCTCTAACCTTTAGGCAACCACCGCCACCCCAGGCACCCTATAGTCGAGATGACTGTTAATTTCCTTCCATGCAAGTTCGGCAAAGTCATTTCCTGAGGGGTGCGGCCGGGGGATGCTGAGGGACGCTCAGGAAATCGGAAACAATGCCATGGGGCAGATCGGTGGAAACTTCTAGAATTGTGGGTGAAATAGGTTGATGTGATATAGCGGTGCCCTGGCTGTGTGACCGGTGGGGGGCAGGGGCCTCGTCTGTCACCGAGATAAGAACGGAGTGGAGCCCTCCCAGCTATAGCTTATCACACACTCACACATCCCTGCAGGGAATACACACACACACACACACGCACACGCACACACGTTGGAATACACGCGTGCATGCGTTCTTGTTATTCACACTATATGTGCGCACACACAGAACACACACGCTCGCTCACACAGTGGTGAAGGCCTGTCTACTGCTGAAAGAAGTGCACGTATGCACACACCCATGAAGACAGCAGGTTTTGTATTTAAAAGTAGATATCTGAGTGGATGGTGCACCGACCACATTTCAACATCCCGGGTTCGATTCCGTCTGGTGGCCTGTGTTGCTTGTCATTCCTTGTCTACGCTCAGCTTCCTGACTAGACACACACTCTCCTGTCCAAATAAAGCACAACATTTAAATGTAAAAATAATCTTAAAAAACACTGACTCGAAAAATAACGGCTATTGAAACTTTAGATTGTGCACTAAAGCCCTAGGGATTTGGGGAGGTGGTTTAAAGCTAACTTTAATATAACCAGCACAATGACATAATATAAGTACTGCCACCGCCTCGTGGTGGTACTATCTATCTGTCTGTGGGATGACCTTCTAGACGGCACACTACAGTATCTATGGCCGCAAAATGAACCCCTCTATATTTAGAATTTCCATCAGTGTATTTTGCAGTCAGCGCTGAGGCAGCGGTGGCTGCCTTAGAAAAGGGACATGACTCAAGGATGCTCTGAGATGGTGTTATACAGTGTAAGTGTAAGACTTGGGCTGGACGAAGCATTCTTAGAGTTCACAAGTCCGGCGAAACAAGCGAAACAAGTCCAGAGAACGGTGTCCACAGAAAGCATTTCTACGGACCATGGACTCTCCTCTTACCTTCGCCGAGCATCGTATTTCAGAGCTCTTGATGGCTGAGCCAGGGCACTTTGAAGTTAATGGGTAATGTTTGTCTTGAGTTGTGTGGAGCTTTTCCAAGCAATGGAAAAAGGACAGCATTGCCAAATGGAACAAAATAAATGTATGTCCATGGACTAGGTTTGTACATATATACGGCAAGGTGCACCAGGTCCACGCACCAATGAATCTTATTCTGGTTGTTGTTCCGAGCCGTCGCTTTCAGTGCCTATCACAAACATTTGCTTTTGTAATAGATAAATTTTGGTCGCTAGTTATCGGTGTATTCTTTTTCCAAGTAATGTGGCATCTATTTACTTGCGGAGGTCGAAATGGACAATGGAAGTGGACAATATTGCCAGAAAGGATTACTCTCAAAGAGCAAATATAGCAGACTCGCAGGTATTTAATACCCGGCAGCCATCGGGGTGACAGGGACAGAGAAAACTAATAAATTGGCTTTACTCTTTCAGGAAGAAGCAGGAGCTTTTGGGAAATGAAAACAATGGTAATACACAGCAGTGTGGGTGCCCTTTGCATGATCCCAGGCTCACGGTGCTGTCTCTACCTCCTTCTAAACAGAGATGTGTGTTGATAGAGTAGAAAATGGAACTATTCGGTAAGACTTTATATTAAGGTTGGGTCTATTATGTGTTATAAGTGCATTATAATGTTATAAGGCATTATAACACTTGTTATAAATGTTTCTAATTATGAATAACAACTTATGATAAGGTTCATGAAATTATAACTTATAATAATATAATTTATAAGTGCTGGTCATAATGCATTATAAACTCAGTGGAACAGCACATTATAACTACCTGGTAACACTTAAAGGTCGGGTCTATAATGCATCATAATACATTATAATGCACTTATAATGCTTCATAACTCTCATTATGAATGTTTAGTGTTTATATTTATTCATAACTTATAACAAAGACACTTTATAACTAGCTAAATTAAGGTAGTTGTTATAATGTGCTGTTCCACTGAGCTTACAATGCATGACCAGCACTTGCAATACGTTATAAACGTTGTTATAATTAGTTATACATGATTATAAACATTTAGAACGAGTGTTATAATGCCTTATAAGTGCATTATAATGCATTATAAAAGCGATCATAATGCATTTTAGACTCAACCTTTAAGTAAAGTGTTACCGACTAGGCTCCAAAAACTCAACGTCATTTTCCAGAATACATGACACGGTCTATGTCCATGGAGATGGAAACTTGGAACAGTAGGTACTGTATTGCTGCACTTCCTTCTGCACAGAGATACTGTATACAGTTTGTGGGAGTTTTACTGAGTAAAAATATGCTTTTTTTTTAAATATTTCGGTGCATAAACTGTCCCTTTAATTTTTGGGGCGGTCGGAATGTCATTTGTGTTAGGCTTACAAAGAAGAGACACATAATTAGGATTAGGCATTCAATTAACAATAGTTAATTAACACACCAAAACAGCGCTGTAGGAGCATAATAGGTGTCTAATTTGTAGAAATTAATAGAACATATAGGATTACATCTGCTATTAACTGTCAATTAAAATTTAAATACGTTCCAATGGGTGAAAAAGCAGTATGAGGAGGAAAGGGGGTCTGTCTGCACAAGAGGGAAAAAAACGGTTATTTCTACCAAGGCTTACAGCTAGATCATGTTCTGGGAAATGAGCCAAATGGCACTTGGGTTTCTTTCCCTTTTTCTTCCCCTGCCATCGGCTCTCTGTGTGTCGTTTCTTCCAGACAACGTGCTCCACCTGTGTGACAAAGAGCACAATTGAAATGAAGTGGCACCTGAAGAACTGGAGGTTTTCTTTTTTTTATAAACGACGCAGCAGAAGCTGCACCTTCTTCCAATTTAAAAGGTGGCTCCCATGTTGTTGACACTTCATCCATCATCAACCGCGTACTTGTTTTGCAGCACAGTGTCCATTGAGGTAAATCAAAAGTCTGTGTTAGGTGAATGGTAGCCTTTCAAAATGGAGGAGGTGTTGAACCAATTGCCGATCACTCTGTGGGCACCTGTTCAACGTTGACCGGTATCTTCCTGTGCCGTCGTCTTCCATTTGCAAAACGCAGCCCAAATGAAAATGTTTTTGCCAAGCCGTGTGTGTATCCATTAAAACATACTTTTGGCTGTTTGTCACCTGAATAGGGAATAACTGACTGATCTGTTTAGGACCGATTAACTGAAATTGAAAAATAACAATAGTTAATATAAATTCAATGAATTGTTCCCTCATACAATTCTGTGCTGCTCTACTAGTGCTACACGATGCTCGTTCCATTTTTCAAAGCAGCCATCTGCCCAGAGACTGGGTACATTAATTAGTTCTAGAAGTGCTTGGTTCAAATATGGGACACGTTGTTTTTTTTCTCCTACCAAAGTAAAATAATGCTGACATGCACCACTGGTACTGGACCCACAAGTGAAGTCGATACACCAGGCTTCACGCCTCTGATGGGGTATGAACCATGCTCTTTGGTTACAGGGTCGCAATTTGCTGGCTGGAAAGCTGCCTCGAAATCTATAATAATTAACTTCAAAACAAGCAGGGGGGAAAGGCAGCTTTGAATTCTACATACACAAACCCCAGTTCGTTTGGAAGGGCCTGGCTTTTTAAAATAAACAAAACAGCTTTGCTTTGAAACTGTAGCTCATAAAGAGACATCTAGGAAACCACACGGCAGTGGAAAACATTTCCAGAAAGACGACTGTTTCATTTCACTTGAACGCTGTTCAAGTCTCCTGACAGTAGTTGCGCAACATACAGCTCAATGATGCAGCTGGCGTGTCCAAGGCTTGTGATGTGCATTGTGCACTGTTATGATATTATTAGTGTAGTGTACAAGTTTACCTAAAAAAAATCCTATTCCTAGACTAGTCCCCCAACATTTTAAAGACGTAGGCACTTTCTCCCTCCTTGAAAATGCATTATTTATTATTTTACTTCATTTTGGCCTTAGTATGCTTTATTTTGGATAGATCATCATAGACAGTCAGGAAACCATGGGGCATGAGAGCGAGGCACAACGTGCAAGACGAGACAGGGGTCAGATTCAAACCTGGGTTTTCGCGCACACAGAACATATGGACTGTGTATTAACTGGCAAGAGCTACCAGGCACCCCTGAAAATGCCTTGTTAAGTAAAAAGGTATTACCTTTTTCCAAATGGCAGACATCCCATTTTAGAACAAATCTTTCCATATAATAGTCATGCAGAATGAAACATAGTAAATCGCAAAACAGAACAAGAGCGCGACACCTGTTTTGGGTCTTGATTTGTAGTTCAATCGGATTGAACTTCCCCTCGATGAAACACGGGCCAGCCTTTTTTACATTAATCCATCCTGTCGAGGCGGCATGAATTTTTGATTGGCCAACTGGCTGGCGGAGAGAGTGGAAGCAGGCCATGGGGTTTTGAGCGTTGCGTGCCTCCTGGCCTAAATATTTTACGCCGACGTACTTGTTTCTCGACTGTACATTCGGGGGCCCTAAATATTTTAGGGCAGCCGATGGAGCCGGGAGTGGAGCGGGGACCTTGGCTTTTTCATAATGTTTGGTGCTGAGTGATGTGTGTGTGCCGGATGAAGTAGGCTTGTTCACTGAGCCGGTCCCCCAGTCACTGCTGGTTTCAATTAGGTATAGGGTTGGAGATGTTAAGGGGGTGTGGGTGATGGATAACTCATCATTCGTCAAAATGACCTCTTCCTCTCGTAACCACTTTCAACCTGGCATCCTCTAACATTATTTTGCACACATTTTCCACACATTTTTACCCATTTTGACAATTGGTGAAAATAGCAGATCTGTAAGGTGTATATCTGCTATGTTCTCTATTCGTCGTACAAAAAAGTATACTGTAGAACTCAAGTGATTAATTTCATCCAACTGTTCCTCAGTCAGACTTATCCCTGTTGCCCTCTCTCTCTCTTTCTCGCTCTCTGTCTCTCTCTGGGTGTCTCTCTTTCACACATTTCCTCTCGCCTCCTTTCATACTCTTTTTGTTCCCCTGTGTCTTTCACACCTTCTCTCTTTTCTTCCTCCTTCCTCTCACACCCTCTCTGACTTTTTATTTCTCTCTCTCTCTCGTTTCAGTACTGATATGATATCCTCGATCTGCCATCCAATTCCACCTTTAGCTTCTTTAGCAGTCTGACTGCAACCAGATGCTCTGCAGGCAGAATTACATGTCTCAGTTCACTACACCTACATATACGCCTGGCAAAGACATGTTGGCATGTACATGTACAACACACGTGTGTGCGCACACACACACACACACACACACACACACACACACACACACACACACACACACACAGCTCCCTCGCACATTCACTCTGTGCTACATATTTGCGCACCTAATCTCTCACACATATACACACACACACACACACACACACACACACACACACACACACACACACACACAAACACGCCCCTGTGGGCTCATATGTTACCTGTAGTGATATGGAGAAGCCCATGATTACCTCTGTGCTGCTGTTGCTGCTCTCGCCCATTTCTATGATAAAGACCCCTGTATACACACACACACACACACACACACACACACACACACACACGCATTGTATAAAAATAACATACTTTTATAATATATAGTATATACACATGCACTGCACACATAAACAGTCAGGGACACACAAATGCGCACTGAAGCACACACTCGGAAATGCAAGTGCGTGCACACACACACACACACACACACATACTCGCCCATCCAATTTATGCCAAACTCTTAGTCATTTTTCTCATTTATTTCAGTGCAGCCATTCCCGCCTGACCTGGCTCAGCCAACCGCCTAAATACGAAACACTTTGTGTGTGTGTGTGTGCGTGTGCATGTGTGTGCATGTGTGTGCACGTGCTCGTGTAGGCTTTGTGTATCCATCTTTTGTGTGTACATGTATTCCTATTGCACACAGGTAGGCGTAATTGTGTGCGTGCGTGTGTGGGTGCATGCTTGCATCCAGGCCTGTGTGTGTGTGTGTGTGTGAGTGCGTGGAATCCAGTGTGTATTCCAGGGCAAAGAGAGCAATCACTTATCCTGAGGGCTGGAGCAGCTAGCTTTCAATTAGCTAGCAGGGTCTGCCCAGGGCCAGATGAGGTCACGTCACTATCTCACCCTGCAGCTAATCAGCCGTGCACTGATCAATGGAGGCGGAGGATCGAGGGGGTGGGGCTGAGCGAGATGGCAGGTATAGGGGGGTGGAGAAAAGGAAGGCCCGAGATGCACTTGGTCGTATACTTGGTGGATTGTACTTAGTCATGCATCGCGTCACGTATCGGTTGATTCGGTCGCGCACACTGGAAATAGCACATCTACAAGCTGAGCTTGTACTGTAGATCAGCCATGTTTGGCGTGCACAACCAGTGGTGGAAAAAGTACTTGCATCTTTTACTTAATACTGCAGTGTAGAACTACTCTGTTACAAGTAAAAGTCCTGTAATCAATAACATTTACTTGAGTAAAAGTACAAAGGTACCAAAAGTAAAAGTATTCATTGTGCAGAATGTCCCATTTCACAAGTTCATAAATCTTTTGAAAATAGCAGATCTATGAGCTTGTAGATCGGCTATTTTCAAATGGTGAAATATATATAGGGCTGAAGTGGTTAATGTATGTTTTGCAATAATCTAAATCTGCAAAGTAACTAGTAACTAAAGCTGTCAAATAATTGTAGTAGAGTAAAAGCACCTTATTTTCCTCTGAGATGTAGTGGAGTAGAAGTAAACGTACTTAGTTACTTTACACCACCGTGCACAACCAAACCGGTGCACAACCAAGTAGTATACATCGAGCAGTAGGATGGAGAGCTAGCTGGCCTAGATGGACCAAGACAAATTGAGAGAAAAAGACAGGAGAGAGCGAGAGAGAGATGTGTAAGGAGGGAAAGGGAAGGAAGATGTGGAACGGTGAGGGGGAGGAGAGGATAGAGGAGGAGGGATACTTTAGAAGGAGGGAGGGAGATTTAGTGGAGGAGAGAGGAGGGAGCCATGGTTGGTCTTAATCCTCTAGACTCCGGGCTTACTCAAACAACTCTGTCTGTCTCTCTGTCTCTCTGTTTCTCTGTCTCTCTGTCTGTCTGTCTGTCTGTCTCTCTCTCTCTCTATCTTTTTCTGTTTTGTTCTGGTCAAATGATCCATTTCTTTTTTTTCTTTCTATATACTGTATCTCCTTGTCTCACTCTCCCTCTCTTTCTTCTCTACTGCCCTCCGCTATCTCTCTCTCTCTCTCTTTATTTCTTTCTTTCTCTTCCTCCCTCTCTTCCACGGTCCAGATTTCCTCCGAAATGAGTCACCCGACCACAAACTGCCCCAGTTTAAGAAGAGAGAGGGGGAGCTGTGTGTGGGGGGGGGGAGAGAGAGAAAGAGAGAGAGAGAGGGGTGAGGGAGGGAGGGGGGTGGAGGGATGAATGGAACAAGGGAGAGTGGGAAGATGGAGGAGCAGTGAAGAAATGAGAGAAAGAGATTGTGTGTGTGTGTGGGGGGGGGGGGTAAGGGGGTAGGATGGAGAGAGTGAGCGAGCGGGGGTTTGGCGTCTGTTTTGCACTGGGCTGGTTTTGTTGATGGGTATCACCAGCCAAGGTCTGGGTTCAATCAGCTCACTGCATTCAACCCACACCACAATGGAGACTAAAAATACATTCCACTGTGTAAATCAACACATGCACACACGCACGCACACACACACACACACACACACACACACACACACACACACACACACACACACACACACACACACACACACACACACACACACACACACACAACCTAAAATCAAAACAGAGATTCGGCGTGATGTTTGTGTGGAAGTGAAGGTACTTATCATCACTCCTTTATGAAATGTACAGTACAGTGTGCGTGTGTGTGTTCATGTGGATGTAGCTATGAATTAATTGAACCAGGTAGGTGTGAAATGGCATGCTAATTATACCTTCTGTTACCTTTCCATCAGTACCCACCATTAGACTAAATGTAACACAGCCAATTTTCACATCTGTGCATACTAGTGCGTGCACAATGCGCATGCGTGCGTGTATGTGTGTGTGAGTGCATTCCCACCTGCTTGTGTGTGTTTTAACCCATTAAGACCGGGAACGCATCTGTGTCATTTTAAGATTTCTATGGCTATTCAAAAATAGCAGATATACAAGCTCATAGCGCGGCACAGAGTGCCACGCTATGAGCTTGTAGATCTGGGGTTTTTTTTTATCGTGATATTTTTTGCAAATCTTTGATATATATATTTCTGTGTCTTCTAAATCCTAACCGTTTAAACTTTTTGCATGTCAAGGACCACCCAAAATGATATGTATTTGGCCGCGGACCCCCATCTCAAAATATGTTGTTCCAGGGACCCCCAGAAGCAAAGATTTAAGTTAAAAATGTATATACTATATTCAAAGATTTGCACACATTTTCCTGATCGTTAAAAACAAAACAAAAAAGCAGATCTACAAGCTCGTAGCGCGGCACTCGGTGCCATGCTATGAGCTTGTATATCTGCTATTTTTCTAATAGCCAAAGAAATAAAAAAAATAACACGGATGCGTTCCCGGTCTTAAAGGGTTAAGTAGGCTTGCTTGTTGAGAATACGTATGTGTATGTGTGCGTATGTGTATGTGTGCGCATGACGAGTGGTGCCAGACAGTGGTGATATGATGGACGACCACAGGTATTCGTCTAGTGGTTTTTCAAGCCAAGGTTTGCCATGCGTGCATAGAGGTTTTTGCAGACTTACGAGAAACCCTATCAAACAAAATAAAAGCTCCCTACTTTTGCTAGTTTACCCGCCGTCTGTGATAAAGCAGGAGCCAGCCTCGCACTGGCACGCTTTTCTCGGCCATCGATTTTCCTTTCAGGGCGCTTCAAATTGGCGTATTATGCGGTGGAAAATGAAGGTACCTGCTGTGTTTGAAAAGAAATGTGACGGATAAGAAGGAAATGTTACTCCGTTTGGGATACAAAATAAAGAAAAATGCGGTTCAAAATGAATGCCAGCTCAAAATTAAACCTGTCCATCAGCCGTTATGTCGTTAGTTATCTTGGGCCCTCTACCAAATATTTTTTGATATTCCAGAGTAGTGTGGCTCTCATTTCTTGCTCCTGGGGATCTAAAGTTGCTGTTGGTTTTTTGTCTGCCAGGAAATGAATTTGCTTTCACTTGGATTCCCCCATGTCTAAATTAGTACCTACATTTGACTGTAGAATTAGTTAAAGGAGAATACCGGACAAATTAAGTGTTGTCTTTGATGTCTCGTTACTCACCTACCGACGTGAAAAGTGGCGTTCTTTTTTTCCATAGATTCCCCTGTCGTCATTTTTTAAACCCCCTCCGTTGTCATAATGGGAGCGCGTGGGTTAGGGAGATTCGTCTATTGCTGGTTGCTTGTTTCCAGAACCTGGCAACACGAGTTGCCAGGTTCTGGAAAGAAACAAGCATCCAGTGTTAAATCGTTCGCCATTAACGGTGGCCTCGCAGGAAATTTCAACGCATGTTTGACTATCATGAGACTCCACAATGACTAGCAGTAGAGAAAAAAACAACTTTGCATCGGTTACAATAGACGAATCTCCCTAACCCACGCGCTCCCATTATGACAACGGAGGGGGTTTAAAAAATGACGACAGGGGAATCTATGGAAAAAAAGAACGCCACTTTTCACGTTGGTAGGTGAGTAACGAGACATCAAAGACAACACTTAATTTGTCCGGTATTCTCCTTTAACTATATGTTAAATGAAAAGTGCCCGAATCGCTCCGAAACTTTTTCTACCCCCCCTAAGTGGGGGTCTACGAACAAATACTTCGGGCTCGGATTTTGGCTCCGCCCCCCGGAAGTGGGTGAAACAGGCACCTCAAACACTTGGTGGAATTGTTCAAAAATGTTCAAAGTGTTTTTTTTTCGATTTTGTATTTTTCTTAGATGCTTCTTTTTATGCAGAATTTTTTTTAAATATTTTTTTTTAATTTTTTTTTTTAGAGACAATTGACTTGGGATGAGTATATCTGAGTGATGATTTAGGCTCAAACCTTTTGAAAAAGGTTTGAGGGACATACACCATATGATATTAAATATCAAATATTTTTTTTAAATTCATGGTGTAGCTCCTTTAAACGACGGGTGAAACCCTAGGGTGATTTTGTAGTTCAGCTTAAAAACTACAGCAGGGTTAAAACATGGCAGGCTCCATACTGTAAGGCTGACCTTATAGTACGCTGTGTGAGCAACACAGCTGCAACTAATCAAATCCAACACATTGAGCTGTTCTGACCTCTCATACAAGGCTACCTGCATGTCTTCTACAAACAGTGGATAATTAGCTTGGCCTTAGTATCGAATGTGTTATGAACTGTAGTATAATTCTTCATTTATGCGCCGTCTTCCGATGATACAAAGCGTTGAGCTTGTTAGATCAGCTATTTTAAGGTTGCAACGAAGTATAAATCAGGTTTACCAGGGTGCTGTGGCATTCGAAGCGTTGAAGTCTTTCCATTATAAAGCATAGTGTTATGTGTAGGGTTTACTGTCACATGCTGCAGAAGACAGCTACTATTGGTATAGTTTTCGGGCCAAAACGTAACTAATGAAATCGCTTTTAAAGGGGCTGGAATTTGTGGTTCGTTTTTACAGTTAAGGTCGAAAACTACAGCAGATTACAAACATATGACAGAGACTAGTAAGCAATGCAGCTGCAGCTAATACAATTAATGATGGGCGTGTTAGATTTGCACACCCAGAGCCATGGGTGTGCCAATGTGCAAGCATACAAACAAAATCATATCTAAATCTAACACACCCATTATTATTATTAATTATAAATTGCTTAGTTGCAGCTGTGTTGCTTAAAATTGATCGACTACTATAGTAAGTAATAGTTACTTTATTCTTCTATATTTGACAGTTACCCTACAAATAACACTCACACAACAGTATACTTTATACCGAAAATACTTTCAACCTTTCGAATGCCACAGCACCCCTAAGTCTGATTTATACTTCTTACGGCAGTGTCGAAGCTCAACGCTTTGCATCATTGGACGACGGAGTATACAGTACATGAAGCATTACTCTACATAACACGTTCCAGACTAAGTCCCTAGCTAATCACTGTTTGAAGATGACAGGTAGCCTTGTATGAGAAGTCACAACAGTTCAACAGTGTGATGTGTTGGCTGGGGAGAAGGTTCTGTTAACCTAGAGATAATCGCTGTGTTGTTAAGACAAAAGCGGTATGTGTACGAGCAGACGTTCTCCATGCCGTGGTGTCTACAAGATTAGTTTTCCTCTAGAGAGCTTTATGTTTCACTGGAAGTGTGGTACTGTACAGAGGGTTTTTGGACTGGTTTCAAAGGCACCAGTGTCACGAAACTGCCTCATGACTTGTGACCAATGTACAAACTTTCAACCGCAGTAAAAATCACAAACGAAACTTAAGAGACAAACGCCCATCTCGCGTTCGGAGACGGCAGCCGTGTGGCTCCTTATATTCGCTCCCACAGGAGAAGCTAAAATAATATACTGTATGCAGCCCCAGTAATTGCAGGCGGGAAATAAATGAGCAGCTGATGTTCTTCTGTATTTGAACAAAACCTTCAGGCATACAGATGTTCCTCTATACAAATCACAATCTTTACTCTATAGAATACGGCTGTTTAATCTCCCTCTCCGTGAAAACACACTTGCCGCTTACAACAGAAATGAGTTAGCATACTAATTTGCTTCACCTGTATGCCATTCATGCAAAGAGGTGTTATAATGTAGCTGCATCAGTGCAGGTTACAGACACAGGATACAGATGTAGTCATTTCTGCAACTAATTACACTGTAATTTTCAATCGCGTGCTGCGCTTCCGGCTGAAAATCGTTAGCGTATCAATTTCTGCATTGTAACGTGGATTTTGGATTGTGCTCTCAGCTCGGCTCTTAACACTCACTTAACACTCACGTACACACTGACTGTCTGACCTGTGCCTGTCCGCTTTGAATCGATCAAATCTCGACTGTGTGTGTTCATCCTTTGTGTGTGTTTGAGTGTGTGTGTTCTATTGGTTTCCTTGCGCAGTGTTTTGTAGTTGTTTTTTTCCCTTCATTTTATGCTGGGTTTTTACAAGCATACAGTTAATCTGTGCTCAAGGAGAGTTCCTGGTCAGGGCTTATTCCCACCGAGGCCCTGCATTCCTGTGGCATTGTGTCAGAGTTGGATTTGTGTGTGTGTGTGTGTGTGTGTGTGTGTGTCTGTACTTGTATTACTATACTTGTAAGGGCGACATATCTGCAAGTATAGCAGAATTTGTGGAATAGGCATTGTGAGCACAATTTTCCTGGTCCTCACAAAAGTAATGGTTGTTTTTTGGTAAAAAAAAATTAAAAAAAGATCTAGTCTTACAATTAGGAAAGATTCAGGTTGGGGTTAGGATCAGGCATTTAGAGGTTAGGTTGAGGGGTTACAAGGGTTAAGGGTTAAAAGTTTGGATTGTGTGTGTGTGTGTGTGTGTGTGTGTGTGTGTGTGTGTGTGTGTGTGTGTGTGTGTGTGCGTGCGTGCGTGCGTGCGTGCGTGCGTGCGTGCGTGCGTGCGTGAAAGGGAGACTGAGGGAGCCGAGTCTTAAGGCCAGGCTTCGGTTCTCTGTTCAGTTGGTTTGCTAATACACACACCCTTCCAAGAGAGCCCCCTCAAATAGGGGTCTGCCAAATGTGAGTTGAGGGAGTGAAGGCGCAATATTTACTGGAACTCAGTGGTTACGTGTGTACATGCGCACGCGCGCACAAAACCGTGCACGTGTGTTATATAGTTATGATGTGCGCCTGCGGGCTTGTGTGTACCCGTGTGCGCGGTAATTATTCAGAATGGAGTCATGAGCGGGGAAATCATTTAACGAGTGCACGCGTGTGTGTGTGTGTGAGAGAGCAGCAACAGCTGGATGCTGAATGACTGCAGGGCTGTAGGGGACGGTACAGAGTGGCAGCGGGGAAACCTTCGAAAGTTCATAACCTCCACAGGGGGCCGTGGAATGAGAGAAACTTAATTAGAACAAGATTGTGTGTGTGTGTGTGTGTGTGGGGGGGGTGTTTGGTAGGCGGCGGCAGGGGGGGTATATGTTTGTGTATGAATGCGTATGCACAATTTATTTGAGTGTGTCAGGGGGATATCCCAGGAGTGAATTGCTCCCTTTGGCGTAGTGCATGTGTGCATTCATCTGTATGTATTTTATGTGCATGTAATTGTGTGTGTGTGTGTGTGTAGGGGTGTGTGAGTGTTTGTGTGTGTGTGTGTGTAGGGGTGTGTGAGTGTTTGTGTGTGTGTGTGTGTGTGTGTGTGTGTTTATGCTCGTGCAGTTTATGAATGTCACGCTTTTCACTGCAGAAGCCAGTGAGCCAATGAGATTTCAAGGTGAAACTGGGTAACAGGCAAGTAAGCATCCGTCCGTCTGTTTATCCTTCCCCCTCAACCGTCCGTCCGTCCGTCCATCCATCCATCCATCCATCCATCCATCCATCCATCCATGCACCCTCCCTCTGTCAGACCTTCTTTCTGTCTGTCTGTCTGTCTGTCTGCAAATGATAGTGAAAGAGAGAGACAGACAGACAGACAGACAGAGAAGAGAGGCAAAGACAGACAGAGAGAGAGAGAGAGAGAGAGAGGCTTAATAAGCTGGGAGAAGTGACGATAAGTGTCAAAAATAAAACGAGTGTGACTCACATGTCTCTCCTCTCCTTCACCTTCCTCTCTTAGTCGTCTGTTTCACCTGCAAATATGAGCTAGAGACCTGCAGATGAAAAGTGATGGCTTGAATCTGTAATGAGCAGGCGGCAGCGACGTGGACCCCCCCCCCCTCCCACACCCACACACACACACACACAGTGCTTCCATCACCCCACTCACTCGGCAATGGGTAGTCTGATGAGGAAATGATTGAGATCGTCATGGAAACACACGTTCGTTTGAGTGTGGGTACTGAATTTGGAATTGGGTTAAGACAGTGTGTGTGTGTGTGTGTGTGTGTGTGTGTGTGTGTGTGTGTGTGCGCGGCCGTATTCTGCCCTGGCTCACAGATACTGACATTCTCTCATCTGAACATAAGGCTTATATTACCCATCAAAGAATGAGTGAGCATGTTTTCTGTCTGAAGACAGGGATTGACAACTTTAAACATGGCTCTGCAAAGTTCTATTCCGTTTTTTTTTTTGATTACCGTGATGCATTCGGCACATTGCCTCATAAGGTTATGATTTATGCTTTCAATGAAATACAATTGCCACAGCTGTATATTAGATATAGTGAAAGAGGTCTATGAAAAATCCTACATCCAGGTTAAATGTGGGAATACTTTGACTGATCCAATTCAGGAAGGAATGAGATCTCCAAATCCAGTGCAAGGATATGCCGATGACGTTCAGATCGCGTCACGTCAAGAGAACGTAAATATATCCATGCTCTCCCGCACTGAGGAGTTTCTGCTGTGGTCTATGCTGGAGGCAAAACAAACCCAATGCGCTGCATTTATGAAAGGCGCAGCAGAGGTAATCGGTGGTGTGCATCTAAAACCGATAACCCCCCATCCTTTACAATAATGCAAAAACCCCTCCGAGTATATTCAAGACATGAAACATATCTATACCCGGGACATACAGTAAATGTATTGTTGCAGGCGATTAGGAAGAGCAAGTCAGAGAACTGTATGATGACCACTCTGTCAGACTGGACTTAATCGATTCCTCCCCCCTCCCCATCCGAATGAAACTGCAGGCAATCAGAGAATTGGCACTTTCAACGTCTTTTCTCAGATGTCCATTTGTCACAGAACACCCTTACAGAAATGAATAACAAGGCAGTGCGTTTGGTGAGGGGCTGGTTCTGTCTTGATACCCACTCCACCCGTGCCATAATCTTTCAGCCCATCAGAGACGGTGGTTTGGGCGTACCGAACATAGAATGGGTTTACATCGCCCCCGGAAGCAGCCACCTTATCAATATGCTTAACAACGATGATCCTACGGTCAGGGATCATCGTTGCCAGACATGACCGTCTGGTGGATCTGGTCTCAGACAAGATCAGAGAAGTACAGGAAAGGACAACAAAAATGTATAAACGCAGCACTGTAAAACTAGACTGGTTTAATCACAATGACACACATGTCAATTCACTGCAAGATATTCCAAATACCCCAGATATTGTGTTCATTAATGAAATAAGCAATTATCATTTTTCGTTTTATTGTGTGTTAATAAGCATGTGCAGCAGTTGTATCTGGTTTGACCGTATAATATAACCTTCTTCTGATCAGTGTGTGGATCTATTTTCTAATGTGTGTGTGTGTGTGTGTGTGTGTGTGTGTGTGTGTGTGTGTGTGTGTGTGTGTGCGTGTGCGTGTGTGTGTGTGTGTCTCTATCTGTGTAATCAAACAATTAAGACGAGGGTGTGCCCCTATGACTGTTTAACTATTAAACTATTACGTGTGTTTGTGGTACAATCATGGAGTAATTAAAAAGGATGTGTGCGTGTGGGTGCGTGCGTGTGTGTGAGCTAGTGTGGTGGTGTTATTTTGATGCAATCACACTGGAAGGTTGAATGGGTAGCCGCTAATGCTAATTACACTTTTGAGGTTGGTGTGTGTGTGTGAGAGAGAGAGAGAGAGATTTTCCCTGTGGCTTTGGGTGCGTGGTGGAGCTACAATTAGGATGTATAAAGCCAGATGTAGCCATCTTGTCTCCAGCAACCACTTGGATGATACAATCTATCTCTGTTGTGCTACTTCCTGCATAAGTGAGGGCTTATAAAACCCTCAGAGTGAAATTAACCCAAGATTACACTGTGTATCTCTCGTGGTGGAAAAAGTAAACTTTTATGTTTTACTTAAAGGGATACTTCACTTCCGGGCCGCCGACACATTTAAAAAAAATATTAAAAATAAATGAAAAAAGTTATGGAAAATTCATGGCCCCCTCACGCATTAGAGTGTCCTACTAATGTGTGAGGGGGCCATGAATTTTCCATAACTTTTTTCATTTATTTTTAATATTTTTTTTAAATGTGTCCCCGGCCCGAAAGTGAAGTATCCCTTTAAGTAAAAGTATCAATACTGCAATGTAGAAACATTCTGTTAAAAGTAAAAGTCTGTTAATCAAAATGTATTTAAAGTACCAAAAGTATAAGTACTCATTGTGCAGAATGTCCCATTTCACAAGGTATCATTATGTAGGAAATGTATTAAAATCTTATTTAAAATCTGACCTTGTAGATCGGGGGTTGTAGATTGGTAATTTGACTCAAGTACTGGGGTTGAGTACTTTGTCCACCTCTGCTCTTGTACACCGCTGTGCGTTTCCTCTGTAAATACACTGTCGCACAGCGAGAGCAGCACTCTAATACCCTGTGTACAAACGTATATATAACACTGCACTCTTCTCTTGAGGGGCCTTTTAATGGAGAGTGTACCACCGAGTGCATTAGATTCATTCATAACATACGGACAACTTTAATAGTCCAAAACTACTTTGTCGAATTAGAAAGGCAAACAGTCATGCGGTTCGGAGCGCTGCGACTGCAGGGAGAATAAAATACTAATCGCATTCAGGTGAAGGCTATGCGAGTCAAGACCCCCACTGGAACATTTTGTTGTTATTGCTGTATGTGCGCCTTACGGTTGGAGCGAGCTGACCGTGTCGGTGTGTTTCTTTTGCCCCCGGTGTTCACGTTTCTCCCTCTCTGGGAGCACAGGGGACAATCGCATGGCCTCGCTTGAAAGATACCTTCCATTTTCTGCTGCTCCCCCAACCTGGGACCAGCAGTCCATTAAAGAAGCAATACTTGAAACTGTTGCTTATGCACTTATGCATAGTTTGTTTTTGTGCTTTTTTGCTGTTGTTGTTTAGGACTGAATACAAGCCAAAGAAGCAAATTATTATAAACAAGATTCAAGACAACGAAGAAAAATAAAACAGTTTTCATTGTTTCTTTTCTTGAAACATGTCAGTTTTGAATGATTGATTGAATACTTTATTAACAGTTTGCAAAATAAGTACAGAGGTACAGTCATACAATCATGCTGAAAGGATAACACGAAAAGCCCTGAGGGCTTGCTTCCATTGTGGTCCCTGTAGTTCTATTATTACTTGTCAAAATGATGATTGATGGCCAATTTACACTTCGTCATATGACTGCGTCACGCGCCGAAAATAGCCAATATACAAGCTGACAACATACCACCTGTTCTGAGCATGTAGATCGGCTATTTTCAGAGCGTGACGTGCCGTTGACGAAGTATAAATCAGGCTATATACTGTAGGTACTGTTGCTCAGGGGCACTTTGGTGATATCAGACGTCTGGTATCAAACACTGTCGGTACACCTAGCTACCACCTGCAGCCTTCATAACTTTGCAAACCTGCCTAAATTGTGTTTAACCCATTAAGACCGGGAGCGCATCTGTGCCATTTTTAGATTTATTTGGACAGATCTGCTATTTTTTGAAAAATCGTGAACATTTTTCCAAATCTTTGAATGTTTACTTTTTAAAGGGAACATTTGTAACTCAAATCTTTGCTTCTGGGGGTCCCTGGGACAAAAATATTTTACAAATGTTCGCTTAAATATATATTCAAATATTTGCACAAATGTCACGATTTTAAAAAAAAAATGCAGATCTACAAGCTCATAGCACGGCACTCTGAGCTTGTATATCTGCTATTTGTGAATAGCCAAAGAAAAAAAAAAAAATCCCTGATGCGTTCCCGGTCTTAATGCGTTAAGAATACACATTATTTTGAGATTGCAATTAAGATCCAAGTTGAACCTTCATCTCTGAATCAGACTGTCAGGGGAGAGTTCAGTTATCTGTGTTTTTGAGTCACATTGCCATATCAGGAGAGAGCAGCAACAAAGGGAAACATTGTGACAATTACCGTCTCCTCTGCTCTCCTTATCGTTTCCCCTGACTTAGGGTGCCGCCCAAAACTTTGCTTTTTTGTTCGTTTTGTCAGGGAAGATGAGGCGATTACATTAACGTTAATTTCCTTTGCTGTCACTTTTCTAACAAGTCACGTCGTGACTCCTTTTAAACACTAATTATGAGACACTGAAATGTAAACTTTGTAAGAGCCCACTCTACTGTTGTTGTTAACTAAAGGTCTGATTGACAATTTTTGTATTTTTCATTGTCTCCGCCAGGCCGAAAGGCATAGCGAGAGAGTATGTTTTACCCCCTGTCCGTGTGTCCGTCCGTGTGTCCGTCCGTGTGTCCGTCCGTGTGTCCGTCCGTCCGTCCTGTCCGTCCGTTAGCAGCTAATCTCTGGCACCGTTGGCCCGGCCGCTGGATGCCAATTCAGAACCTCTGGCCCAAATTTTCAGATTGACCTGTTATAGCGCCACCAGGAGGCCGATTTGTGCAAAACACATTTATTGATACTACTCCAAACATCACACAGTATATGGTACACAGTATCTCTGTAGTCATGTGATCAACACGGATTTATCCGATTTCCCATATTCCATCCTGATTGCCTAAGATTGGCTTCCAAAGTTTGCAGGATTGGTCCGTTTTGAACAAAATGCCTCAAATCATGAACGCAACTTGCGATTTCCGTGAAATTTCACACGCACATTTCTATTAGGCCGAGGAAGAAATGCCACCCTTTTCACATTGGCCTGTTATAGTGCCACTAGCAGGTCTAATTTTGCAAAACACATTTTTGGAACAAAATGCCTCAAATCATGAATGCAGTGTCCGATTGCAGTGAAAAGCCCTTGAACAAATGGCACCCTTTTCACATTGGCCTATTATAGCGCCACCAGGAGGCCACAATAACGTACCTGACCTGGCGGAGACCTGTGCTCCGAGGAGCACTTTTTCTAGTTATTCTTCATTTTAATTTAAAGGAGCTGTAAGTGATATTGTTTGGTTAACCCATTAAGACCTGAGGCCGATTCTACAAATGTCTTCTAAATCCTAACAGTTTTCTTAAAAACCTACAGTATGTTTCGATGTCAGTGGTTCTCTAACTTTTTCATGTCAAGGACCCCGAAAATTATATGTACGGTATTTGGCCGCAGACCCCCATCTCAAAATATGTTGTTCCAGGGACCCAGAGAAGCAAAGATTTGAGTAAAACATTTTTACTCAAATATAATATTTATATTCAAAGATTTGCACACATTTTCACGATAAAAAGAAATAGCAGATCTACAAGCTCATAGCACGGCACGAAGTGACGCGCTGAGCTTGTAGATCTGCTATTTTTGAACAGCCAAAGTATAAAACAATTGTTGTTGTAGTTAAAATCTAAAGTGGGTTAAAACAAAATGTTTATTGTTAAAAGGTTAAAGATTTGGCGTAGAGGGGGGAAAAGGAGGGGGCAAAGTACAGACATCTGGGGGACCCCTGTTAAAGAAGTACAGTATATAGCATGGGTCTTCAACAGGGGGGTGAAGGACACATGGTAGTCCAGTTTAATAGATACAGTACAGTGCTTTCCAGTTGTGAAGGACATACCGTGGTCCAGTTTATTACACGGCTTGGTTGAATGCTTGATTCTGAATGGTCAATCACTGAATTCAGCGGTGTGTTATTTCTGGATAATGACCGATGAGTTCAATAACAGACCTCTGTCTAATCAAAGGCTCAGAGCACCTGCTCATATCAACCTTTGCTGCTTGATTTTGTGCCGTATCCATGACAGCCATGTAAACAAACACACAATGTCATTTACAGCTAAACGTTGCTCTCAAGAATGTTTTTCAAAACATTTGAAGCGAGAAATAGACGATGCAATAATCCAAAAGGGAAGGGAGCTGTAGTCAGCTCCCTTCCATAGCTCAGTTGTTAGACTGTTAGGTTTAAGTGGTTAAACACAACAAAAAAAACTCCTTCTTAGGTGAGTCATGATGAGATGATCTTAAAGTGTACTTTATAGATAAACATATGCTGGTCACTGTCAGGTGAGACGCATACTATTTGACATGAATTAATATTTGACATCCTTTTGTCAGAAAATAATGATCTGTACTGCCTGGTTGCCCATTGTGAAGCCCACTGAAGTCTGCTGGTTGCACAGAGAAAGGTAATTCAATCAGGCTGTCTGGAAACACTATTCATGAACAACATTATAATATGTCATTCCCCGAATGATATTTTGCCAACCTGAGCACCCAAATATTACTATAATGTAGGTATGCCGCGTTGTGTGCAACGATAGCCACAGCTATTTGGCTTGCCCACAGTTTACCTTGGTCCTTATCTCCTTGACTGAAATAAACCCCAAATGATGGACTTCTACATTAGCTACAATTAGCTTCTACATATGAGGACAAAAAGCATCTCTGAATAAGTGCGAGACTTTAATTAACAGAGCTGCAAGTTGCGAACAACTCATTCTTGAAGGTCATGATGGGAGATGATCTTACTAAGATCTTATATTAAAGTGTATAGAACGTGTCCACGAAATTACAGCATTCATTAGCCTTATTTTATCATCTGAATTTATTCCCGACATGGCTACTTTATAATTATAATACTAGGCTAATTATAATTTAAAATATTAATCTATAAACTGTGCAAAATTGATAGTCATGCAAGTTCAATACTTTCTACCTCAAAACCAAATTATATTAACTAAATAAAAACACAAAGCACAGAGTGAGTCTACTTTGATGCTGTGCGGCAGGTTCAGGAGGTGGAGCGGCCGTCTAGAAACAGGAAGGTTCCCGGTTCGATCCCTGGCTTTGTGCCCTTGAGCAAGACGGTGAACCCGGTGAGGGTTCTTTCCTGCACGGTTTGCTTCACTGTCGCTGTGTGAATACAGTATGTGTGTGTGAATGGGTGAAGGTAAAACACATTGTAAAGGCGCTATAGAAATGCAAACCATTTACCAGGCTTTCAGTCCAGTCCTTGACCAAATAAGGCTATCTCTGATACAGGGAAAACTCGGCAGAACTTTTTTTTCCTTTCTCTCTCCCGGGTCTGGCTTCAATCCTCTGGCTCTAACAGTCGACTGGCTCCTCAGGTTTTAGGAGGAAGCGAGGTGAGGCGTTGACAAGAACATCAACACAGGATTATTTGGATTCATGTCTCTCTTTCTTCTCCACTACCCGCTCTGCCTTTTATCTCTTCTCTTTGCTCTCGTGCCTTCACTCTCTCTCTCTTGTTCTTCCTTTGAAATCCCTGTCTCATACTGTATGTTCTCCCTGCCCCTCTCCCTCTCTCCCTCCCTCGCTCCCGTCCTCTCTCCCTATCTCCGTAGGACTTCTTCCTTCTACCCATCCCTTTCTGTACCCCCTTTCACATAAACTCTTCTATGTCCTCATTTCTCTCTCTCTCTCTCTCTCTCTCTCTCTCTCTCTCTCTCTCTCTCTCTCTCTCTCTCTCTCTCTCTCTCTCTCTCTCTCTCTCCCCCTCTCCCCCTCTCCCTCTCTCCCCTCTAATCTCCTCTATACGTACATGACACTAATGCAGAGAGCAGATAGAAGCCACTCTGCCTCTCTGCCTTTGACATTTATCACCCTCGGTGCTTTAATGCGAACCCGGCTGTCTCAGTCGACAACCATGATGATGATGACAAGGGAGGAGAAGGAGGGTATGCGTGCGTGCGTGTTTATGTGTGTGTGCGCGCGCGTGCGTGTGTGTGTGTGTGCGTGCGTGCGTGCGTGTGTGTGTGTGTGTGTGTGTGACATGCCTGGCCTATTTTCCGGTGAAGCATAGGCTGTCTCCCTGCCCTTTTTTTTTTTTCTTCCTTTTTCCCCCCTTTTTTCTGCTGAGAACTTGTTTTGGCAAAATCTGTTCCGGGAGCAGAACAGTGTTTGCGAAGCAAGCGTTTGGGGCGGTGCGGTGCGGGGTGGGGTGGGCTGGTGGTGAGGGGCGGGGGTCGGTGTGCAGACGAGAATTGGGCTCTGACATTATTCTGAAGCGTCTGCTGAGTTTGTTGTTGTTGTTGTTGTGGGGGGGAGGGGGGGGGGGGGTAGCAGCAGCAGCGGGAGGAGGCGGCATGGGACAACCGTCGGTGCAGCTCAGATCCAATTTTCGGCGATGCCAGGCGATTGTCTCATGTCGGCGCTCCTTTCTAAAAGCTTAGTGCAGGGGTTTTCAACAGGGGGTCCGGGACCCCTAGGGGTCTTCAGAGTTACTACAGGGCGGCTGCCAAATCTTTGTGTGATTGGATTAGATTTTTTTTTTTTTACATTAACCACTTGAACCCTAGCATCCCTATTCTGAGGAGACCTTTAGCCAAAAATAGCAGATCTAAAAGCTCACAACGCCTCGCTCTGCGAGGCGTTGTGAGCTTTTAGATCTGTGATATACACTGACAGTGTTATACAGTACTGTCCAACAAGTCCATCTATGAAATCTGTGAAAAAGTTTAATCTGCAACACAATTTTATACAATATGTAGTGGGGGTCCCTGCTTCATCTCAATCAGCCAAGGAGATGTGTGTTTTTTGTGATGATTTATTTTGCCTCGACCTGCCAGTTCCTAAATCAACCAACAACCAACCAATAAGAAAGCTGCAAGGGTCAGAGTCCAGAGGGTCATACTATTGCATGAGAAAATCTCAAGTCACGGTCATCCTGGCCCAAATAATTGTGATTCACTATATTATCCCGATAATCATCAAAATATGCTTAATAAACCCTCTAGACTTAGTAAACTGGACCTCCGTTGGCTCTGTACTTGGACCACGTTTTCCCTCTACACCAAATCGCTTTGCCAAAAAAAATAGCCGATCTACAAGCTCACGACGCGCCCCCTTGAGACGAGTTGTGCGCCTGTAGATCGGCATTGTTTGGCTAATGTTCCCCCCAGCATATGGATGCTGGGGTTCAAGTGGTTAAAGTTACGTCCACAGAAAAGGGTGCAAAGGGTGTCATACTATGACATATGTAGACAACGATATCAGTTGCTTTTTTTGTACTGTAATTAAATGAAAATTTGTTATGAAAAGGTGACTATACAGATAGCAGAATGGAATCGAAGAATAGTGAATAGTGAAGTAGTTTTACATACTATTCTGTATTGACTGTATATAGTACAATATTGACCTATACATTCACATTGTACTGTAAATGTCTAGCATTCGAAAACCAGCTCTATTTGCAATGCTCTGAAACACCTTCTACATTTAGATATGACATTTTATATTGTTTGATATAAGTATCCTTGTATGTGTTTATCCAGATGGGAATTGTGGCAGTGCGTGGATTTAGCTGTTTTCCAACATTTACCATATATAAACAAATATGTTGTTTATGAGAATGCCAAATCATAACGGCACTGTCTTTTCCACGTTATTTGAATTTCCATCATTTTTTCTGTTGTCTTTAAAGCTTATAAAATGGCACTCTACTGGAATCACTTTACTTACAAGTGTGTTCTGTTAAGAAACAAATATTGTTATTGCATCATACAATACCTTTTTTGTGAACATCCTTTTTAGTGTCAGATTCAGACATTCGCACGCAGACACTCAGCAGGTACAAGAGAGAGAGAGAGAAAGAGAGAGAAATAAATCCATTAATAAAAAGAATCCACTTGTCAACCTGATCTCCAAGCATTCACATGGTTCAATTACTTACAACATTGGTTCTCAAAGTGGGGTCCTTGGGGGGTTCCAGGGGGTCCCCAGCTAAATGTGTTAATATGGCGTCACAATAATTTTAACCACTTTAACCTTTTATACTTTGGCTATTCAAAAATAGCAGATCTACAAGCTCATAGTGTGGCACTGAATGCCGCACTACAAGCTTGTAGATCTACTATTTTTGAAAAATCTTGAACATTTGTGCAAATCTTTGAATATATATATTTTTAAAGCGAACATTTGTAACTCAAATCTTTGCTTCTGGAGGTCCCTGGAACAAAATAATTTGAGATGGGCGTCCGCGGCGAAATACATATACTTTTGGGGGTCCTTGACATGAAAGAGTTTGAGAAGCACTGAGTTACAGTATGTGTTGTAAAAGCACAGTGAATGAATAGCTTGTTTTGTTTTCAGATCACACTAGACGGCTTTTTCAAGTCACTTGCATGGATCAAAGTTCTCAGTCGCCCACGACTGATTTCAGTCATTTGGATTCCATAGAAGGCAGCGTGTCTTCAATGGAAGCAATGTTGCACAGCGAAAATAGCCGATCTACAAGCTCTCAATGTGTCTGCGACGCATTGAGAGTTTGTAGATATTGTATTTTCGGTGATTATTTTAAGCATTTGCAGTGGTCAAACTAGCTATAATGTTCAGAAGCATCTTCCATAAAATCTTAATAGTCTTAGATATTTCATACTTTTGTATAAAAACTAAGGTTAAAGCCTCAATCTGTGATTTATTCACCTGGTTGGCAGTATGAATGAATGAATGAGTTTTATTTCGAACATTGTTTAAAAAAAATTAAAATAGAATGCAAAACAGAAGAAAACAACAACAACAACAATGTCCGAAAAGGAGTAGGATGAAGTCTAAAACAACTCCTACCCCCTTTTTCAGTATGTAGAACAGCAGGAACAATATTACTGGAACATCATAATTTTACATTATTGTGTTAAATGTTGAGGAATCAGTGCTGGTGTGGGGGGGCTCCTTTTCATACGGTTTCACAAATCGCATACAAACATGTTCAGTCGTGAGATTACATTTAGCTTTAATCCATGCACTTGCGAGGGTGTTCACACTCGTGTGAAGAAATTGAAGGATCATCCCGATTATGGAAATGCTGGCCTACCGCGATAAAAGATGGAATCATTATATCCTCCCATCTCAGGGTGCAGAGCGAGAAACAGTAAGAAATTAAATATAAGGCAGGATCTGAGAAGGTGTAGAAGGGTTTTCTTCTTTGTAAATTAATCAGGACGACCGTCACAGTAGAATCATAAGAAAGGACCCGTAATTTGGTTCCATTTGTACATTCTCTGAGTTAAATTAACACTCAGGATTTTTCTGTGTTTCGTCCTAGACTGTGACGCCACTGATTAATATTTGTTGATGCTGCTTAAGTCTTTTTTTTCTCCTTTTTTTTTTTGCACAGCTTTGGACTGAAGCCAGACTGTAATGCTGTGAAATCCTCTGTACATTTCTCTTGCATGCAAACTCCAGATTTATTGAAAAATGGACAACCAGCCCTAATGGGCCTTTTGTAGGAGCATTGTTCATTACAGCCTTCAAGGAATAATAGATTTTTAACGACTTGATTAATAGAGGGAAAAGGGACGCTGAAAAACCTGCAGTGGGCCCGCCATTACTCAGCTGTAAGAGAGTTTCTCATTCAGTCACTCGATAAAACGTCCCTTGCACCTTTAAATATAAACGGCCCGATAAATATAAATAAGGAATTTTTGGCCCACACGTTGTATTCCCACGTCTCTGAGCTTTTGTGTTTGTGTTTTTATAGTAGAGGGAGAAATCTAGGACAGCAAGTGCTGAATTCATAATCCACGATGCCTTCTGTCACCTAAATTGGACATCTCCAAACCGTGTCCCCTAATTTACACATCATATGCCGTCCCCGGAGCCCTGCCGCAGCCGCCCGAACCGTCTGTCTAACCCTGCCTGGCATGACCTTATCTTATCTCTATGTGAGAGTGTACTGGGAGAATATGAAGAGACAGTGATGTTGGTTTTTCCTCTCCTCTCCTCTCTCTCTCTCTCTCTCTCTCTCTCTCTCTCTCTCTCTCCTCTCCTCTCCTCTCCTTATTCCTTTCCTCTCACCCCCACTCTAACTCTCTCTTCTCTTCATTCTCCTCTTCCACTTTTCTAGTACCAATGTGAACTCCTCTCCTCTCCTCTCCTCTCCTCTCCTCTGCCCATACTCCTTGCTTTCCCTCTCCCTTTGCGAGGCCATTAGCATAAGGAATATGCAGTGAGTGTAGTTTATCATCTCTCATAGCGGGCTCTCTCGAACGCAGCATTTGCCTGCTGCTTTGACTATCAGATCTCACATTTGGCCGCGGCACACAGAGCCTTATCTGAAGTCCAGAGTAATTTCACTGAAAAAATGTCATCCTCTTATTGAGGGCTGTCGAGGACGTGCGGTCCCCACCCCTGCTGCTTGTTTCAGCACTGCTCGCCATGTCTGAATGGATTTTCACCGCAGTATTCTATTTATTTTTGTTTTTGGCAAGCACTGCCGACAAAAGACCCCACTTGATTTGCATAATGCGGGAAAGGGTTGGGGATGGTGAGGTGTTGTTGGCAACATATATAATCCCCCGCCGCCCCCCTCCCCACATGTCACACACAGTTTTTGCCTGACTCACGTACATTCGGTTGCCCTCTCCACACTCTGCAGGAATATCAACGTGCAGTCTGTACAGGGAGGAAAAAAGAGACAAAAATGTCCCTGTCGCTACTAGCCTCGTCTTTAGCCATCCTCGGGACGGGACAGCTCGCTCGGCTTCTCTCTCTCCCCTCCACCCTGGCCCCGTTTGACACTCATTTCCCCTCTATGGCGCAGTGAGCAAAATCCCTAAAACTCTTTGAACTGGCAGCTCTCTGTGTCATCTACCCCTGCAGCCAAATCCTTTTTGAAAATACTAAACAAAACAAAAAACATGTCCTGTTGTGTGACTTGTGTGTCGCCGTGTGAGCGGCTCTGCGTGTGTTTCCGATCGGTGAGATGCTTTGGACGTGGTCCCGGGCGTTTCAGCCGAGCTGACCGTTTTAGGAGGGAAACGGGGCGAAAAGCAGTCGAAGGCCAAGGTAAACGAGGCTGAGAGAAGGATAAAGGGATGAGGGGAGGTAATTGAGGGGGGATAAAGAGAGTAGAGGGAGGTGGGAATGGGTGCGGTGGGGTTTTGACAGATGAGCAGGCCGCTAAAAAGGCTTTTGGGTACAGAACATTGATCTGTTGGCACTTTGTTGGCTGTAGCTCGTTTCTCCACCAGTCTTTTTGCTACTTATCTTGTCCTTGTTCCAAGTAACCTCTCTGCCTGTCTGTCCTCCTCGCCTGTCCCTCTCTGTGCTGTGTCCGTCCGTTGTGTCTATGCCTTGACCCTTTTGACCCATGGCAATGACAACACGAGGCACAGAAAACCACCGCCGTCGCTTTTCCTCTTGCTTTTGCTGTGTTTTGTTTTTGTTTCAATCTTCAACTGAAACAAGAGTGCATACTAGGCAAACTGGGCTCACACCAAATATGAACTGCTGTTTTAGACCAAAGGACGTTTACAAGTAGTGAAGGCTTTTGGCCCGGTTGTCAGACGGGAAAAGTCGACAAAAGCGAAAGTGCCAGCACGGATATGACGTGCATACTGTACATGTGTAGAGAGTGGCTGGGCATTGCTGCTGCAACCTGGGCCTTTGGAGAGAGAGAGAACTGAGTCCCGTTCACCCTGATCCCAGCTGTGACTGAGTGTGCCCTCACCAAGGGATCACACTAGTACACTTCACAAGAAGACTGCACACTTTAAAGAAGAACATTACCACTGCTACTAACCACCATGCAAGACCTTCTGACAAAACTACCATTACCTTCTCCCTCCCCCACCCCCCCACACCAACTCCATTATGTCATCCCCTCCACATACACCCCCCACTCCCACCCCCCCTTCCCCCTCTACAGAGGCCTTGGCGGACCCCTCCAGTGCCGGCATGGTGGCGGGCGCCGTGATAGGCTCCCTCCTGGCCCTCTTGTCAGTCGTCGGGCTGGTCGCCGCGCTGCTCACCCGCAGCCGGCGGCGGCAGCGCCGCGGCTACCCGGCCAACGGGGACTCGGTGACGTCGACGGGCAGCGGAGGAGGCGGGGGAGGGGCCGGCAGCGGCGGCCACAAAGCCCGCCTGCTGGGCTTTGCCGGTAGCCCCGGTGACAGCGGCAAAAACGGGACAGGGGGGTCCGGTGGCGGCGGCGGCGGCGGCGGCGGCAACAACAACGGGCCCATCTACACGTACCGCGAGGGCTGCGACGCCACGGGCACGCTGACGGAGAAGGCCAACGACTACCACCACCCGCACCACCACCACCCGCACCACCTCCACTCGGTGGGCAGCAGCACCCCCACGGCCCACGACGTGCTGCTGGGCGGCGACGCGGCCGAGGCGGAGCGACGGAGGAAGTTCAACGACAGCACCCTGGACGACAGCATGGAGGACGAGGAGGAGGACGAGGAGGAGCGCTACGACCGGTTCGGAGGCGGCGTGGTGGTGATGGGGGGAGGCGGAGGAGGAGGAGGAGTTGGAGGAGGAGGAGGGGGGAGCGGGAGCGGCATGACGGCCCCGGCGGCGTACCACCTCCGACGGGGCCGCGGCGAGGAGCCCGAGGAGGAGGAGGTGGATGCGTACCTCGACGACGATATGGAGTCGCAGCGGGACGGCTCGGTCATCTCGCGGACTGCCATATACGTTTGAGGGCAGGAGGGGAGCGGAGGGGAGGGCAGGGGAGGGGAGAGAGAGAGCAAGGTGAGCATGTGGAGAGGGAGAGAGAGAGCGAAGAGTTAAGTTAAGTTGCCCCTCCTCACTCCGAAGTTGAGCCCCCCAAATATCATCATCGGCCACATCAGCTGCCAACCCAGTATGTATTCACCTATAACATTCCAAGATGCCATCATCATCTCTGTTCTCCCTCTCTCTCTCTGACACGGACCACATGTTCTGTATCGTTTTGTTTTTCAAAAAAAGAAAAGAAAAGAGAAGTGACTGTGAACTTAAAAAAAAAATTGAGCTGAAAGAAACTGTAAATGTTGCTTCAGTTCAGACGCGGATTGTTTGTTTGAAGTTGATGCAGGGTGGGACTTGTGGGATTGTGGTGATACTCGTGCACTGTGGCTGAATATTATGTGTTTTAAATGTATCTCATGGTGGAAAACTTGTATTCTTCTATGTGGGCCAAACAATAACTAGCTTAAAAAAAAGTCATTGTAAAGCAGAAACAAACAAACAAAAAACTAAACTGTGTCTCTGATGCTGCTTACCGCTGTGATTTGCGTTGTTGTTGTTGTTCTTTTTTTAGTCTTGGCAACGTCATGTGATCATGTGATGAGTGGTTGCGTCACATTTTCTACCTTAAGAGAAAAGTGAAAGTGGAAGAAACCACAGACTTGTTTGAGACTTGAGCGTAAACTGAAGCACTATAAAAAAAATATACAAACTTGCCTTTCTGTTTTCAAAAAGAAAAGAAATGTCTTGTAATTCAACATTACACACAGGAAAACGTCAAATGCAGATGCTGCTGAATGCAGAAAGTTCCGTTTGCCGAGACCAACTGGGACGACGAAAAAAGAAAACAGACGATGACCCTGAATCACTTAAAATAGAGATGTTTGGGGGGGGGAGCTAAAGAGTCACTGTAACAACAGCGATGGAGGAAGTAGGCCCAGCGGTGACTCTGTGCTCATACGGATGACTGCGGGATTGAACCACAAACCCCCATGTGACATTGCCAGGTGTTCTAATGGAGGGAGCTCAACCAAGCAAAGAGAATCAGAACAGACTTTTGTGGGTGGGGGGATCAAACAGTTTCTGCTAATGTGTGGCTGGCTGTGGTGTTAATGATGTATATCTTCATATATATATATATATATATATATATATATATGCAGGACTCTGTTTCTCGCTATAACTCAGTACCGCCATTGTTGTCACTCGACGCTGCAATTGTCATCGTTGCTGTTGTTGTTGTTGTTACTGTTGTTTAATGGTGTTTATCTCACCAAGAAAGAGAATCTGCAGGACCCTGGGGGGGGGGAAGGGGGTTCATCATAGTCTCACATCGGGCTGGTAATGACTCATAATGGAGGGGAAAAAATCTGTTGATTCTTTGTTTTGTGGCTATTTTTCCTTTCCTTTTCTTCTCTCTATTGCTCTCATTCCATCTCTCTCTCTCTTTATCCGTCTCTCTCTTATCTATCTCCCTCTCTCTCTACCTTGCCCTCTTTTTTCTCCTTCTTTCCCCTAGGCTCTTTCTCCCATGTTCCTCTTGTTTGTCCCTTTTCTCGTTCTCTCCCTTTCATTTCGTTTCTTCTCGCACTCACACTTTATGCACATTTGGGTTCTTTCCAGACGCTATACCCCCCCCCGCCCCTCCACATCTATACAAATTACATCTCTCTCTCTTTCTCTCTCTCGCTCATCCATTCTTTGTTCACATAATGTGTGGCTTAGATGAGCCCCGTGATCGTTCTGCGTGAGGGGAGAGAAGGGAAAAAAACACCGTTTGTGTTGCTATCTGGGTCGAAATACCGGAGGCTTTGTCAGAGGCCAGAGCACTCCGCATGTATTCACTATTACACAAAATCTGGCTTAGAATCGTCCCAATGTTCTGTGGAATGCTTCTGGATTGGGACTACTGGATTATTCTGTGTTTCGTATTCTGTTGTCAGATTCGTTTTTTTGTTTTCAGAGAAAGGACAATATTCAAGACGTGTTTCATCAGAGGATGAGAATGCAGTCTAAGTGAATAGCTGTCAAATATTGTTTGTACAATAAATAAATAAAATTACATCATCACAAGTTATTTGATCTTGTATGGTGTTGTCCTAAAAGCTTCATTTGTTTTACACACAAGTGGGTGGATCTGAACAATTGCGTGAGACTGATAATAATACCCTTAGACAAGCTAGAGTTCACTCCACTTGCATCAAGACAATAGCATGTCATCAAATAGAATTACACGTTAATTTTCAATCATAACAATTTAGCCGATCCTACAGTATATCGGCTTCTTTTTCATTATGCAACACTCACATCAAGTTTAGATGACTTTGTCAGTGCAAGTTGTTTTCCTTCGCCTCTCACAGTTTTGACGCACAGTGCTTGAGACATCCTTCTTCACAATAATATACTTCAGCTTCCATCAACACTCATCTACCGACCTCTTGTCGTTCCGGTGTCTGAAGAGCAAATATTAAACACACTGCTACAGGCTGTTGACAAGCCGTATCTGCTATTCACAGTGCATTTTAATGAGACGCTTTCGTAAAGTTTCCATGCAACATTGGACAGCTTGCAAATTAAACCGTCCGTGTGAGCGAGAGACATTCATGCACTTTTACTTTAGAACACGCCATATATATATATATATATATATATATATATATATATATATATATATATATATATATATATGGGGGGAGTCCTCCAGGACTCTATACTAGGCCCTCTCCCTGTTTCCCTCGACACCAAATCTCTTCGCCGAAAGTAGCAGATCTACAAGCTCACATGAGCTTGTAGACCTGCTATTTTCACTAAATGTTCGCCCCCAAAATAGGGTTCCTGTGTTCAATATTATTTTTGCTCGCTTGCTTAATGGTATGAAGTGCCAAGTTCCCAGGACTCTTATGGGATTTCCGACGGGCTGCCACATGAGAATGGACCAGCTCCGAGGTGGATTATTTGTTCCCTTTCATTTGTCATCACTCCAATCCAGATCTTCTTTCCCAGTTCTGCTCTGGGCCCGTGAGCCAGTGAAGCCTCTTTCAAATCTCACACCGTTTTCAAACAACTTCAAAACAAAGCCAGCTTCTTTTTAATTCGTTGACTCTTTATGGAGCACAATGTTTTCATCCTACAACAGCAATTATTTTGCGCTCCAATTAAACCATCCAACACACATTTACACGGGCTTGCGTGGAAACAAGCTCAAAGGTTTTTATGTTTTCCTCTCACAAGTACATACCTTAGAACATTTGGGCACCATCGCAACTCTTGCAGCTTAATTAGTGCAACGACAACAAAAAAATCTTGCAGTGTGTGCGTCTTGTCTTGCATAACTCATCACCATTTTCTTTTTACAAGTCCATTTTCAATAAACAACACATTTCTCGCCGGAAATGGGTGGTAATTAATTAACCCCTTAAAACCGGGAAAGCAGTGGCGTCATTTTAGATTTGAGATAAAAAGCATTTTTTTTAATACTCTGGCTATTCAAAAATAGCAGATATACAAGCTCATAGTGCTACAAGCTTGTAGATCTGCTATTTTTGAAAAATCTTGACAATTTGTGCAAATCTTTGAATATATATATTCTTTTAAAGCAAACATTTCTAACTCAAATCTTTGCTTCTGGGGGTCCCTGGAACAACATGTTTTGAGATGGGGTCGGCGGCCAAATACATACAAAAAGTTCGAGCACCACCAACTTGAGCTTTTCTGAAAACGGTTAGGATTTAGAAGACATTTGTAGAGTGGGCCTCAGGTCTTAATGGGTTAAAGCAGGCAGTGTGTTAAGCTACACATAGCAGGTATACAAACACCTTTTCCCTTTTTGACAGAAATCACACAATGAGAACGTTAAGCAGCAGGGTCTGACATGTGCAAGATCTGTGGTGTGTGAATTCTCAATAGATCCTGTCCACAGAATGGGTTTTTCTACTCGGGATGGGCTTTTGTTCTGGGGATGGTTTGCAGATAAGTTGAAAGTGTTCATTTTATAGCTCCAATTCAGAACTTATTCAACATTATTTTAACCAATCTTTCACTAGTAAGAGAGACCACACCTCTACTTAAGTTTAACAATTTATTGAAACGTAACGAGATGCGACTTTCAATTGTTACTTCCGAGAAGAAATTCTTGGGGACCCTTCTTGACATTATTTCCACAACACACAAACATACTGGTTGGATGTTGTGTACACGATCTTGTTGCCAGTGATGCCTGAACTTAAAAAATTATCCATTCACAATTTTGTTTTCTACTATAACCTTGGGGGGTGGGGTAGGGTGGGGGAATCAAACAGCTAAACTGCAGTTGTTGTACCCTATTTTGTTTCTCAATTCATTCATTTGTTATTGCTTTATTATTTGTTATTTTTTTCAGTATGAATGTTCAATCACTTCTGTCCGAAAAAAGCGTATCTGATCCTCCTGGGGAATATCCAAAAAATTGAATTAAAATGATATTGAAACGTAATGAGATGAATGTGGAGCGGGATGAGGAACCCAAGGTAGGGCGAGACTCAGGGTGGGGGTGTAGTCTCAGGAGCTGACGGCCATCGTTGCTATATTCGGGGAACGTTGTCGTCAACTCTGCTCCGTCACTGCTCCGTCACTGCCCCGTCACTGCCCCCCTGGATTCCTAGGGAAATAGAGACAGAAGGAATAAGAGCGAGAATCGAGGAGGAGGTTGGGGTGGAGGAGGACGACAAACTTGAAAGCAATGAATAGCAGTTATAGCCGATCTACAAGCGCAGTACTCACAACCCATGTTTGGTCTGTCGTGAAGCAGAACAAACAAGTTAGTCGAGAGATCGCAGATGTATTTATACTGTGGTTATTGGCTGTGGTGAGTGGAGGCAGGTGTAGTGGATACGGGTGATTGTGAATGCGTTGAACACAACTTCATATACTGTAGATGTTTTGTACAATATGCATGTAACTAGCAGTAGTTGGAGTTGATCTCATTATTCATCCATTGAGAAAATGTACTGAAGACCCTGCTGTTGGGTAGAATACCGGTACTTACTGTTTGACATGTAGCCCTGCCTTGAGCTCATAACCGCAATATCTTCCCTGGATAAAGGGTGTTCTATCTTGGAGGAGTGGTTTGATTCTGGTCTCCAACAGAGGAGACCCAGGTTCGAATGTCAGGTTTTCAGCATCGTCCAACCACAGTTGTGTATAGAAACTTCTACTGTTGGCCGCAGAGCAGCTGTACTGGAGCAAGTTAGGAGGGTTAGCTCATTGTTCAAAGGCACCTTAAAGTTTGTCTCAGAGCAGAACTCAACTCTGCTCCCACCGGGGGGGCTAGTCTGAAATGACATTTTCCAACTCCTGTGACAAACTATCCTTTTTAGAATGTCACAAGCTCTGGGGCGCCCCGCTGGCTCAGCTAGTTAGTATGCGTTTCACACAGACCCTGATATGATCGCAAGATCATGGGTTCAAACCCGAGCTTGTGCCCATATCCCCTCTCTGTCCACGCCTCTACTTAATTTATACCGGAACATTGTTGCCGTGTCCACATCCGATGTGTTTGTTTGCATATTCAGTGCCATGCACCGAAATGCGATGCATTGGTAGCTTGTAGATGAATCTGGCTTTCATTTACCCTGTCTCGCTCTTCTCTGCCTTCTAAATAAATCAGAAACGCCTTAGAAATGCACTTTAGAAAGTCTCACAACAACCTTGCTTGTCAAATGTCTTTCCGGCTCCAAAGTGGCCACCAATACTGCGCATGGTGAGGAATGTGAAAAGTCCCACATGCAGTGGACCCCTGGAAGACTTGTCCTTGCTGAGCCGACGGGGTGTGTGACACTAATGCTAAACAAGGCATCCTTTACGAGGTCAGCCGACAGTTGGCACTGTCAGATAGGGGGGGAGCGAGGGGGTGGAGTGGTTGTAGCTTGCCAGCCCATCAATGAATAACAAATAGACAAGGGGGGGCTGTTAGCGATATACTGAGTTTTGGGAGAAATAAGTGAAAATGAAAGGTGCTGCAGAGACAAATGGAAGACCCGGCTTCTGGAAATCCTGTAATTTTTTTTAGCACTGAGCTTCAAGTTATAGAGACAGTTGGTGACAATTTGTTGCTTTCTACCCAAGGGGCAAACCCCCGGTGCTGGAATTGACGCTCTCTTCCGGGTTCTCTTACAGCATGCAGTTCATATTAATGGCCCAGCAGATGGCGCTATTTCACCTTCTACCGGTCGCAATACAATATACTCTCCATAGAAGTGAACGAGGTTTTGGGCGGACTTTACACTTGATTTTATTACCTTAGTAAACATTTTCATAAACACTTTATGTTTTCAATCGCTAATTTAAAGTCTTTTTTAAAATCATCATGATATGCGTTTAGTAAATTATGGTCCCATAAATGTTTTAAATGAATGATAAAGTAGGGTAAGTTTCTAGGACTTCTACTGGTTCTACAAAGTGAAGACCCTCCCTCGCTGCGGTTGCAGCCAATAGCAGTCGTTTCCGGTAGCATTTCGGGACCAGAAGTTCAAAGATGGCGGATTTCAATTCGCCGAAAAAGTGGTTTCAAAACGGTCTGTTGAAACCAATGGGGCTCTCGGTGTCCATATTTTTTTTACAGTCTATGTTTCTACCGAGGCGCATTGTGAGCTTGTAGATCTGCTATTTTCAAATGATTTTTTCATACATTTTGAACTTGAAATACTTTTTACTTTTGGTACTTTAAGTATATTTTGATGCCGATATTCTTTAGCCTGGACTCTTACTTGTAACAGAGTATTTCTACATTGTGGTATTGATACTTTTACTTAAGTAAAAGATTGTGAGCACTTCTTCCACCACTGGTGTGTATGTACAGTATGTTAGTGAGAGAAAGAGTGGGAGATGGAGAGAGAGAGAGAGAGAGAGAGGGCGAGGTAAGAAGGTGAGAGAGAGATCACAATAAGAGCTGGAGGCAGGACTCAAACCTCAGAGGAATATTGTCTTTTTCGATGCCCCCACCCCGACCCACACACCCCCCCCCTCCGGTCCCCCCCAGGGCTCGCTGACCGGCCGTTTCTGCCTGGCGACCGGTGACACCTCCTTCCAACCCAGCCAATTAGTGGGAAATCTCTGAGTGAAAGGAGAGGCAGACCTCTTCAGCAGGGTGTCTATCAGGAACAGATCTTTATAATGGTAGAGAAATATTCACCGGCACACCGGGGACCCTGGCACAGCTGCCAAATTGCATACATCCCTCTTCCTTTTCCATTTCCTTTCTCTTTGGTTCTCTATCACTCCCTCGTGTCTCTCTCTCTCCCCTCCCTCGGTCTCTCTCTCTCTCTCTCTCTCTCTCTCTCACTCTCTCTCACTCTCTCTCTTATTTAAAGCACCCAGTACAGGCTGTCCTCTCTATGTTTAATTCAGCAGAAGGCATGAAAGTGTTCTGCATTATCTGTCTCTCTCTCTCGCCATCTCTCTCTCTCACTCTCTCTCTCTCTCTTTCCTGTGACGGAGAGAAGAGACTGCAGGAAGGAAGACAGCGAGATGAGATAAGGAGCCAGTGAGTGAGAAAGAAAGGGAAGGACGGTGATGGAGGAGAGTAGCAGATAAACAGAGAAGAGAGAGCGACGCAACAAAAGAGACAAGGAAGCCGAGATGAGAGAGATGACGACTGTGTGAGGGCCACGGGGACAGATAGAAGACGCCTTTAGGAGAGGACGTATAAGAAGAGAGAGAGGGGACAGTAAGAGAGTCAGGCGACAGAGTGAGCGAGAGAGGAAGGCAGCAGAGAAGACTGCTAGAGCTGTCTCTAGATCAGTGTTTCCCAAACTTGTCGGCTCGGGAGCCAAAAGATACATTTGGTGTCTCTCACCCAAACTTACAAAAAAATCCACTGTGAATTAACCACTTAAGCCCTATTTGATTGTGTATGTTTGGAATTTCTGAACATTAAAAAAAAAAAAAAAATCTTTAGAAATAATAATCAATAACAATTGTAGGAAATGTAAAAGAAAAGAAGAAATTTACTTGCAACCAATGATACAATTGGATCCACACACGCCCCATTTGCCCATTGTTTGGGAAGCTCTGCTCTAGATGATGGAGGCAGAGAGAGAATGAGAGCGAGGCAGAGAAGAGGCAGACAGATTTGGTTCCATGCAGAGTGCTGTCTTGGCTGCGCGTTAATCCACTTAAAGGCATCTCGCCTCTAGTCTGGGAACAACCAGAGAACAGCAGACTGCAGGCATGCATGCAAGTTACCTCCCCTGACGCCACTTACATGAGGTGTCATTGTAACCCCGTGACCAATCTACTTAGCATGCCCCTCCTCTCTCTCTGTCTCTCTTTTCCTTCCATCCTCCTCCCCCTCACTACGCCGTGACATCCATTCGGAAGGGATCAGAAAGAAACCGCTGCCGTATGTTTACATTTGGACATAGGTACGCATGCGAACACCAAGAACTTAGGACTGTGTGGTCCGGTTAGAATTGCACTCATCCCTTCAATTCTGCTGCTTTTCGAAGGAAAGGTTCTGGTTTCAACTCTTGAGAGTTACAGTGGTCTCCTAGTGGTTCCGGCGGCATCGCCAACAAGTTACTTGTCAGTGCCCAACGGTACCCTTCTCAGCCACGCCTCCAGATTCTCAGCCGCGCCCCTGGATATATTTTATTTTATTTTGATGTGCAGTGTGGCCATTCAGCCACGGGGTGGCGGTTTCATAGTGAGCAGGGGCGTTGAGCATGGGAGTTTCTCTCTTGTCTGTTTCTTTGTGCATGCTAAAGTTGCTCTAAAACAAATAACCAGGAAGTTCACCGATTAAAAAAGGGAAAGAAACGATACAGGAAATACCGGAAATGGAGAGAATAACTTGAATAGAATATAGTTAGTTACTTCGTTAGTGTTTGTGTCAATGTATTCCGTGCTGTTTCTGGTCGTTATTTATTCCACGGAGAGTTTCTGTTCACTTGCATCGCGAGCCGCTGTGTCAATGTTAGACTGCCATCAGTTCACTTTACAGGTCGCAGATCCGGTTTAGACCGGATTTGTTTTTGACATTTTTGAGCAAAGTTTCCGAAATATTTCAAAAGTACCAGATCTACAAGTTTGCAACGCGCGTGGTGAGCTAAGATCTGCTAATTGTGAAAGGTTTAATGGAACTTTAATGGAAAGTTAAAAGGTTAACACTGAGGATTGTACTGTGCACACGTACAGTACTTGTCTCCTCTTCGTCGATCGACCTAAACAGCCGAGGGAAATTAAGTTTGACAGTTACAGTGCTGAATATATTGGCTTCATTCTCCGGGACCGGGCTATTGGGAGGTGGACTCTGGTTTTTGAGGCTGTAAACAACTTAATAGAATGACCCTGGAACAGCAGTCAAGAGCATGACTGGAGTTCATGCCTCATGCTTTCTCTCTCAGCTACAGATTATTGAGGCGAATGCTTTACTAAAGTGCTTGGTCCTTTTCAAGGCCACCAGACGGCTATTTTGCCCTCATCTTGACCTTTTATTGAACTTCACAGTATGAATAGTGTTCAGCAGTGCTGCTTATCTCTCCTATCATATTTTCCCCTTTTTTTTTACTGCACTGCAGTGTTAGTGTACTGTACCTTGCAAACTGAACCTAGCACCTCTCTGACGATGGAGCTTTTCCCGCTGAGAGAGCGTAAATTTAATTAAGACGTGTTTTATAAGGTTGTATAAGTGATTTTTTAAATATACTGTAAGTGTTAAAGTGACACCGTAAGTCACACTGTAACGTTTTCAATTAAACAAAAGTTAGTTCTGATATATTTCTTTCACTGGTATACTGTATTTTTCACAATAACCAGTCCACATAAATGTGTTTTTGACTTCTCTAAACATTTTTTTTTTGTCACGAGTGTCTGCCCCCGGCACTTATCGGATGACTGCTTTGCACACCGAAAATAGCTGATCTACCTGCTCAGCAGATCTACAAGCTTGAGAGCTTGTAGATCTGCTATTTTGGGGCGCGGGGCCATCGTATGACGGAGCTTAAATTAAGCATTAGAACTTTGGGGAGTAACTGGAAGGCTCGCCCCCATTTATTTTGCTGACCGCTTGCCCCCAGCGGTTCTTTTATTAGTTTTACTGAGGTTATGGTTAGGAATAAGTTTAGGCTTAGGCATAGTTTTACTGAGGTTAGGTTTAGGAATTAGGTTAGGTTTAGGCATAGTTTTACTGAGGTTACGTTTAGGAATAAGGTTCGTTTTAGCCATAGTTTTACTGAGGTACCTGGTGGTGACCGTTCCGAGGTCGCCGGAGCGAGCGTGTTTTGGGGCGAGCGTTCTTGTCGTCTGAATTACCCCTATCATTCACCTACAACTGCGAGTCCAAAGACATTATCTTCGCTGCTCCACTTTACAATATCCATGTGTTCTGAAACCCGCGGGTAGGGCACGTGTTCTGGTGGACAGGAGCCTGCTGTCTGTCCGTCCACAGCGATCCGCTCTCTGCCAAACTGGCAACCAGCAGTAGAACCCCCTTACCGCCCACAACGTGAGCTATATAAAGTCTCTCTATCATCTTAATGTGGAGTGAGAGTGAGACAGCGGAAGGTATTGGTGAAGTCTCTCTGTCATCTTAATGTGGAGGGAGAGTGAGACGGCAGAAGGTATCGCCGGCAGAAGGCGGGCGTCATTCCAAAAGCGCTAACGTTACTTATTAGATTTTTCGAGGCAGTGAGAGAAGGTTGCCTGACGTTCATATAGCTCCAGATCTTGAGAGATTGATCGATGCTTCCATTTTTTCTATGCTGCGGCAAAAGTTCTTTAAAAGAAAGTTATTCGCTGTTTGTTCTCATATATTGTCTCCCTCAGGGCCATGGTGTACAGTATTCATAGGACACCCACACCAGTTGGGGCCTCGAGTCCTTTGAGGCCGGTCTAGAGCATGCCTTTATACTTTTTCAGCTCAAGACCTAAAAGAGAAATTTGGTGTCTCCCTGCCTGCGACCTAAACGTATACAAATACATTAAAATACATACAACCACTTAAGCTCTATTTCAAAACTAGTGAAAAAAATAGGTGATCTACAAACTCACACCGTGTCGCATGGCATCACATTTAGATAAAAAAACTAAACGTAATATATAAGTTCATAAAAACTGGATATATACTCACAACCCATAAAAACACGGCCAGTGCCTTTATACACGTAGTTGTGTCGATGTCATGAAGTCGACCGCTGTGATGCTTTACAGGAATAGGCTTTATATGGACATCTATAATGTTTATACAGTAAAATCCTGGTTCTTAAAGATGCAATCTGTAATTTTTATGTGATACATGGAATTCGAAACCCTGGACCAAATTTCTACCACCAATCCAAGAGGTAACGTTGCATTCATCATGAGCTTCAGGCAGTACTACTTGTTAACCAGTAGGTGTCCTACTCAACGCCAAGGTCTACATTTCTCAGTGGAAGGGTAGGGAGACGGTAGACCACCTCCAACCACTGCAGATATGCTAGTTATATTGTATCACCATACTCTACAATACAGATTGTAGAGTACGTTTACGTTTTCATTCATTAGAATAAGTTCTACGTTGCAGCTTTAATCTGACTCCACCAAATGGACCCGTTATATTTCATAACACTCTTTGAGTTACAAATGGATAACAATTTAGGCATTTAGCAGACGCTCTTTATCCAGAGTGACTTACAATAAGCAAAGTAAACACATACATCAAATGCAGAGAGACAGCGTATAGTGCCTCTGTAAACTAGGATCACAGCAGGTAAACCAAGAACCCAGCATCTGTCTATATCAGGGGTCTTCAACAGGGAGTCCGGGACCCCTAGGGGGTACTCAGAGCTACCACAGGGGGGCCACCAGATGTTTGTGTGATAGGAACTAAATTTTTTACATTAACCACTTGAAACCTAGCCGAAAATAGCAGATCTACAAGCTCACAACGCCTCGCGGCGCGAGGCGTTTTGAGCTTGTAGATCTGCTATTTTCAGCAAAGAGGTTTGATGTAGGGGGGAAAAGAGCAGATCAAGTACAGGTTTTCTAAGTATTGAGGTTTTAAAGTGGTTAACTGGCTGAAAATACACATTAACATGAATCCAACACAGATGACAGTGCTGTCAAACAAGTCTATGAAGCTAGCTATGAAAAAGGTTTAATCTGCAACACAATGTTATACAATGTGTAGTGGGGGGTCCCTGCTTCATCTCTCTCTCAGCTAAGGGGTCCTTGGCCTGAAAAACGTTGAAGACCCCTGATCTATATATATTATGGGCAGATAACAGGCTATACTGTGTATACCATAGAGGAAGTTGTACAGTACTGGATGTTGCAAGCTCGCTGGCCCTCTTCCCTTTGCGAGGAAGGGTCCGTTGCTTGCTCTGCTCAGTGTCTGTGTCATGGCAGTGTGCCAACTACCCCGTCCTCCCTCCACTCTCCACTCCACTCCGCTGGCTGTCAGCAGCAGGATTGATGACCTCCCAGAAGTCTTTCCTTGTTTTGTGCCCACAGGGACACCAGAGGGCCAGGCTGTATTTTTAGCTGCTTAATGGACAGATCACTGTTCACAAAACAGCTGCCCTATAAGAGGGCACAAAATGCACTGAAGTGCATGCATCTGTGCAAAATGCACTGAAGTGCACGTGTGTGTGTGTGTGTGTGTGTGCGCTCGCGCACGTGTGTGTGTGTGCAACCCGATCGCCAGAGGAAACATTTTTCAAATTCCGTGCATAGACAACTGGAAAACCCGAAAATCCGTGCATAGCTGCCTCGCATCTCCCCCATTGTGACTAAACCATTTCGGAGGCGCGCAGTCTCAAGGGAACTGTCGCCACGTAAGGGACCACCGAGTGAGCTAAAGCGAGCGAGTTGCCGTCCCGAACGTTGCGACATTCCCTTGAGCCTACTCAGCGCCGTTTGAGTTACGTACCGATAGGCACAGAATCGTAAATTTTGTTATGGGGACTGCTCTGCTTCCGGGTTTTTCCGGGTTGCAACTGGTTACGCCCACCGTGGGACTCGCCGTACATATGCTCAGATTTTCTGGGTTTCTAGGCGACTATGCACGGAATGACGTGCACTGGATCCGTGCAATGTATACTAAATTCTTGGAGATCAGGCTGGTGTGTGTGCGTGTGTGTGTGCGTGCGTGCACGTGTGTGTGTGTGTGTGCGTGTTTTCTGCCTGATGCTAAGCATATTTTGCAGCTTATGTGATGGACCAGGGTCTGTGAACTTTAAGCTGGAGCATGTAAGGTGTGTGTTGCGTTGTGTCTCTCTACAGTAAGTAAGTGTGTCGCTGTTGTGTGCGTTGGTGTATGTATTATTTGTGTGTCTGCTAACGTTCTGTTACAGGATTAGTAACTGTGTGTGTGTGTGTGTGTGTGTGCGTGTGTGTGTGTGTGTGTGTGTGTGTGTGTTTGCCTGTTTTGTACAATATGGCACACAGTTGTGCCATGCTTCACTTTAAGACAATTGTTTGTCAGTTGAATGGATTTTAATTAGTGTTTTGGTGTGTTTGCTAGTGCAAGTGAGATGCGTGTGTGGGTGTATAGGTAAGTGTGTGTGTGTGTGTGTGTGTGTGTGTGTGTGTGTGTGTGTGTGTGTGTGTGTGTGTGTGTGTGTGTGTGTGTGTGTGTGTGTGTGTGTGTGTGTGTGTGTGTGTGTGTGTGTGTGTGTGATGCATACAGATAGCCTACTAAGCCACCAGATGCCACCAATTCATCATCCCTCACAGAGTAAAAAGTTCTGAGTGTTAATTTCCATCTGACGGTGTAAAAACTGATCCATAAAGGCACCACAAGTTGGACCATTTGGGCTCCTCGCTGTTTTATGACTGCAATGTGGAAGACCTAAGAAATGAAGTTGACAGCTGCTCCTGTGTCAGTGTGAGATTGTCTCGTGCTGGTGCGGTGAGAACTCGAATGCACAACAGCGAGGCAGGTGGATGAGGTGTTTTAAAACATACAGTACAGGTGGCACTAGGTGTCACATGGACGGACCACCTCAGAAATGTGGTCCTCAGTCTAAGGGGACCTACCACGGGTCACAGACAAAGTCAGAGAGAGAAGGATGAGGCTTTGGCAGGGCACTGCCTCAGGCACCCGGAACTAGTGGCAAGCAAAGTGACACTATGGGAGCCAACCCAGGGCAAAGCCAGGAAAGACAAGAAGCGCACCACCTACGTAGATGCACTGCGGTGCGACAGCTTAGCTAATAACACTAGAGCTCAAGACCCTGATGTTAGATATGAGAGTGTGGAGGGCAGCGATTCAGGAGTCCCAAGGTGGTGTTGGCTAGACCGCACTCTTGCATCACATTGCATTGAAACAGGTGACAAAGACAAGAACTCAAGAACATATTAACTAACACAAACACAAGCCAATGGCCCAACAAGGACTGACTGGGGAACAAGTCTGATATAGTATACTGATTACAAACCAGATACAGCTGGGACAGACAGGAACACACAGCTAAGAAAACTAGACTAAGGAATATAATACGCCTAGAAATACAAAAGAAAATGAATGAGCCACAAAGTGCAACAAAGGTCTCAACGGGGACGAGATAAAGGCCACCTGACCCATGTAAGGAACAGGAGTACACAGTGTTTTGCATGGCAGAAATGTCACTGGAGAAATGATAGAAGCATGCTTTGCTCCTGGTAGAGAAAATACCTCTCTTAAGTCTTAATCATATTTCCATTTTTTAAAGACGGGGTGCCGTGATTTTCAGTGATTCCCCCCCCCCCCCCTTAAAACATAATCATAAGGTATTATGGTTATACTAGGAGGAAGATTTTTTTCAAAAAAGTGTACAGAAATTGTAAAAATTATGTTTTTATGCGGACACGCCTCCAGTTCATTAAGTATACCTGGTTCTCACCTTAGCACCTCCTCCACCACCTTAGCACCACCCACCTGTCCTAGTCTCTCCTCCTCCTCATGTTATGATAATGAGGGGGAGGGTATATTTTTACTATGTCACTAAAGGGCTGTTTTTCTATTGGCATGTTTGACCCTCAAGGTTTCAGCCTCCAGGTAGAAACTCAAAATAGTCAAAGAAGACATAAAGCACCATAAAAACACCACCAGGGGGCTTAATGAAGTTCTATCAACCTGATAGACACAATTTTTTTTTCAAAATGTTTCCTCAAAATGTGTTGCGATGTGATGCATTGTGATCCCTAGATGACCAAGGCATCCAGTTTATATCTTTAAAAAGCATCTCAGTACACTCAGTGCACTCGACTGTATACTATTCATTTTATCTTTTTATCTTTTGTCTGTCACATGGTGTTTCGTCAAAAGTAACAAGCTTGTTGTACAGACCGTGGTCAAGTTGCTATTTTAAACTGATTCAATTAATTCTGTCTAGTGTGTGTGTGTGTGTGTGTGTATTCTCTCGATGAAGCCAATTGGATCGCTCTAAAAGTAACAAGCTCCCGGCCACTGATGAAACGAACGCTGTTGGGAGATAATTGAAAATGAACTGCAAGGACTTCTCTCAGCTGCTGACGACCGCTGTCAGGTCACTGTCTCTGGGCTACAAGCTTCACCCTCCATGCCCCTGTTCTGCTGAATTCATTTGCGGGCTCTTTTTCATTGTAACCCCCCCCCCCCTCTCTCTCCTCCGTCTAAAAGGAAGTCCAAATCAAAATGAAAGGATAAGCAGAGTACAGAGACAAAAGATGATTCACATTAAATGCAATTGCTACCATTTTGTATTTGATCACTTCCTCTCCTGGTGGATGCTGTGAAGATGGCTGGCCTACTTTTGTCTGTTCCTCCTGTTTCTTTTTAGAATATTTTTATTTTAGGTTTTTATTTTTATTTTTTACTTTGAGTCTGTGGGGAGTGAGTGATCAGGATGATCGGGCACAAGTAACATCATGAGGTAGTTGTACTTTACTTATTACGTAAATGTAATTACATTTTCTGCTTCTTTTCCACTTCTGCTCCACTACATTTTGGTGGCAAATTATATATCTTTTACTCCACTGCATTTATTTGATACCTTCAGTGACCGTTTGAGATTAGCAATATCAAAATGTAATCATTAACTACACATTAATGCATCAGTTATTATATATATATAATGTATTATAGAATACAATAAAGTAATATTCATCGTACAATAAATGCAAGGACTATCTGTATAAGGAGTTCCCAATGCAGCTACACACCCAAATATGGAGTGTGTTGTCTAACCGTCGTCATGGCATCAGCAAACAAATCAGTCAGCTCCATATAAGGGCACAAAAGGGGGCATGCCCATGTATACTGATGACATCAGGGATCTCCATATATGGGCAATATTTGCATACATAAAACATTGCATAACTGGGTGGGGCATGCATTTCCAACTTGCATCCTTCCAGGGTAGTTATTATAAAATGGGATGTTCTGCATAATGAGTACTTTTGCTGCTTTAAGTATATTTTGATCCTAATACTTTTATACTTTTACTTGAGTAACATTTTTAATGCAGGACTTTTACTTTCAACCGAGTAACAACAGAGTTCTGCACTAGGGTATTTTTACTTTGACTTAATCAAGAGATTTGAGTACTTCTTCCTCTGATGTTCGACCATGTGTATATTCATCCAGTCGACCTTCTTTGAAATACATGATGTCTCTAAGTGTAATTGGATGCTATATAAATACAAGGAGAGAGAGTAGCGGTCTGTAGAAATGTGTGTGTATATCTTTTTTGAATTTGAGTGGATGGATAAGTACTGTGCTTTATATGGCTTACAGTATACCATCACCATAATCAGTTTCCCAAAGACCCCTTGATTGGGCAATTACAATCACAGTCCTACATTGTTTAAAGTGCTGTACTTTGTGGCCAGTGACAGTGGCTAATTGACCCCTTGACCTTAGCATCACAATACAGACGCATGGTACAGCCCTAAACAGAGATGTTTATACTCGTACGATGGTTTCCCCTGCCAAAAATAGCAGATTTAGAAGCTCACAAAGCGCTGACACATAGTGAGCTTGTAGATCTGCTATTTTTGTGCACATACCAGTATATGCACACTGCACAGTAAAAACTCTGCAGATTGCATTGTGTATAAACTGAACACACAGCTGGGTATCAGGTAATCACAATCAAGCTGAGCTGCATGGGCAATATACAAGATAATCAGAGAGGCACGGGAGAGAGTCAGGTCCTCGGAATCAGAAAAACGTTTCTGCCAATTGCGGTGCATGTGGAATGTGAATTGCTCTCAAAAGCACTACAAAAAGGACACACAACAGGGACAGTATACACTAGAGTGGCAAACAGAGGGTGGTTGCAGCTGTACTGTAGTGAAGAGGATTAAGCAATCAGGAAATCAGGCACTCTTCAGTTGCCAAGTACAATTGATGTACTATAGGGCAGTGGTTCCCAAACTAGGGGTTGGGTCCCCACATGATTGTGGGGGGGTCCCCAGATGACAGTGATGTGACAATTTAAGTAACCTTTTTAATACCAAAAAAAAGAAAGCAAAAAAAAAGACCATTAGAAACTGGTCAAACATTGGCCAAATTGTCAAACGATACAAGAAAGAGGCAAACATTTTGAAAATAGCCAATCTACAAGCTCTGTGAGCGGGTCCCCATTTTTGATTGTTTTGGGGGGTCCCCAGTATAAATATGATTATTTTGAGGGGTCCCCAGTTCAAATATGATTATTTTGGAGAGTCCCCAGTTTTGGGGGGTCCCCAGTTCAAATATGATAAATATGATTATTTTGGTGGGTCACGGCCTGAAAGGTTTGGGAACCCTTGCTGTAGGGGGGGGGGGGGGGGGTGTCCTGGAGGTGGCCCTTGTGGCCTGACATGAAATTACATGAATGATCCTTGATCTCTGCTCATCTGAACTCTCCTGAACTGCTCTGAAAAACAGATGCAGCAAACTGTGAAAAAGGTTTGCGAAACGAAGGATCTCAAATCCCAAAATATTACAATTAGCTCAGAGCACGTCACAATGATTTTATCTGTATTTTTGAAAAGAAATGTGAAAGTATAAGAACTATTTATTACAGTCCGTGTTTTCCGTAATCCAGTCACAAGCATATATGTCCAACAACGCTTTGAGAGGATAGGCCTTTAATCTTTTCGTTTTCACACTTCGGATCAAAGCCTCCATCACATCACTGTACTGTTGTCCCCGGGGCAGTTGTTCTAGCAGGTGTACTCTTGATCTTCCTGTTGAGGGTGCTTGAGGCTCAGAAGAGGTCTGTTTAGTGGGAGTCTCTGCCCTCCTTATCCATGCACAGGTTCACACCTCCAGGCAGAGTGTGCAGGAATGACACACGTGCAGTGCTCCTGTTCGCCTCCGCTTGTCTCTCTCAAGCCTTCCTTCCTTATCCTCTGTAGCTCATTTATTCTCAAAGTGGGGTCCGGGGACCCCCAGGGTTCCTTGGGGAGGAGGGGGTTCCAGGGGGTCCCCAACAAAAGTTGTTAACATAGCATCACAAGCATTTTAATCACTTTATCCATTTATATGTTGGCTATTCAAAAATAGCAGATATGTAAGCTCACAGCAGAACTGCAAGCTTGTATATCTGCTATTTTTGAAAAATATTTGAAAAATATCGAAAATGTTTGGAAAACACAAACCTTCTCTTCTGGGGGTCCCTGGCAAAAAAACTTTTCAGATGGGGGTCCGCGGCCAATAATATATACATTTTGGGGTCCTTGGTACGAAAACGTTTGAGGAAGCTTAAATATTTAACCACTTAGAATTCTTATTCCGGGGGGAATATTCGGCAAGAATCCCTGATCTACAAGCTTCCCCCCCACTTCCTGTTCGCATTTGCAGTCGCGTAATTAAGCCCTGCTGGAAACCAAATGAGTCAAAGTCAACCTGGCTTGCTGCTTAGCAGAAATGGACATTCTAAAATATATTTAATTTATAAACAGAAATGACAACAGATGACAGCTGGCTGTCACAACTTTTTCGAAGCACAGTTACAGACTCTAAAAGAGATTAGTTGTTGTCGACATGCGACCCATCATACTACAGAGTGTAAATTAGGCTAATTTCCGCCTATTCCTCATCTCGTACGCCACGTGCACCATTGTGATCCTCTCCCACTGGTCTCATCTTTCTGTCTTGCACGCACGCACACACGCACGCATGCACATGCGCATGCACGTCGCACGTACATAGACTTATTGCACAAGCACCCACACAGGCTGCCACTCGAAAATGCACGCACGCACGCACGCACGCACGCACACACACACACACACACACACACACACACACACACACACACACACACACACACACACACACACACACACACACACACACACACACACTCTCATTGTCTTCTAGTCCACCCGATTCGCCTTTGGAATTAAATCTCTCTCATAACCTGCGATATTCCTTCCACATTAACGAGTTAGATTTATGCACCACCTCTCCTCTCTGTCTCTCTCTCTCTCCATCATGTCTTCTCTCTCTCTCTCTCCATCCATCTGTTGTTCAGACGAAAGGAGGCCGTGGTCTCATGTCTGCAGGGGTTTAAATCATCTTTTTAATTTCCATTCAAGTAGGAGATTAAGAAAACGGTTGGGCCAGGCGCTATCTACTGCAGCCATATAACTGCATGATGGTATCAGGGATAGAGAGAAAGAGAGAGTGAGAGAGAGAGAGAACAGATAAAAAGAGAAGGAAGGTCTGACTTGCGGCATGCACTGGCGAGGTTAACATCAAGTAACAGGTTACAACGTCCCTGTTCTCTTGTCAAGAAGCACCGTTTCTAATCTTAGGCAGCCAATTGAAACCTTCGAAACTTCAACTCAACTCCACGTTCCTCCTCCTCTCTCTCTCTCTCTCTCTCTCTCTCTCTCTCTCCCTCCGTCTCCCTCCCTCTTTCTCCAAAGCCTGATTTAAACTTAGTCGCACAGTGTTGTCACATGCCGGGAATAGGTGATCGACAAGCTCACAAACGCGGCGCAGCGGGACACGTTGTGAGCTTGCCGATCGCTTATTTCCATCTTGCGATACGGCGTGCAACCAAGTATAAATAGGGAGTGAAACTCTTGTCGGCCTCGTCTCTCTTGATGCATCTTCTTTCTTTCATGCGTGTTTGCTCCATAAGGGAGTTTAGGAGTGTAGTGGTATAAATAAATAAAACGATACGCGTAAAAGAAAAAGCATCTTGCGGATTTGAGAGCCGCATTACTGATTCATGGGGCCGTGTTGTGTCGGTGGGAGGATGCGTCTGTTGTGGACTGTCTGTGTGCTCTCTGTTGTGTGTGGAGTCAAGCATTCTGCAGTGTTGTGTTCTGTGGGCCTATCAGATGTTCAGCCAGCTTGTTGTTTATCCGTTTTTTTTAATACTTACTTGTTTGCTGCTGGTGATGGTGGTGTGGGCCGCACTGCTTGTCCTTGACTTGCAACAGTTAAGACGGGGTGTGTGTGTGTGTGTGTGTGTGTGTGTGTGTGTGTGTGTGTGTGTGTGTGTGTGTGTGTGTGTGTGTGTGCGTGTGCGTGCGAGATGGTTTACTTTGGTGGTCACTTTATACTGTAATTAATTATTGAATATCAGCTGTGGTAATATCAGCTGTGGTGGTAACATTATCGACAAGTAAAACATGAGTAATGGTATTAATAATACTACATTATTTGCTGTAGTTCGCTATAAATCATTATTTACGGTAGTCATATTACTACTGTATATAGATTCTGTATTTCTACTGCTCCACGGTTTGATGATGAGTCACACTCAAAAAGAAACAACTAACTAGTACAACAGAGGGGGAAAAAACAGTTAATATGTGAGTCAGTCACAGCAAGAGAGGATGTAGAACTAAACAAACACAATTATAGAACTCACATAGACAATAACAACTACAAGCTAGAAGCTAGAAGTCCTCTACAGTAATAGATGGGTCCCTAAGTCCCTATGGCGCAGGCAGACTTGATGCCTACACAGTGAAGTCACGATCGCCCATCCTTACTGTGTTGGACCGTGGAGTCCTTAAATGTACCCTCAAAGCTGGAAGATTTGTCCAAGAGATCCACAATATATAGGCAGGGGCAAGACTGTTCCGGGCTTTGAAGACAAACATTGGGGAACTTAAGCACCCCATGCTTCACTGGGAGCCAATATGGCGAGAGACAAGGACCGGTGAGATGTGATCCCTCAACTTGGTACTGTACCAGTCATAAGCCTATATAGCAGCAGCCTTTTGGATGAGCTGCAGGCGTTTGAAAGTCCCATGATATTATTACTTTGTTTCTTTGTTGTTTGCTTCTGTGTTTCTTTGATGTCTGATCAGGACCATGACAAAGTATCGTATTTAACCCTTTTAGACCGGGAACGCATCTGTGTTCCCGGTCCCGGTAGCAGATATATCTGCTTATTTACTTCTTCTTTTTTTCTCGTGAATATGTGTGCAAAACTTTGAATATAAATGTATGTTGCTATAATCAGTTGTTCTCAAACTCTTTCATGTCAAGGGCCCCCAAAAGGATATGTATTTGAGCGTGGACCCCCATCTCAAATTATGTTGTTCCAGGGACCCCCCAGAAGCAAAGATTTGAGTAAAGAAATGTTGCTTTAAAAAATATGTATGGATATTCAAAGATTAGCAAATTTGTTCAACGATTTTTCAAATAAATAGCAGATCTACAAGCTCATAGTGCGGCACTTGGTGGTGAGCTGTGAGCTTGTATATCTGCTATCTTTGAATAGCCCAAATAAATCTAAAAATGACACATGATGCGTTCCCGGTTTGAATGGGTTAAGTAGCCTTGGGAACCAAACGGTCAGGCCTGTGTTTCTGTAGTGCGAGGCAGCTTTGATGAGCAAGTAAACCTCCTGGACATGCTGGCAGTATGTCACAGGGACTTACCCCCAATCCAACCCTTGATGCCGAGTGCCAAGCAGCGAGGCACCGGGCATCATTTTTATTTTTATAGTCTTCAGCACGACTCAGCCAGGGATTGAACCTCTGACCCTCCCTATCTCAGGGCAGGCACTCTCTATAAGCACGTAAGGCCACCGAGCGGGTCATGAAACGAAAAAAAAAGTAGGTCATGGAATATTATCTGTCGCTAACCATGGTTCTCATACATGAGAGGAAATGTATCATTTGGGAAGGAATTTAATACACTTTCTTTCTTCTTGAAATTGCGAACCAGAGATCTATTAGTCATACTGTAGTGCCGCGCGGGCTCGCTGCCGGAGCGGCGTTGGGGCACAATCGGAGCTTGTTCAAATTATTACTTGAAGTGGATCCAATCAGCACATTGGCTGGGATTGATTAGCCTTCTCTGGCGGACACTGGAACGAATCAGGTGTGTGTGTGTGTGTGTGTGTGTGTGTGTGTGTGTGTGTGTGTGTGTGTGTGTGTGTGTGTGTGTGTGTGTGTGTGTGTGTGTGTGTGTGTGTGTGTGTGTGTGTGTGTGTGTGTGTGTGTGTGTGTGTGTGTGTGTGTGTGTGTGTGTGTGTGCGTGCGTGTGCGTGTGTGCGTGTGTGCGCGCGCGCAGCACGCGTAGGGGGGGTGGCAACCATTTTACGCTCTGGAAACACTTCTTGTCAGTTTAATACTTATAGTATAGTCAGTTAAACTGAAATGGGTTTTGATGGGTAATTGAGCCAGTTTTTTTTTTCTTTCTTTTCTTGCCTGGCAGTATGACAAAAGGGAGGGTGTGTGTGTGTGTGTGTGTGTGTGTGTGTGTGTGTGTGTGTGTGTGTGTGTGTGTGTGTGTGTGTGTGTGTGTGTGTGTGTGTGTGTGTGTGTGTGTGTGTGTGTGTGTGTGTGTGTGTGTGTGTGTGTGTGTGTGTGATAGAGGTAGGCGGGGGAGCGCGAAGTTCAACACAAATTGGTATCAACACAGACAGAGAAGAGATAATGCTGCAATATATCAACCCGCACTGGTTATCATGCCACAGTTTGATTTGATTGTGTTCTTTAGATATATTTCTTCTCGTATATCCCGATCACATCCTTCCACTTTGCCCTCCTTTCGGTTGTATTATCTCCCTTCCGTGGTTTTGAGGTGGTGGTGGGTGGTGCTGGCGGTGGGTGGGTGTGGGGTGTAGGGGTGGGTGTTACGGGCCTTATTAAAGGAGGATGGATTCATGAGGAGATGGGTTCCGAGGCGGCGGTATGGTCTTTTACGGCGCGAGTGGCACTGATGTGACGATAAACAATATGAGATTGAGTTTTAAAGGCAGACGGGGAGGAGATGGGACGTGCGCTGCGGGGAAATAGGAGAGCAGCTGCGGGTATGCTGAGCAGTGGTGGAAGAAGTACTCTGATTTGTTTTTTTACTTAAGTTAAAGGAGCACTAACACAATATACAATACACAAAATACTTGTCTTTTCTGAAAATAACAAAAAAGAAATATGGAGCTGCACAAAAACTAGTTTCACCCACGTCTTTACACCTGTGAACCTGTGATGTGACAATAAAGTTGAGTCTGACTCAGTTACAAAAGAATTACAAAAGGACAGGGACTCAAAATATACTTTAAGTACCAAAGTGAAAGTACTCAAATGTTTGGATTTTTTTCTTCTTTTGAAAATAGCACATCTACAAGCTCACAATAAGCTCACAAAGCTGACTGGTTGCGAGCTTGTAGATCGTCTATTTTCAAATGGCCGATGCATTAATTGGTTAATGTATGTTTTGTATCAATAATCTAAATCTGGAAACTAAAGGTTTCAAATAATTGTAGTCCATGGAGTAGAAAAGTATTTGCCTCCGAGATGTATTGGAGCAGAAAGTATAAAGTATTGAAAAATGGAAATACTCAAGTAAAGTAAAAGTACCAAAAATATTTACTCAAGTACAGTACTCGAGTAAATGTACTTAGTTACTTTCCACCACCGATGCTGAGGCTTCCCGCCGTCTTAAATGAAGACACACCGGAGGAGAGATGAAGTCATGCAGTCCAGAGATCATCAATTTCCTGTGGTTTTTACTGGCACGTCTGTTGACTGTTTCCAGGATTTGACAGTGGTGGACAGGACAGTAACGGAGTAAATGTACTTGAGAACTGTAGTACAGATTTTTCCCCCAAAAGTATTTGTACTTTACTTATTTTTTGATAGTTATTACTTTCACTCAAGTACATTTCCAAGATAAATATTTTACTTGTACTTTCTAGGAGGTCTGTGAAGTACTAGTTACTTTTAGGTTGGCTGTTCTTTTTCCCCCCTTTTTTTCTTCTTCCCTAAAATGCAATTGGCCACACGCTGTGTTCTTTAAAGAAGGAAACCTATCACAGTAACACGCTCTCCACTGGGATCTACATAAAAGCGGAAATACGTCATCCAGGCGTTTACTTTTACTTGTACTTGCACTTAAGTATATTTAAAAGCAATTACTTGCACACTTGTAGTGGAGTAAATTTTAACATTGGTATTTGTACTTTTACTGAAGTACAAAGAAGTATATAGGGCTTATAACCCCCCCCCCCCCTTCTTATTTTTTTTACCAATCGAACGTAACCATTTCAACCTGGATTTCCTGTTAGCAGGGTTTCCGCACACAAAACGATAGCCAAGGTCATAGATGACGAGAAGACAAAAATTGAATCATGTTTATCTCAGGATCCATACGGGAACGGTGTGGTTTCAATGTGGCCAGCCTGTGACGTCAGTCATCTAAGACATATATCTATGTTAAATGACCTACAAATCTAGGTAAGGTTTCAGTCTGATCCAAGCCCTATTGACTTCCATTATAATGAAACATGAAAGTTAAAAATTTTAAAAGTATAAAACATATGGAAAATATACAGTATATGAAAAAAATAACATGTAATGGAAGTACTGCTGTGGCCTACTGGCAGGGAGCACAAGAAATGTGGATCGGTCCAGCGGTTTGAAAGATTAGATCCGCACAAACATACAGAGACACAGACAAGCCAACCATCTTAGCCTCCTGCAGAGTCACAGCGTAAAAAAGTTTTTTTTTTAATGTGTAAATCTTCCTGTATATTCGGGACTGTAAGTATCAATTCGAGGCAAGAGTTTTACTTTTCACTTCACGGCGCCGATGGTGTGGCCAATTAAGGCACACAGACATTTCTTACCTGGAATGTGCCGGGTTTAGTAAGTTATTTGGACCCAGAAAGCAGAACCCAGGCACACAGCTTGCAACAGTACAAACACAGATTTATTGAGAAGTCGTTGTTTGATGATGAGCAGAGCCAGAACAACAGTGGAGCGTGGCAGACAGAGTGAGCTTTGGAAAGCGAGGCTGGCAAGGCGCTGGGCGAGGCAGGCAGGCAGGCGGAACGCATCGCCAGGCAGGCAGGCGGAGACAATAACTGGAAGCGAACCACCTGAGGCACAGGGAAACACCAGAGTCAGACAGAGTTCAGGGAACACATAGGGTTAGTAGATAAGTTGAACTTGGCCGTAGCGTCAGTTCCACGTCGGTGAAGTGGGCAATCTGGTGAGGAGCCAGGCAATGGAACTACGGGAGCCAGATGAGTGGGTGAGTCGCAGGTGTGCAGATTGATTGGCAGACCGAGGGGTACAGAGCCCTGTGCCCAGACAAACACACACCCAGGTGCATCCATTCCACGTGATAGTTTTATACAACTAGATTCTGAAAAGTCCTGGAAAAGACACATTGTGATTGGCCAGTAGTCACTTTGAGTGAGAGTTGGGGCAAACGTTCACCCCAAAACATGATTTACGATTCTGTGCCTATCGGTACATAACTCGGACGGCACTGAGTCGGCTCAAGCGAACTTCGCAACGTTCGGCACGGCGACTCGCTCGCTTTAGCTCGCTCGGCGGTGCCTCTCGTGGCTCAAGTTTGCTTGAGACGGCGTGCCTCCGTCACGGTCCAAAACTATACTTTATCGGCAAAACGTCTGCGGTTGTTGGAAAAAGAGTGCCAGCAGCAGAATTCGATCACGGGAGGTTGAGGTTGGCGGTCCAATGCTCAGCGAGGCACGCCATCAGACCAGGTAAAAAAATAGGCTTTTGCGCAGAATGTGACAAATTGGGCCTCTTCCTTACTTCCTTCACAGGCCTTAACAATTATACTAATGAAGGCTCTGTTCCATTCTGGTCAAACAGAGTCAGGGTGTTGATATTGTGCATGTTGGCTCACTGGAAACACTGTGCTACACCAGCGGGTCTCAAATTGTCCTTGAGGGGGTTCCAAATGGCCCCTTATGGTTCTGTACAAATGAGTGTGAACATTTGGTTCCATTTGTTTGTCAGAGTTATGGTGGTCCTTGAAATTAAAGCGTTTGAGAACCACTGTGCTACACTAAATGGAACAGAGCCTTCATTCGTATTGGTAATACCTGTGAAGGAAGTAAGGAAGCGGCCCAATTTATTTCCAATATGGCTGCTGTGCATAGAGCTGTAGGGCTGCAACTATCCATTATTTTCTTATTCTATTACGAGATTGTATTTTCTATTAATCGAATAATCGAGAAGCTCGTTTAATAGGATGTTTACATACTGTATCAAGGATTGGACGCAAAAGAAAGCCTTATTTTGTACTTTGTTGACACAGTGGTAGCTTTTATATATATTTTTAATTATTATAATTTTTTAATTATTGTAATTAATCAATTAGTTTGATTAACTGGTCCACCCTAAGAACAGCAGAAACACTGGGCATGAGACGATGGACAGACCACAACACCATCACCTTGTCATAGCAAACCCCCTCGTCTTAGTGGTGCTACCCATGGGGCAATGGGGCCGGCCAAACAATGGTTCAGTGCAGTTCTGGGTAGGAACGTGTCCTCCGGCAGTGCTTAAAATACCACGTCCCAAAGCGGTGGAGGATCCTGTGTTATCTACACCATGACCTGCCCTGCAACAACTATAGTATAGCTTTACACAGTATATTATACAGTATGCAAATGCATTGGTTGTTTATGAATTATGTGTTAAATCGTGTCTTGAACGGATGACGCCTGTGTGACCCTTGATCCTGCGAAATTGGCTCATCGCCTAAACACAAGTGTTTGTATGCAAAAGCCTTGTATGCGATTTACATCTGAAGAAGTATTGAATAAGGCCCAAGTACAATCTCCCATTCCACACACTCATGCCGCTGTACACACTTATACTGTCTATCATCTCACCATCCACTGCTGTTGTTGAACGTTTTCGCAATCATGTCCCGCTGTTCCTCTGATTTCTTGAAAGTTGTTTTCTTTCTCCAGCCCCCCCCTCCTCTGATGTAAACAAACACAACAGTACATCCCCGTCCCCAGAGTATAGTAAATATCTCTCTGCAGCAATTGCACCGCAATTCGAGAAAATTGTTACAATACTGCCTTCCACTTAAGTCGTACTCCCACTCCCTTGTGTCGTTCTGACATGCTCCATTATGTGGGTTGTTAGTTGTTAGTCTACTACATACATAAACAGACAGGTGCATGAGATTTACTTTATTATGCTAAAGGGAATATTGATTGTTAACCACTTGAGCGCTATATACCGCACTTTGTCACACCGACCTATAAGCTTGCAATGCCTCACATCGTGACGCGTTGAGAGCTTAGCTATTTTCGCCGACACTGTTGGCTTCTTTGTTTGTTTGTTACACTTTATGGTTAAACTGTTTTTTGACCAGGTATGTTGTGAAAGGTTTAGCAGATGAATAGGCTTATTACATGTATGCGCGTTCCAGCCTCCAACCTGCAGGGATAAGTGCCGTAGTTAACCTATTAAGACCGGGAAAGCCTCTGTGTCATTTTTAGATTTATTTGGGCTATTAAAAAAATAGCAGATCTACAAGCTCATAGCTATGAGCTTGTATATCTGCTAAAAAATTCAAATCTTTTGAATATGTTTTTTAAAGAGAACATTTTTAACTCAAATCTTTGCTTCTGAGGACTCTACAAATGTCTTCTAAATACTAACCGTTTTCTGAAAAAAATATGCTGCTATATATCAGTAGTGCTCAAACCCCCCGCCCCCCCCCCACGTCTCAAAATATTTTGTTCCAGGGACCCCCCCCCAGAAGTAAATGAATAGAAATGTTTATTTATTCAAAGATTTGCAAAAAAAATCAAGATTTTTCTAAAATAGCAGATCTACAAGCTCATAGCTATGAGCTTGTAGATCTGCTATTTTTGAATCGCCCAAAGTATAAAATGATGGTTTAAAAGTGGTTACTCAGTATGTGTTCCTGGATTGAATGGGTTAAGAGGCACTTTGAGAGTACTTGCTGAATGAGAGGCCATCATCATCACTACTCCCTCCTGCCCTGTGTAGTTCATCACTGACTGCCTGAGAGCTCAAATGGCTGCCGGGGCCCAATCCTGCATTGAACTCATTGAGCCTTCACTCCCACAATCAAATACTGTCACTGTGTACAAGGTACTTCCATGTGGCTTCTTGTTGCTGGGCCACCAGATCTGCCGACAGCGGTGGAAAATAACCAAGTACTGTACTTATACAGAATAAGTACGATATCGATGTACGGCTGCAACATTGAAGTGATGAACACATTAATGCAGGGGTCTTCAACGTTTTTTCAGGTCGAGGACCCCTTAGCTGAGAGAGAGATGAAGCAGGACCCCCCCCCACTCCATATTATATAAAATTGCAGTTGCAGACATTTTCATAGATTTCGTAGATAGTTTCATAGACTTGTTTCACAGCAGCACTGTCATCAGTGTTGTGTCATTTAATATTTTTTTGTTTGCTTGTTTACCCATTATCTTTTCTATTACAGTATGTTGGATTCATGCTCATAGACACTTACAGTAAACCCTCTTCACTTTGACCGAGCATTAAAAAAGTTCCTATCACACAAAGATTTGGCGACCACCCCCCTATAGTAACTCTGTGGACTGTTTGGCTCCCGGACCCCCTGTTGAAGACCCCTGCATTAATGCATCACCAATTCATCCAATAATTCTGAAATGGGCCATTCTGCATAATGAGTTCTTTATATGTTTGGTGCTGTAAGTACAATTTGATGCCAATACTTTTCAATGCAGGTATTTCCACATGGTGGTAATGCTACTTTCAGTCAAGTAAAAAAACTATCTTCCACCACCACCACCACTGTCTAGCCAAGCTAGTTGACGTTATGACAAAATGTGTTGTGGCTTTGAGGAGAACTTGAACGACGTTCAAGACTCCACTTACTGGCATGGAAACAGCAGCACACACAATGCTAGCGGGAGGCAGTCGGCTGACAACATTTGAAGGTCACTGTTTTCCGCTCTGTGTTTTGGTTCCTTTTGGCACCCAAATAATATTTACTCTCTCTCCTCAGCCGTGAATTCTACCAAAGGCAAGGCAATTTTATTTGTACAGCACATTTCAACAACAAAGCAATTCAATGTGCTTTACACAGAACATCAAGCAAAGGAAGCACAATTATACAATTATAGAATGACATTAGGCTGCGTAAAACAAAAGAAGTAAAAATGAATAGATAGTTACAGCGCATAAAATAAAATAAAAGAGAAAACATTTAAATAAATCAAAGGCTGCGGCAAACAGAAAGGTATTTAGTGGTGTTTTAAAAGCAATAAGAGTGGCAGCAGACCTGCAGCTTTTGGGGAGTTTGTTTTGTTCCGCTTTTTATTTGGTGCATACAAACTAAATGCTGCTTCCCCACGTTTATGTTTGGTTATAGGGACAGAGAGCAGGCCTTTCCCAGCTGACCTGAGAGGTCTGGATGGTTCAAGATATGATATACCAAACCGTCTACAGCATGCAACCGTGTTTGGCAGCCGAATTTAGCCCATGTTTGTCAAGGTGACCCTTAACCAACAATGAACATGAAGGGCTGATGCAGCAGTGGACCAATACACACAAGCTCATCACAGTCTCTGTCCACCCCTTCACCTTATGTCAGAGGTTCATTGTCCCTTTCTGTCAGCGACCTTTTCAAACGTCATCATTGCTTGTTCTCTCTTTGCAATGGTTTTGAGACAATAATTCAGAATGTAGTGCTATATGTACAGTATCCAACAAAGAATATTCAGAGACAGTATGCAGGAAAGGGGGGTCTTTTTATTCATACTTGGTTGCGCATCGTGTCACGCACAGTGGTGTAAAGTAACTAAGTACATTTACTCAAGTACTGTACTTAACTCTCTCAGTGCCAAGCCACGAGTTATCCCGAGTTTTTTCTGAATGAGTAAAAAAAAAAAGAAAGAACATTCTGCATAATGAGTACTTTTACTTTTGATACTTTTTATAAAAGTATATTTTGATGCCAATATTTTTGTACTTTCACTCAAGTAAATTTTGGCATACTGCCCGGCCAGCTGCCCACACTGATTGGCTGGCTGACTCACTAGCTGGACGGCTGATTGGCTACATGACGGACTGGTTGACTGGCATGTTCAGTAGGGGCAGTCAAGGGCTACTCACACACGCACGCTCGCACACCGCACGCACGCATGCACAGTTGCACACACACACACACACACGCCCTGACAGACAGACCGACAGACACGCACACACACACACACACACACACACACACACACACACACACACACACACACACACACACATGTGTACTGTACACTCTGTATGACACGATGACACGTACACATACTTAAGAACACACACACACACACATACGTGTACTGTACACTCTGTATGACACGTACACATACTTAAGAACACACACACACACACACACACACACACACGGGAAAAAAACAGAAAATGTTTTGTTTTGGAGATTTTTGAATTATTAGTATTATAAAAAATATTATTTATTTATAGACTTTTTTTTATTACAAATTGTTTTTATTTTCTCTAATTTTTTCCGGACATTCCCGAAATGGGGACGCCAGGTGGAAAGTGGTCTAATGAGGGTAAATAAATATAGATTTGAGGACACTTGGCCCACAGGGAAGATAAAACAGCAACACATACAGTATAACACATTTATAGTGTACAGTACATCTCCACAGGACAGACTCATCAAGAGAGATAAACACACAGGCAGGTCACAGAGGTACTGAGTTGGGCACGAATACAGAGAGCTACGAGGTCATTGCCAGTATACATTTATCTATGGACTGATGGGGAGACAGACAGACGGGTAGATAGACACACACGGCAGGCTTGAAGCAGATAGCCGGCTAGCAGATAGCAGACGGATCGATGTATTTTCGTGTGGAGAGGGGGAGGCTGACAGACAGGAAGATAAGATAAAAACTGACAGACAGACAGACAGACATCAGTCCTTAAATACGGGACAGGGTGAGTGTCTGGACGGAGCAGACAGAAAGGCATAAATAGCAGACAGAAAGGCATAAATATGATAGACAGATAGACGAAGGTAGAGACAAGACAGTGGACTGACTGACTGACAGACAGACAGAGGATTTAATAATGTGGCATGTGTCCATTTTTACACTTAAATTGACACTTTTTCTGCAGCAGCGTACCAGTAGAGCCCACGGTGCCTTTCTTTCACACCCTGCAGGTGTTATACGCAACATGACAGACTAATGGACCCCCGCGCACGCTGCCTCATTCAAAGTGTCTGAGAACCCACTCGTTACCCCCCCCCACCCCCCTTTCCATCTCTGCTAGCGCCCAGATGATGATGTGGCATTCCAAGGAGAGAGGGGCCCCACTTAGGTGCCTGCACAAAAAAGTACAGTAAATACGAAATGAAGTCTCAAATCGCTAGCTGTCGGCATAGCCTGACAGATTGCTAGACTGACTCAGGGTCACTGTGACCTTCTTTTCACTTCTTGAAGGTTTTGATGACTTAAGTCGGGGCTGCCTCGAAACGCCTCTGCTCCGCTAAAAAGCGAGGAGAAAAAAATTTGCAAGGAAATACAACTCGGCGCTCCCTGAGACTAAGAGCGATGCTGACAGCGTACCCCTAAGGCGCTACTCGTCAGGTAGCAACCGACTTCTGACTCCACACATACACTTCTTCTTCCATTTGCTTGTCTTTGCTCTTTTTTATTATTATTTCTCATGCAGCATGAGAGCGTGTGGGCCGGGAGAAAAAAGCGGTGTGTGGAGGAGACCTTCGAGGAGGTGTGTGTGTGTGTGTGTGTGTGCTCCATTCAGGTCAGGGAGAAGTTGGCCAACCATAATACACTACATCGATAAAGACGACTGTTCCAAGGTTTGAGAGAGAGTGAGCACAGGAGAGGGGAAAGAGAATGAAGAAGTGTGAAAGAAATATGTCTTTGCAGAAACCTTGTATCCTCGTATTTCAATGTTAGATAGATAGAATATAGATGTAGAATAGTCCCCACTACACGGGTGTTTAAAAAAAAAAATCAACCAATAAAAAGTATTAACAAGAGCTTGTTTAAATAATAACTACCATGGGATCCATTGGAGCACAGGTTATTTTTTTCATTTTCCATTTCCTGAAAGTTGTGGACATTATACTATAGGCTACAAGGTTTCTGCCTGACATATCTTAGTTACGTGCATTTGTAACATTTTGAATACAGGCCTTTTACGTGTAACTGATCATTTTTATATTGTGGTATTGCTACTTTTACTTAAGTCCGCCATTGGAGAGGAATTAGAATGGACAGAGTAGAGGAGGAGGAGAAGGGAGGATAGAAGAGGAGAGGAGACAGGCAGAGGAGAGGAGAGGGGAGGGAAGGAAAGGAGACAAGCAGAAGAGAGGAGAGGAGACAGGTGGAGGAGAGGAGAGAGATGCTGGTTGAGGAGAGGAGAGGAGAGAGAGAGGGGGGTTGAGGAGAGGAGAGGAGAGGAGAGGAGAGAGAGGGGGGTTGAGTGGAGGAGAGGAGAGGAGAGAGAGAGGGGGGTTGAGTGGAGGAGAGGAGAGGAGAGGAGAGGAGAGAGAGGGGGGTTGAGTGAAGGAGAGGAGAGAGGGGTTGAGTGGAGGAGAGTGGAGTTGAGAGGAGAGGACAGGTCTGCTGTAAAGTGGACTCCAGGGAGACATGATACTCTCACGACTCAGCGGGCTCCCTCCTGAGTGCAGTGACACAGAATTCTGCTAATGTTTGGAGGGCACATTATCTCACACACACACACACACACACACACACACACACACACACACACACACACACACACACACACACACACACACACACACACACACACACACACACACACACACACACTTTGCATAGTCAACAACAGTAGTTCGAGGAGACAGGGTGCTAAAAACAAGCATGTGCTACAAAGTAACTTGTACTGTAGATGTCAGACCTGATATCAATCTATTTTCGTCATTATTCTATCTATAGCTATTGACCACATTAACCCCATGGCGTTCCTATCTTGGGAAAATGTTCTGTGTTTTATTTGCCCCAAAATATTCAGTAGTTATTTTCAGAGAAAATAGCCGATCTACAAGCAAACAACACGCCCCGATGGGACGTCGGTTGTGACCTTATAGATATTGTTATGTTTTACTTTATTTCTTTTGCTATTTTGTTGCTTTATTCTTGCTCTGTTTTTAATTTCATGTCAGGAAAGGTGCAATACAAATACAGTTTATTATTCATAATATGAATAATAAACTTTATTTGTATTGCACCTTTCCTGACATGAAATTAAGAGACATGAAATTAAGAGATAATATTATACATAATATGAATAATATTATAATAATATTATTATTATTATTATGTGTATGTGTATGCCAGTCGCTGCTACCAGTTCTTTTAGCTAGTTCAGGCAGGTACACCCAAGAGGTTTACACACATGTGCAGCACTATGTGGAATATAGGCTACTGTATGCGTCGTGTCAAGCAGCTGACTAAATTGCCGCTTTATTTAAGCTCACCTCATTCATTCATTGTTCTTCCTCTTGCTGTCAGTATGCTCTTTGTTTGATCCCGTCACGACCCCACCACAGTAGGCTCTGCTTTCCCTAAGGGTTCTGTTTTCCCCTGGGGTGGGTTTGCTATAGATGTACAGATGTATTATATCTCCCTGCTCTTAAATGTTTGTCGTCTTGTGCTGAGAAGGGAGTAATGTATAGCAGAGCCTGAATGCCAAGATATTTATAATTTATTTATAAAGTGTTCTGAAGCTATTCATGTTCTCAATCTATTCGTGGAGTTATCTGACTGAATTGTCATGTTGAGCAAGCTCATAGCATCAAGTACGCCACTGCCTGTAACGTTGTCGCAGCTGTATTGTGCATGTTATAATAAAACACCTTGAAGCTACTGTTTCTAAACCCACACAGCACGGCTATAGAAACCCCAGGCAGGCAGAGAGACCGCTGAGTTTGAAGCTCCTTCTTTGTTTGGCACCAAATAAAACCCTAACACTCAGACACAGAGCATCAATTTCACTGCTAATGTCACTGCCCTGCTATTTGGCTCCGATGCCTTTATAATTTTTACGAGTCCTGGGGCCATCGTGGCTGCAGTGCCCTTTCACTTAGTTTTTGTGTGTGTGTGTGTGTGTGTGTGTGTGTGTGTGTGTGTGTGTGTGTGTGTGTGTGTGTGTGTGTGTGTGTGTGTGTGTGTGTGTGTGTGTGTGTGTGTGTGTGTGTGTGTGTGTGTGTGTGTGTGTGTGTGTGTGTGTGTGTGTGTGTGTGTGTGTGTGTGTGTGTGTGTGCGCGCGTGCGTGCGTGCATTTAACCGGTTGGAAAACCAAGCTTTGGTTGGTCCATTCAGAGCTATGGAAGATTTGATTTAGACTGGGCATCACCTAGTGCACCCTGTGTGTGACGTGTTAGCACAGTCGCTCTTTAGTTCAGCACCATGGAAACATGTTTCGTTTTCGTTTACAGACTTCAGCCGTTCTAAGATATGGGTAGTTGTCATGACTGCAGTTTCCCTCTGCAACATCCATAAAACCGTCTACTGTAGTCTCCTCACGAATCTCAGATCTTTTCTGTGTACTGGCCTCGGAAGTGGCTTAATGTGGTTTAAGAGTGTCTGGTTTGCTTATTGGATTTAAGTGTTTGGGGCATCGATCAGTATGCACTACGCACGTTGTTATTCTTATTATGACATCAACATTCTAAAATGTAGCTTAGTCCTGTTCCTAATGATTTGTTTGCAGGCCTTTTTGTGAAAACATCTGAATATAATTAGATCTATAAAGATGCTTCCCCTTCATTTAACTTTGGTGAATGAAGTTGTGGCCGGGAGGAGTTGGATGTCGTCGACCCTGAATGGTATAACACCCGCCCGCCGGCGCATTGGCAGAGGTGGCCAAACCACTGCCCCGTCTCCTCCTCCTGGCTTCCAGCTCACTGTAGCTCCTCTCTCACGCTTCATAAGCAGCAAGAGGCTCTTTCTATGCTGCCTCCTCCATCCTGTGAGCTGCATGTCTTTCTCCTCCTCCTCTGTCATTCCAATGGATGTGATCGTTCTCCACACTGACTATTGGCAGCAGTGTTGATTTTGACAGCAAACTTTGATTTAGTTTTAGTCATAGTCTTTTGAATAAAATTCCATTTAGTTTTAGTCATATTTAGTCATCTGAAATGTTTTAGCTTTTGTCTAGTTTTAGTCGACTAAATCTACAGTTGATTGATGAAATTTATTTTGGCGGTGCCTTCATGGCGTCGTAATGGCTGATTTTACACATGGTTGCATGCTGAAAATAGCCGATCTACAAGCTCACAACGCGCCGCGCTGCGACGCGTTGTGAGCTTGTAGATCTGATATTTTCATCCGAGCACAACCAAGCATAAAATGACCTGTTCTACTGGATCTCTTCTCCACTTGTACCTCCCAAACATTTTAGTCTAGTTTTTACTTGTTGACGAAATTGTCAATATATTTAGTCTTCGTTTTAGTCATCGTAGCTTAGTTTTTATTTAGTTTTCGTCAGTGAAAAAAGGTAGTCGACGAACATTTTCCATCATAGTTTTAGTCGACGAAATCAACACTGCTAGTGCGGCAGGGAATCCTCTACTGGCAACAGACATCCTTTTCCCCCTGCAGTCATACAAGAGGTCCTGCTATTTTGGGTTCATCTTTCAGAGGTTCAGTCGCACTCTTTATCCCATGGGACTGTAAGCTCTATGATGATGATCATCTTCTCCTCCTCAGACCACAGTTACCACTGTATATCACTTTATCCCACTGATTGGACACAGACCTCCCAGTGTCAGGGCGGGCACTCTTAACCACAAGGCCACTGAGCTGGATGCTGTTGCTGTGGTTGGTGGCTCTTCTCCCTCCCTTACACACTTGATGGATGGTGTTGTTTTTACATGTGGTTGCATCTGGCCAGCTCCAGGGTGTTAATGAGTGTCATGAGCATCATGTCATGGTGTCACCTGTATCTTCCTTGGGCGAGTGCTGTTTTACACTCTGCCGAGATGTGTGCCATGGTGCCCCTCAGTTTTACACCCTGCCAAGATGTGTGCCATGGTGCCCCTCAGTTTTACACCCTGCCAAGATGTGTGCCATGGTGCCCCTCAGTTTTACACCCTGCCAAGATGTGTGCCATGGTCATGGTGCCCCTCAGTTTTACACCCTGCTGAGATGTGTGCCATGGTGCCCCTCAGTTTTACACCCTGCTGAGATGTGTGCCATGGTGCCCCTCAGTTTTACACCCTGCTGAGATGTGTGCCATGGTGCCCCTCAGTTTTACACCCTGCTGAGATGTGTGCCATGGTGCCCCTCAGTTTTACACCCTGCTGAGATGTGTGCCATGGTGCCCCTCAGCAGGAAGGAGATGCAGAAACAAATCCATAGATCCACCCATGTGTTTTTCTTGAACAATGAATGTAGTGATGTAGTCCGCTGTAGTAATGCACTGTGAAACTCTTCTGTAGTAAATGTCATATTTCCTCTTGCCACTGTATTCTCTTTTGTGTGTAGGTTATATATATTTTTATAACAATTTAGTCAAAGAAAACCTATACAGCTTATCCACACTTTAAGGCCACTAGAGTTCGGCCCGCTACGCGGCCCACACACCTACGCCGCACCGCGATCCGACCAATATGCCCATATATATAGATGTCTGATCTGTCAGTCCTTGTCCCTTTTATGCCCATATATGGAGATCGCTGATGATCATTATATGCCCATATATGGGCATGCCCCCTTTTGTGCCCATATACAGTATGGAGCTGACTGATTTGTTTGCGCCTGATGCCATGACGAAACATTTAGGTTAGACAACACACTCCATATTTAGAGGCCCTCCCTTAAAGAGGTGGTGCCATGGTTTAGCACTTTTTCTGTTTTTGAGCGGTGCAACCGCTCCTATAAGAGGGTTTAGGACCCATCCGTGAAAGTTCTTTCCGTCGTGAAAATTTGTCTTTCGCTGTGGCGCCATGCTGTGGAAAACACGCCCATAGGCTAAGCTTTGCAGGACGTGCTGTGATTGGCTAGCGAGACACATGATGAAATTAACTTCAAACTTCGCAGACGCGCTGTGATTGGCTAGCGAGACGCATGATGAAATTAATAATAATGTAAAAAATGTAAGCACGTCACTTCGCAGGACGTGCTGTGATTGGCTACCGAGATGCATGATGAAATTGATAACTCATAAATAGCACCGCTCACTTCACACTGGGTGTGATTTTTTATGTGTCTATGAGGTTGATAGAACTTCATTAAGCCCCCTGGTGGTGTTTTTATGGTGTTTTATGTCTTATCTGACTATTTTGAGTTTCTACCTGGAGGCTGAAACCTTGAGGGTCAAACGTGCCAATAGAAAAACAGCCCTTTAGTGACATAGTAAAAATATACCCTCCCCCTCATTATCATAACACAACAGGTGTGGGCATGAGGAGGAGGAGGGACTAGGACATGTGGGTGGTACTAAGGTGGTGGAGGAGGTGCTAAGGTGAGAACCAGGTATACTTAATGAACTGGAGGCGTGTCCACATAAAAACATAATTTTAACAATTTCTGTATACTTTAAAAAAAAAGTCTTCCTCCTAGTAGCCTATAACCATAATACCTGATGATTATGTTTTAGGGGGGGGGGGGATCACTGAAAATCACGGCACCCCGTCTTTAAGCGAATTTTAATATAGGATTTAACACATGTACAGTCGTTGTGCACTTTGACACGACGAAAACAATTACATTTGGCCTCCCCCTTACAAGTGTGCTTTACCTGTCTATTGAATTTCGAACTCTTATCAACCATAATGCCTAAGTAGGACTTGACCTCATTCATTAAATCGGTTATTTCATTTTTAAACCCTACATCAAAGAATTCATTAACAGGCCTATTACGCTCTGTACTGTACATGTACAGAGAGAGTGTTTCTGTATCTTCTGTCAAAGGCGAGCCGAGTAAAAAGCTCTCCTGGGTGGAGTCCTCTCATATTTTATTTTCTACCACTCTGTGATGATAATTAGCCTTTTATTGGTCTTACTAATAAGCACACATTTTTATTTTACAGTACTTTATTATAGGCACACTGAACTCCAGAATGCAATTTAATGCAAATGCGGCAGTAAAATATTGAGTGTTAATCTAATCATTTAAATCCTCTCCTCGGACCTAAGTTGTTGGTCTGCTCTTCTTTCCTTCTACACCGAATGCCAGAAATTGCAGATCTACCTATACAAGCTCACAACGTTGATTGTGGGCTTTGACACACTATTTCTGCCTAATGTTCCCACAGAATAGTGTGTTGGGATTCAAGTGGTTAGTTCTGAGAGTTTACAAATGTAACCAAATGGACCCTTACGGGTCCATTTGGTTACATTTGTAGACTCTCAGAGTTACAAATTGATAAATTAACACTGAAGATTTTATTGTGTTGCTATTGTGGCGGGGGGGGGGGGGGGTCCCAAACGGGTGATCTTCATGCTACAAGGTGCTTTAACCTAATTATGCATTGACCTTGAAGATGGAACACAATACATTAACTAAACATTCATCTTCAATTAAAGTGGTGCCTGTCAGACCACCCCGGACCCCCCTGGTCAAGAAACGCTGGTATTAAATACACTGGAGAAGTGTCACAGGAAATTAGCACTATGTCCTGTAAAAAAAAGACGTGTGTAAGCGATTTCCACCGCGTTGAGCTCGGCAAGTGCTCGTTATGGTTCATTTAACGTCCTGCGTGTGTTGACTTTTGAAATGACGTGACAACAAGGCAGGTGCGCCTGACAGTGAGGCCTCGAGACCCGCGATGCGTACCAGAGCGAGCTGCTTGACGAACGAGTGCCCGCGTCCAGCAGCCGATGGCCTCACGGTTAATGAACCATGGTGTACTTAGAATAGGTTATTACGTGAACAAAAAACAAGTGCTCTCTCCTCTGTCCCCCCATGCGCCTCTCAGTGGGAGGGACGGAGGTTTGAGCTCAACCTGGTGGAAATTACTTACATGCATAAAAAAACAAACAAACAAACAAAATTAACAGGACCTGCTACATACCAATTAAAATCTAAATCAACACTGCATAAATAGAACATATCTACCAGCATCGTTCCTTTACGCTCTCCCCCAAGCTTATACACACTCGCGCATATTTCATTGCTGTCTTTGACACAGCCACTGTCTCCATTTATTTACTCTTATTATGCAGTCTGGTGTTTTTCTCTTCATGTGACTGACTCCCCACCCACGCTTTTTTCTTATTTTTGTTATTATTATTTATGTCATCGATTCTGCTCTTGAGTTCTCTTTCCTGCCACACTGTTTGCAGTGGGTTTGACAGTGTGAAGTGACACCAATTATCTTGTGAGCATATTTATAGAAATGTTAAGTTAATACGGTTCATGCGTTATTAACCTACGTTAATAACTGATTTACCAATCACCTCTATACACTAACACTATATATATATATATATATATATATATATATATATATATATATATATATATATATATATATATATACTGTATGCCCACATTATACATCATATATATCATATATTTCCCTCAAGGGTAGTTAAATGTACACTCTGGATTTTTTACGGCGGGTGATTAAGATGAACGATGGACCTTTTAAAAAGAACAAGTAGTTCCTGAAGTCCCTGCAGAAGGTTTGAGAAAAGTACAACACCTTTCTAAAGTAGATTCATGTTTTATTCAGTACGCCAATTAGTCCGTCCAGGCAGTCAGGGGAGTGGAGTCAGTCAGTCAATGAGGCAGGTGGCCAGCCATTGATTCTGTCTGTCCGTCCGTCAGTCAGTCAGTCAGTAAGTTAGTAAGTCAGTTAGTAAGTCAGTTAGTAAGTCAGTCAGTCAGTCAGTCAGTCAGTCAGAGTGTGGACTGTGGAGGGACTGATTGAAAAGTATAGATAAGTGACCCAAAGTTTCGCTGGGATTTAATTTTGTGTCCTTTTGGTCTCTCCTCCTCCATCTCCCTTCCTTTTGTCACTCTCACTTTCGATCTCATTTAATCTTTCAACCCCCTTCCTTTCCTACTCCCCCCCCTCCCCCCCACTTACCTCTCCATCTTCCATTGGCCGTCTCACCCTACCTGAGGGCAGGCCCGTATTTCAGTAACCCACAGGCTAACAGGGCTCTGACACCAGCCCCAAAGCTCATTGAAGGCACACCGGCCCAGCAAGCGGCAATCATGGTTTCTGATCTGTTCAGTCTGATTTGGCCTGCCCAACTATTCGCCTAGTAAGAAGCTTATTTCAGAAGCTGAAATCCTGAGCAAAATTCCAGAATTGACAGGGTACTTCAGGGAATGCATCTGGGGCGCGTTAGCTTTTCTAAACTCTCATTGATCTCAAACTAAATGAGATCCACCATGAGTTAAAATAGACGGAGTGATTTGACTTGCGCTTGCATGTCTTTAGAAAGTGGCTCGTTAATGAAACTGGAATTCAGTGATGTTGTTGTGCACTTCTCAGCTCAAAAAGCATGAAGAAAGAGCTTCTTAGTGGGTAAGCTATTTTTTAATCAAAGCGCTCATCCTCGGCTGCTTTGAATGTGAATGCCTAATGGTGACGCAGCATGTTTTTAGGCTGCATGGTTATTTGGAGAAGTACTTGTATTTACCAGTGATGGGAGAAGTATTCACATTTTTTACTTAAGCGAAAGTATCAATACAGTACAAGTTCGGTATTAAAAATTTACTTGAGTAAAAGTACAAAAGCATTGGTATCAAAATGTCCTTAAAGTACCAAAAGTAAAAGTACTCAATATGCAAGTTTTCGGATGTATAAAATGTAAAAAATATCTTTGCTGCAGTGGTCAATGTATGTTTTGCAATAATAATCCAAATCTACAAAGTAACTAGTAGCTAATAGTAACACGTTTTCTAATAATTGTAGTGGAGTAAAAGTACAATATTTGTCTCTGAGATGTAGTGGAGTAGAAGTTAAAGTATTGGAAAGTGGAAAAACTTACAGTAAAGTAAAACATTCTCAAAATTCTTCTTGAGTACATGTACTTAGTTACTTAGATGCAGTATGTTTAGGCTGGTTATTTGGAGAAGCACTTGTATTTACTTATCCCAAAGACAACATTCATAGATTTGAGTGTAGTGATGTGGTACATTTGAGCCTTACAATATGTAGCAGTGTTGATCATTGTGCATATGTGGTGTGATATGAGTAGACTTTGAAAATGTCTGTACTGCCTGTGATTTCCTTTATTGTCTATGTTGAAAGTGTACAATGTTATTGTAAAGAGCTTGTACTCTAGTCTATATGATGCCATTCAATGTTTCCGACTCCATTTATTTTTATGGAAAATAGGCCTGCACAGACGGACTGTTCCGTCTTGTCTGGATAAAATAAAGGTGCTGTCTATTGTGTTGAAACACTGTGACAGATAGACAGGCGTGGGTGGAATTACATGTTTACTTTCGGTTGGGGGCTCATAAAACTGATCAAAGCCCCAGGGTCGGCTCTGCATTGGGGCAGTGTGTTGTATCTCATCACAGAGAATGGCTTTCAGCTCACCAGTTGACAGCGGCCCTAGACAGTGTCAACTGACAATTCTTTTACTCGGCTGAAAACGCACAGCACTCGTTAAAACACTCATGCAAACACCCAAAGTTGAGAATATCTGTGACTAGATAAAAATGCCAGATGTGAACACACAGCACAGATGTGTGTGTGTGTGTGTGTGTGTGTGTGTGTGTGTGTGTGTGTGTGTGTGTGTGTGTGTGTGTGTGTGTGTGTGTGTGTGTGTGTGTGTGTGTGTGTGTGTGTGTGTGTGTGTGTGTGTGTGTGTGTGTGTGTGTGTGTGTGTGTGTGTGTGTGTGTGCGCGCGCGCGTGCTTGTTAGTGGCTGTTGTTAAAGACATTCTGTGCTTCACTCTCAAAGCCACCAAGCTCAACCTGACTGTGGTACCCTGATAAGCACCAACCACAAAGTGTTCAGCACCTTGATTCATATCTCTATCTGGACAATCTGACAGGTCTGTCTTGATCACATGACTATAGAGATAATGTGTACCGATTTGTGTGGTTTGGACAAAATCTGTTGAAGTAATAGAAAGAAAACGTGTTTTTAAAAAATCGGTCTACTGGTGACGCTATAACAGGACACTGTGAAAAGTGTGGCATTTCTTCCCCAGCCTAGTGGGAATGTGCGTGCACAGTTTCGCGGCAATCGGACGCTGCGTTCATGATTTGTTCAAAACGAGCCACTCCTGCAAACTTTGGGAGCCATTCTTAGCCAATCAGGATGGAATATGAAAAACCGATGATGATGTGTACCGATTTGATGTTTGAACAAAATGTGTAATATATAGTAATATCCAGAAATGTGTTTTGCAAACATCTGCCTCCTGGTGGCGCTATAGCAGGCCCATGTGAAAGATTTGGGCCAGAGGTTCTGCTCTGACCTCCAGAGAGTGTGCGTGCACAGTTTCACACCGATTGGTCCAACGGATTAGCTGTCCACAGACGGACTGACGAACACACACACACACACACACACACACACACACACACACACACACACACAAGGACAGATGGACGGACGGACGGTCAGGGGCAAAAACATAGCCTAAGCCACACCTTCGGCCTGGCGAAAACAATAATGAAATTGATGGATTCAAATTATGTATTCAAGTGTTTGTGTGTGGGTGGTGGGTGTCTGTGAATGTGTCTCTGTACTCTCAGAGAGAAGTGTTAACTTCTCGCAAATGGATAAATCAACACTGAGGATTTTACTGCGTGCGTGTGTGTGTGTGTGTGTGTGTGTGTGTGTGTGTGTGTGTGTGTGTGTGCACGCGCGTCTCTTGTGAGTGTGCATCCTGAAGCGTGCTGTGAAACATTCGACTGACTGTAGAAAGTGGAACGGCTGTTTTCGCAAGATAAAAGAACACTGCGTCTGCCAGATACTATTGTTTGTGTTTGTGTGCCGTTGTTGAAGGCCTCATGTGTGAGAGTCAGTGTGTGTGCATGCGCGAGCGTGTGTGTGTGTGTGTGTGTGTGTGTGTGTGTGTGTGGCCTGTGATTTGGACAATCCTCCTTATACCATCTGTGCCTATTTTAACCAATAAAGAGTTGCCAGCGTGTTCTGGCAGAGAGAGTATATTCTGTAATTAAAAACGTCCTTGAATCATATGCATGCATTACGTGTGTGTGCATGTGTGCTTGTACGTATTTGCCAGTTTTTTCCTGTCTATGCATACTGTATACATTGTATGAAGGCATCCGCAACTTTATATTTTTCCAGTCTTGACGTCACTTTCGTCGCGTCTGTTGACACTTGTCGCTCAAAGCATAGATTAGCCTTAATTTTACGGGTCTGTTTGGTTCCATTTGTACACTCTCATAGTTAAATGAACCCCCGAGGATGTTACAGCGCAGATTGGGTTCCTAGACAGTGATGGAAGAAGTACTCACATGTTTTACTTAGTAAAAATATCAATACGGAAATGTAGATGTACTCTGTTACAAGTAGAAGTCCCGTATTAAAAATGTACTTGAGTAAAGTTACAAAAGTATCGGCATCAAAATATACTTAAAGTACCAAAAGTACTCATTGTGCAGAATGTCCCATTTCACAAGTTCTGAAAATAGCCGATCTACAAGCTCACAATGCGTCAAGTACTTTGGCTATTTTCAAATGGCCGAAATATATGTAGGGCTGAAGTGGTTAGTGTGTTTTGTAATAATAATCAAAATCTACAAAGTAACTAGTAACTAAAGTTTACATATAATTGTAGTGGAGTAAAAGTACAATATTTTCCTCTGACATGTTGTGGAGTAGAAGTAAAACTATTGAAGATATGTAAATACTGAAGACAGTATAAAATGCCTCAAAATTGTACTTGTACAGTACTTGACGACATGTATTTAGTTACTTTACACCACTGGTCCTAGAGATAAAAGTCGTATCAAACGGGGGTCCGCGGCCTAGTGCAGTACGTGGTTCTCAAAGGGGTACTTATGGGGGTTCCCAGGGGGGTCCCAGGGACGGAGTCCTTGACATGAAAAAGGTTGGAAAATGACTGTACTAAGGTGTGTGTGTGGTCTTAGCTGAAGTGGAATCAATGGTCCAAGGCTGTCTAGTGGGCAATTGGCAGCATGTGAGGTTAATCAGGCTGTTCTGGGATCAGTATTAACTCCCTGTCAGGCAATTACAACAAGGCTCTGACTGTGGCACTGAAGATAAAGATGGAAAAGATGGTGTGTGAGTGAATGCGTGCGTGCCCAGGTTTAAGGTTTCTTTATTTTACATCTTATGCAGTACATAGAGTAAATGTCTTTCCAATTGAATAAATAAATGGAATTCTTTCCAGAGGGGCACGGTGGCGCAGTCGGTAGCGCTGTCGCCTCACAGCTAGAAGGTCCTGGGTTCGATTCCCGCCGGGGACGCTGTGGGCACTGGGGGCGTGTCTTCTCCTCCGCGTCATCAGCGCCCATACCCTAGGTGGGGTTGGCGAAAGGGCCTACTCTGTGTGGAGTTTGCATGTTCTCCCCGTGTCTCCTAGGGTAGTTAATACCCTCACAAAAACATGTAGTAATCCTGGTCACTATACCGCCTCCCCCATGACAGCCGGGGCGCCTGATGGAGGGGAAGGGAACTGGTTGGAATAACGTGTTCCTTCCACGCGCTACGTCCAACCAGGGAAACTCCCCCCTGTCAGGTGACAAGAAGGTCAGTTGGCTCTCATGCCTGAAGGAAGCATGAGCTCGGCCCTGGCCTCCCTACTGTGGGGTGACAGGTGTAATACTGGTGTAGGGCTGGTGTAGTGCCCAGGATCACTTAGGAAATTGGCACCGGGTGAAAAAAATGGGTTACAAAAATCGCGGGATAAAAATTTAAAGAAAAAAATAAATAAATGGAATTCTGTCATGTAGGAATTCATGCTGGCTTGATTCTGGATAAGAAATGTGTTCCATGTAATTGTAGGTATTTGTGTTTTCATGGTTTATAGATGTGTGTACTACAGTATATATGCACAGTATGTACACTACACTACAGTATAGACTGTAGATCGATCCTGACTGTGACATACTGACCATGTCATTATATGCCTCCATTCTCTCTCTCTCTCTCTCTCTCTCTCTCTCTCTCTCTCTCTCTCTCTCTCTCTCTCTCTCTCTCTCCCCATCTTGCTTTCTCACATCTTTTCTCACAGTCTCTTGCTCTGTTTGGCTGCCTCTCTCTCTCTCTCTCTCTCTCTCTCTCTCTCTCTCTCTCTCTCTCTCTCTCTCCCCCCCGTTCTCTTTCTATGTCTCTCTATCTCTCCCTCCGTCTCTTTTCTTGTCTCCTCTCACTGCTGCACCCCTCCTTTTCACTCTTTTGTGCTCTCTCTCTCTCTCTCTCTCTCTCTCTCTCTCTCTCTCTCTGAATCCCTCCTCTCTATCTCTTTCTGGCCTGAGCAGATAACTCTGAACACCCTTGGGACCCTTGCGTGCGCGCACACACACACTCATACACATAAACACACACACGCACACGCACACGCACACGCACAAACACAAACACACTTCACCATGGCGGTGTATAAACACTGATAAGCCCAGCAGGTTGGCTCTCACGCCTACAAGGTAAAGTGAGGCTTTATGGTCGCATTTAGCATCTGTGTGTCTTATCTGCCTATTCCAATAGTGTTGAGCTCATGTATGGCAAATAGTAATAGGCTGTAACTCACTGCTAAGCTACGCGGGATTACAGTCAGGGGGATTGCAATCTACTTTCGCCGTGTGCATCCGTGTGTGACGCACACGTGTGTGTGTGTGTGTGTGTGTGTGTGTGTGTGTGTGTGTGTGTGTGTGTGTGTGTGTGTGTGTGTGTGTGTGTGTGTGTGTGTGTGTGTGTGTGTGTGTGTGTGTGTGTGTGCGTGTGTGTGTGTGACCCTTTCTTCCCTGTAGTAAACATTCAGGCCTGGGTGGCAGTTTGACTGTATGTGCAGTGGTGTAATGGTGATTTATTTTTTAGGCGGTGCACGTGCGCGTGAAAAAATACTGGCCCACACGCCGTGGTGTCCCGTGCAGCGACCAAAACACCACTGTGTGTGTGTGTGTGTGTGTCTGAAAGTTGTGCATGTGTGTGAGTGCATGCATGGGGGTGTGCGTACGCATGTGTGTGTGTGTGTGTGTGTGTGTGATTTTGTGTGTCTGTGTGTGTACTGTACAGTGTGTGTTAAGAGTGTATTCACGTGCCTGTGTGTGTGTGTGTGCAGATGTATAGCACTGCAGGCCGGCCTCCTCCCCTGCCCCGGTAATGACTCTCTCCTCGGTTCAGAAGCAGACAAATTGGCCCCACACAGCGGGTAGGCAGAATGCGGCGAGAGATCAGCATGTCGCCGGATTAGTTGGACACGTTTCTGTACCCCCCCCCCCCACGCCACCACGCCACCGCAACCCCGGTTCCGCCGTGCTGGCGACCACGGCTTCGGCATATAATACACAGGACAGGAAATAGCTTGGATTTAAATGGCTGCCACTGGTAAAGCTATGAATTTCCAGGGGAGAAGCGAGAAGAAAAATGGCATTTCGTGGCGTGTTAACCCATTAAGACCGGGAACGCATCTGTGTTACCACTCAAACCATTATTTTATACTTTGGCTATTCAAAAATAGCAGATATACAAGCTCATAACGCGGCACCGAGTGCCGTGCTATGAGCTTGTAGATCTGCTATTTTAGAAAAATCCTGAAAATGTGTGCAAATCTTCGAATATACATATTTTTTAAAGCAAACATTTTCAACTCAAATCTTTGCTTCTGGGGGGTCCCTGGAACACAACATTTTGAGATGGGGGTCCACGGCCAAATACATATCATCTTGGGGGTCCTTGACATGAAAAAGTTTGAGAACCACTGATCATAGCATCAAAAAAACTGTTAGGATTTAGAAGACATTTGTAGAACCCCCAGAAGCAAAGATTTGAGTAAAAAAATAAATATATATTCAAAGATTTTCACAATCTTTCAAGATTTTTCTAAAATAGCCCAAAGAAATCTTAAAAATTACACACAGATGCGTCCCCGGTCTTAATGGGTTAAATGCGAACACCATACCGGGAGCGCAATTTGTCATGCGGTCCGTCCAGGCGCTCTCACACTGCGGCGGTATGTGCTAAGTGCAGTGCTAAGTGTACCCAAGCGTACCAGGGCTGCCGACAGACTCCGATCTCCTTTATAATCACAATTACACTGTGGAAAATTGGGCTTAACGAGGCGTTTAATCTCTCGTTTGCTATTAAAACCGTCAAGTCCTTTAAAACAGTCAGGGAAGAAACATGGACCACACCTGCAGTGTGAGATAAATCTTTCTATTCCCCTTTTATCCATTTTAAGAAGAAAACCATTAGAAGAATATATTATACGTGGCGGGGGGATGTATAGGCGGTATAGCTCTATACATATGTATATACAAAGCTTTCCCGGGTGGATTGGCCCCCATACACCCATCTGTACTCCATTCAAGGCTTTTTGATATTCACCTACCGTCTCCAGTGGTGTAAAGTAACTAAATATAGGCTACGTGTACTCAAGTACTGTACTTAAGTACAATGTTTAGGTATTTTTTACTTTACTGTATATTTCCAATATTCTGTATTTTTACTTCTACTCCACTGCATCTCAGAGGCAAATATTGTACTTATACTCCACTACAATTATTTTAGTTATTATTTTATATATTTAGTTACTAGTTACTTTGCAGATATAAATTGTTATATTATAAAACATACATTAACCACTTTAGCCCTATTTTATACATAGACTATTTGAAAATAGATCGATCTAGAATTGATCTACAAGCTCACAACGTGTCACGATGCGACACGTTGTGAGCTTGTAGATCTGCGATTTTCAAACATTTTAGTACTTTTACTTTTGGTACTTTAAGCATATTTTGATGCCAATACTTTTGTACTTTTACTCAAGTAACACTTTGAACACAGGCCTTTTACAGTACTTGTAACAGGGTATTTTTAATATTGTGGTATTGCTACTTTTACTTAAGTAAAATATCTTGAGTACTTCTTCCACCACTGTATAGGGTATAGGCCATAGAAGGCTTTTTGATATTCACCCACCGTCTCCGGCACCTTCCATCAACACAATAACCTAGAAGCACACCTGGCTGCACAAAGCAGTGCAACGAGGCCAGCAGTGTAAGAAGTGCACACAATGGACTACAGACTGATTCTACATGCATGCACACGCACACATTCAAGCTAATTCATTTCATACATTAACCCATTAAGACCGGGAACACATCCGAGTCACTTTAGATTTCTTCGGCTATTCAAAAATATACCATACGATATACGAGCTCGCCGCGCTATGAGCTTGTAGATCTGCTATTTTTGAAAAATCATGACAATTTCTGCAAATCTTTGAATACGTATATAATTTTTAAAGCCAACATTTTGTAACTCAAATCTTTGCTTCTGGGGGTCCCTGGAATTAAATATTTTTGGGTCCGTGGCCAAATGCATATCATTTTGGGGGTCTTTTAAGAAAAAGTTTAAGAACCACTGATATAGCGACATACGTTTTTTTTTTTTTAACTGTTAGGATTTAGAAGACATTTTGAAGAATCGGCCTCAGGTCTTAATGGGTTAAAACATTAATAGTGCAATAGCTTATACAGTACAGTACGTACAGTATTTGCCGAAGGGCAGAGGAAGCATATTTAACAACTACTTTTCTTTTATGAGAGATAACATTGTGGCAGTGCGCCTTTGTCTTCTCTGTATAAGGACCACACCCCCCCCACCACCCCCCACAATCACCCCCAACTCCAGCCCCAATCCCCCCCCACCCCGGCCCTGTCTCTTCGCTCCACGCAAAGCACTGTCAGGCGAATTCGAGGGCGCACTCCGTCAACCCATTTCCCTGGCGCCCCCCCGAAGACTCCTTGGCTGTTAAATTCATCTCACGTTCGGAGATATTTAAGTCCCCGCTTGTACAACGACGTTCCTCAATGAATGTTCACCAATTTTTCTTTTCTTTTCTCTTTTTTTTCTCCTAAGCTAAATGAGCTCTTATTGCTTTGCGGCGGGCTATTTTAGTTATCTCCCCTGCTCATTTGAGCCTCGCCTCCCTAGAGGGCTTGCAGCTCAGCACTTCTCGTTTCCTTTCTTTCTATTTTCTATTTATTTATTATTTTAAATCTCTTCTCTCTCTCTTGCGACGGGGACTTTTGTTTAGACGGAGGGGCAGACAGGCAGCAGCTATATACTGCACAATGCAACACATGGTGAACAGCCACGGATGTAAACATTAACCATCCACTGTGTGATTACTGGGGTCCCATCCTGAGGGATTCCACTACTTTCTCTCTCTCTCTCTCTCTCTCTCTCTCTCTCTCTCTCTCATATGCTTTTTACCCCCTTTTCTCCCTAATGCCCGAACCCCCCATCGTTTTGTCACTTGATTCCTCCCCACACACACATTTGTGTGTTGTCACTGCTGTTGTATTCTATACTGCCTCACCTGCCAGTGAGGAGCCCCCTCCGGGAGGACATAGAGCCTTCGTCCTACTCCTTCCGCCCTTAACGCTCCATGCTGACAGGTGCCATATCCCAGCCAGTAGGCATACATGAAGTGATATCACCCTCCCCGCCCCGCCCGGCTTCGCTCCCACTATCCCCCTTTTATTGCCTGCTTTTTCATGCCTCTTTCCCTTACTCCAACTCTCTATCTCTTTTACACACACATACACACACACACACACACACGCACCTCCTTTTTCAGGACATCATGTATATACCACCGCTGGTCGCCATGGCTACCTCACATGGAGCTGAGGCTTAATTGGAGTTCCTTAAAGAAGTTTGAGGAGGAAAAAGATGATTGATGAAGGGAATGGAGGAGGTGAGAGAGGGAGTCAGAGAGACAGAGACATTGAGGAAGGGGGGAGGAGGGCTGATATGATATGCTCAGAGAAAGAAGGGAAAAGAACAGAGGCCGAGAGGAAAGGAGAGAGTGTTATTGACTTGCTGTGTGTGTGTGTGTGTGGGGGGGAGGCATGCATGATCGTGTGTGTGTATGAAGGTGCAAGAGGATATTCTTGCTTCTAAGAATAGATTGAGGAGACAGAAGTGATTGCGACGTGGAGCCCTTTGTGGTGTGTGTGTGTGTGTGTTTACTGTGCGTGCGTGTGTGCGTGCGTGCGTGCGTGCGTGCGCGTCCGTGTGTGTGTGAGCGTGTGTGACTCCAGGCGCTTCACGGATCGTTCGGTGTTTAATCCAGCGTTTCTCCACCCTCACGATTCCCATGTGGCGACATCCAGCCTGCAACGCTGTAGTCACTCCATCCCAAGAGAGAGAGAGAGAAATAGATGGAAAAAGAGGGATGAAGAGAAAGATAGATGGGAAGGAGGGAGAAGTGATTGGAGAGAAACACTGGCATGCATATGCCTGATTTATACTTTGTTGTGGTGTGACGTGCCGAAAATAGCCAATTTGCTATTTCCACTTAACACGGTCATACAGCGGAGAATACATTTGGCAGGGGAGATACAACAGGCTTTCTTTTTTTTTAACCCATTGAGACCTGAAGCCGATTCTACATGTCTCCTAAATCTCAACAGTTTTCTGAAAAACATATGTTTCTATATCAGTGGTGCTCAATCTTTTTCATGTCAAGGACCCCCAAAATTATATGTATTTGGCCGCAGACCCCCATCAAAATATGTTGTTCCAGGGACCCCCAGAAGCAAAGATTTGAGTTAAAAATGTTCGCTTTAGAAATATATATATTCAAAGATTTGCACACATTTTCACGATTTTTCAAAAATAGCAGATCTACAAGCTCGTAGCGCGGCACTCTGAGCTATGAGCTTGTATATCTGCTATTTTTGAATAGCCCAAAGTGTAAAATAATGCTTTTTAGCTCAAATCTAAAAATGACACAGTTCCAGGTCTTAATGGGTTAAAGCTTTATGTATCAGTTACATATTGTTGATAATCAGCTGAATAAATAACAAAGTGTTTTTAATTAAATGTTACAAACATGGTTCAATTGAATCTAGAAAAGCTTTTCATCTCAAATCAAGGCATAAAAAGGAAGTCGCCATCTATTGCAGAACTAGGGTGACCTTGAGGTTCTGAAACGCACCACAACAAATTAGAAGACATGACAACATTTCACCGAAGACAAAGGCTTTTCACCAAACAAAACAAAACCACATGTCAAACAAAACACAATTCTCAAACATAAACACACACACGGTCACACACACACACACACACACACACACACACACACACACACACACACACACACACACACACACACACACACACACACACTTCACGAAACAACGTCTGAGAATTTTTTTTCTCAAATATTGTTTTATATAATGTTGTGGTTTGTGCAATGTTTTTGTCTTGTGATCTTCAAAGCCACTGTATAGAACAGATTACTCCAGCATTTTGTGAATTCATCTAAGTCATGTATGGCCTTATAGAATCTACATATAAAGATCAGAGAGCAGACATCATCATCAAAGTCACCTTTCATTTTACGTCACATTTAAAAACAACAGCAGTTCACCCTAATTGCTTTTCAATCGAGGCAGATGGCCAAACAAGGCACAAAAAAAGAACTACAACATAAAAAGTATAACGCTAATATATTGCGTTAAAATAAAAGTACGGTAGTAAAATGAAATAGAAGACATAAGACATGCATTGAGATTGGAGATAATAGCCTACTTGTGGCTCCTTTCACAACATTGACGACACATGTCGGTTCTTTATAAACAGGCATTTATTGCTTCAGGCTTCTCCCTCAGTCATGCTGTGAGAATGTTCACCACAAAAATAATGGACACACAATGAACAAAATGTGCATCACATGTCGCTTGTTGTGGAAAAGAGGTTCTTAGCATGTCACTTTGACCGCTTCGGACGTCTTTAATAGTAACTTTAGTCTAGCGATATCACATTAGCCTCTTAAACCCCAGCATCCGTATCGGCTATTTTAGAAAACAGAAAAGACTCTCGTATAAAGCCTGGAGGGACTCCGGTCAACCACATGGGGTTAAAGTGTTTTTTTAATAGTGCAAGTTCACAGAGCTTCATCAAACAGGTTTGCTTTATTAATCGTGAGCATACATTTTTGGTATTTTAGCCATTTAGGATTTTTATAGTTAGTATTTTAGTAACGGCACGTACAATCAGAGAGAGAGAGAGAGAGAGAGAGAGAGAGAGAGAGAGAGAGAGAGAGAGAGAGAGAGAGAGAGAGAGAGAGAGAGAGAGAGAGAGAGAGAGAGAGAGAGAGAGAGAGAGAGGAGAGGAGGAGAGATGAGAGAGAGAGAGAGAGAGAGAGAGAGAGAGGAGAGAGAGAGGAGAGAGAGAGCGAGCGAACAGTACCAGAATAGTCTGGATGGCTTTCATGTGCTCATCTCATCAACTCTGCAAAGGGAATCAGAGATGAAATGAATAGCTTGATCCACAAAGGGAGTGTGTGTGCGTGCATGCATGTGTGTGTGTGCGTGCATGGCATGCGCGAGCGTATAGCTGTTTCATTCATGCACTGCTCCTGTAATGTATAATGTCCGATTGAGCCCATCATGTGTGATTAGAGCAGGTCATTGTCCAGACAACTGACAATGAGGGAGCAGCCGTTGTCCGGAGTTCATATGAGAAACAAAATGTGTCAAATGTCACCCTATAACACTGTGTCCATAATCTGCCACTTGTCTACTTTAACCACTTCCAGCCTGGCGTATACCTGTTTTGACGTGTCATTAAAAGCAATTTATGTATTTTCAGAATGTATGCGGGCAGTGGGCCGCGAGCGCTTTCCACATTTTCAAGTGGCCACTGACCCAGAAAAGGTTGAGAACCAGATGCTCTAGACCACTGTTTCCCAAACAGTGGGTCGGGACCCATCTTAGGGTCGCGGACCAATTTTTATGTTGCGAGTTTCATACATTTAAAAAAAATATGTATACGCGACTCCTCTGCCTCAAGGTATGCTGAGTCGGCGCGCTTCCGTCATGGTCCAAAACTATACTTTATCGGCGAAAAAAGGTAGTCCGCGGTTGTTTGAAAAAGTATTGTCCCAAGCGGGAGTCTAACCCAGACGTCCCAGATGTAGTGGATCAGTAGTCCAATGATTATCTAGGTACGCCACTGAGGCCGGTACTGAGATTGGGTATTCGGACTGTATTAGAATGTGACGTCCTAACTCTTCTAATGTAGAGGAAAGAAGTCCCCGCCCGCGCAACTGCATGGAAGAAGGCTGTTCGCGTTTCAGACACGTCCCCTAGAAGAAGAAACGTAGGCGCCGACCTTGTGTTGTTTTTCCAGCGTGCCGCACGCCGAAAGCAGCCAAAAAGACAGTGAGGAAAAATGTCATATATTGACATCATCCACCGGTCATTAAGACCTGAGGCCGATTATACAACAGTTTTCTGAAAAACGTATGTTTCTATAATGTCAGTGGTTCTCAAAAACTTTTTAATTTCAAGGACCCCCAAAATTATATGTATTTGCCTCGAACCCCCATCTCGAAATATTTTGTGCCAGGGACCCCCAGAAGCAAAGTAAAAAAATTACGCTTTAAAACATATTTATAGTCAAAGATTTGCACAAATTGTCTAGCCTGGATCCAGCCTGCTTCGCTACGTTCGGCGGATTTTTTTTCTCTCTTCGCTTCTCAGTCTGGAAAGCCTCCTATCTCCAAGGGAGGCGGGACATGCCAAACGGCTTGAGTCCTGCCGTGGCTTCTGATTGGTCTGTGGTGCGGGGCGGGACAAAGCACCAGTGAGACGTCATTCAATGCGCAGAAAAACAACAGTGTGAAAAGCATGGAGGGTGGCGCTGGCTGATGACGTAGGTTGCCTAACGCTACTCTCATTCGTTGGAACGACATCCAATCAGCAACGACGTTGACTACGTAACATATGTAGTTCTAGTGTAGTTCTGCAAAACCTCCCAATGGGAGGCTTTCCAGACTGAGAAGCGAAGAGAGAAAAAAAAATCCACCGAACGTAGCGAAGCAGGCTGGATCCCAGGCTACAAATTGTCATGATTTTTAAAAAGTTCACAAAGTGACGCGTTATGAGCTTGTATATCTGCTATTTTGAATAGCCAAAGTATAAAATATGGCACAGATGCTTTCCCGGGCAAAAAACAACTGCCCACTCAGATGTGTCCAGGCCACGTTCTAAAGTCACGTTCTGTATGGCTTTGAGCTTATAGATATGGCTATTTTCACTAGTTTTTAAACAGGGGTTAATTGTGGTTAACCATGCTGGAACACATCTCCTTTATGCTCAACTAAACTTTAAGATGTAAAAATGTTAAGATGAACCCATCTCCATAGCAACACTGTGGATGCCTACCGTATAGTAATGTGCGTGTGCATGTGATGGGCTCCTGCAGGCACACTGTATAATCAAACACAAGGTTTGATTATGTTTGATGTCCTTGCAGGGTGACAGTCATGTGGGTGGCTGGATGACTTACTGTATACTGGAGATAGATATGATGATCTCTAATCCTTCCATCTGTCATCAATTAATTAAGTCTGAGAACAATAATGTGTGTGTGGGTGTGTTAGTGTGTGCGTTTTGAACGCCTGCTGGCTAGCGTGAGTGTGTGCATGCATTTATGTTTACTGTGTGTGTGTGTGTGTGTGTGTGTGTGTGTGTGTGTGTGTGTGTGTGTGTGTGTGTGTGTGTGAAGCAGAATCAGCTCTAGCAGATTCTGCTTGTAGCACAGCATCTTTAATGTTTATTTCACCTATAGTAGTATATTTGCAAGTTGCTTTCATGGGGGTCTTTCTTCTTGCTTGGTATGCGTGCATGCTATACGTGCACATGCGTGCTACAGAATACGTGCATGCATGTGCATGCTGTACGTGCGTGTGCGTGCATTACTGCACGGTGCCTCCACTGTGGCAGTGCTCCTGTGTTCTGAATTTGCTCTGAAAATTAATAGAGCCACTTTGAGTGTGTGGCATTTGGAACCGCAACCTCAATCCAAACGACTAGTGGTTTGTTTACCCAGCCAGCTTTGAACCCATCAAGAGAAAAGACTTGAGATAGGGAGAGAGGGAGGGAGGGAGAGAGAGAGAGAGAGAGAGAGAGAGAGAGAGAGACACACACACACACACACACACACACACACACACACACACACACACACACACACACACACACACACACACACACACACACACACATAAACAGAGAGAGAGACAGAGAGAGAGACAGACCGAGGTGAGAGTGACAGAGAGGGAATGAGACCCACCGGGAGACGAAGAGAGATAGGGAGAGAGAAGCGTGCATACTTTAAGACAGTGAGAGACGCTGAGAGAGTGAGAGTGATTTAGATGTGGAAGGGAGTAGAAATAGAGATAATTAACACATGAGAGAGAGAGGAAGTATAGAACATCTTAAATGTAAAGAGAGGGCTTTAGCTTCTCTTTCTCCCTGAGACCCTCCACCTCCACAGTGTTGGTGTCCTCCCTCACTCCACTCCTCTCCTCTCCCCATCTCCGCTCACCTGCCTGCACTCCTCCTCTTCCCCCTTTTTTTCTTGCGCCATTCATCATCTCCTTTCATCAGTCTCCATCCATCAGTCTAGCTTGAACACACACGCACGCACGCACATCGCACAGACACAGACACACACACGCATCTACACACACACACACACACACACACACACACACACACACACACACACACACACACACACACACACACACACACACACACACACACACACACACACACGCGCGCGCAGCGCGCGCGCGCGCACGCACACTGTCCAGCCTCCTGTAATAGTTTGCCCTTTGAGTTTGCCCCCCAACCAGCTCTTTCATTGCATCACTCTCTCCCTCTCTCTGTGTTTGACCCCATCACTCCCTTTTTCTCATTTTGAATAATGTTGGCTACTGCAATGTCTTCACCTCTCTGAATATCACCCCTCTCTCTCTCTCTCTCTCTCTCTCTCTCTCTCATCTCTCTCTCTCTCTCTCTCTCTCTCTCTCTCTCTCTCTCACTCACTTTGAAGTCTGCTATTGGCGCACCTCTTATTCTTTCTCCGTTGTCCTCTCCTCTCCTTACGACTGAGTTTTACATAGTTGTGTGATGAAAATAGCCGATCTCGACACCGGCATACAACTAATATAAATGCATAAATGTACCTGTCGCTTTCTCTTTTCCTCCCTCACTCTTGTGCCCAAGTCTCTCATCCAGACTCTAACTCTGAATACTTGCATGCTCTTCCTCTCTCTCTCTCTCTCTCCCTCTCTCCCTCTATTTCTCTCTCTCTCCCTCCGCGTCCATCCATCTCTCCGGCTGGCAGTACAGATTATATATGTTGGTGTCAGAGAGAGGTGGAAGATGTCTTCACTCCGGTTATGAGTCTCAGTCATCGGTCTGCGTGTCTCCGCTCATCCATCATCCCTCTATCCCTGGCCGCCGCTCCCTCGTTCATCTAGCTGTCTATCTGGGCGTCGTAATGGGTGCTCATCTTCGCTTTTCGCACTCGGCGCTCCATCTATCTTCCACTCGTTCCTCTCCTTTCTCTATCTTTTCTTTTATCAACCCCCCCCCCCCGCCCCCCGGCAGCTCTATTCATTGCTGCCTCTTTATGTGCTGCTGACGTTGGGTTTGGATTAGATGCTCATACTGTCACACACACACACACACACACACACACACACACACACACACACACACACACACACACACACACACACACACACACACACACACACACACACACACACACACACGTTGGACTGGCCTGAACAGAGGCTTGATCAGATTGTAATACGTAGTGGAATGTTGACACCCATATCATGCACACGCACGCACGCACGCACGCACGCACGCACGCACGCACGCACGCACGCACGCACGCACGCACGCACGCACGCACGCACGCACGCACGCACGCACGCACGCACGCACGCACGCACGCACGCACGCACGCACGCACGCACGCACGCACGCACGCACGCACGCACGCACGCACGCACACACACACACACACACACACACACACACACACACACACACACACACACACACACACACACACACACACACACACACACACACACACACACACACACACACACACACACACACACACACACACACACACACACACACACACACACACACACAGAGCTCATATCCAAAAAATATAACAGTCAGGATAGATGCATAATACAATACTCAATAACCACATCAACCACTTCATCCATCATACTCTAGCTCTATGATCCATTAGCCGTTGAATCCAGGCCCTGGCAACAAGGTGTAAATCAGTCATCAGGTTGTCAACCACACGTTTCCAACCGGACCCTTTACCCACTTAAGCACTTGAACCCCTGCATCCATATTCTGGGGGAAACATTAGCCAAAAACTGTTTTTTGGTGAAGAGATTGGGTGTAGATGGGAAAAAAAGTGGTCCAAGTACAGAGCTAGCCCAGGTCCAGTTTACTATAAGTCTAGAGGGTTTAAAGTATGTTAATAGAAATGAAGCATATAGTTCATGCGGGACACAGTCATTGACGCCTCAGCTGTAATCGTCTGTCAGTCTGCTGAATTGTTTTCAATCAGCCTATAGCTTCCTACTCTCCATTCACAGCTCTGCTTCTTCTCCATAGATCTCTGCTTCTCTTGCTGCTTGCTACACCTCTGCTGCTGCTTTGGCTGCCGAGCTCCTCCACCCCAGCCTCCACCTTTTGATCAGAGTCTGACATACAGGCTCAAATACTATTGTGATTTATTGTCTGCTGATTCAAGTCAATCTATCAATTGGACTACTTACTGCATGTATAATAATAATAATAGAATTTAGTCCCCACTCCTTGGGGTGTTTTTTTTTGTTGTCACTGTACAGTATATTTGCACATACGTGAAATTTGTCCTCTGCATTTACCCATCCTATAACTACTAGGAGCAGTGAGCTCCATTCTACGGCGCTCGGGGAGCAATTAGGGGTTAAGAGTCTTGCTCAGGGACACACATCGACACATTGCTGGCCTGGCCGGGAATCGAACCAGCAACAACCAGGACCTCGGGCTACATCGGGCTACCTCGGGCTCACTAACCACTCAACTATGGCCGCCCTTCCACAGTAAATGTGTCCTGTCTCTCTACTCTACTCCGTACCTGTCAATAAAAGGCTAAAAAAAGCCCCAAAAATAACGTAAAAAACAAATTGGAACCTATCCTGTCATCTCTCCACCTTCAATCTACCCCCCCCCCCTCCACCCACACACCCCCTGGTGCAGAGGGGGCTCAGCTGAGTGCTGTCACGGTGCTGTCACTGTTTTATTTCATCACTCCATCATTGGCTTTGCCCGTCCGCGGATCTGGGTATTCATCTGTCCATCCATTTGTCTACTCCCTTTAGACTGACAAGTGGAAATGATGAGAGAGATGAAGTAGGGGTGTGTGTGTGTGTGTGTGTGTGTGTGTGTGTGTGTGTGTGCGCGTGTGTGCTTGCGTACTTGTGTTACTACACTTGTGAGGACTAGATGTCCCTGGCCTGCAAGTAGAGTAAAGTGAGGACATTGTGTGGACTGTTTATCGTTAAAAACTATTTTTAGGCTTATGATTAGGAAAAGATTTAGGTTAGGATTAGTTATTTTATACTTATACAGTTGTAACTTATGTTATGTGTGGGTGTCGTACACACCAAAAATAGAGAAATAGAAAGAGGGACAGAGTGGAAGAGACAAATGGGGGCTGAGAGAAAGTGTAAGAGAGAGAGAGAGAGAGAGAGAGAGAGGAAAAGAGAAAGAGGGACAGAGTGGAAGAGACAAATGGGGGCTGAGAGAGAAAGTATAAGAGAGAGAGAGAGGAAAAGAGAGAGGGACAGAGTGGAAGAGACAAATGGGGGTTGAGAGAGAAAGTATAAAGGCAACTCCGCACCAAACAGACTCGTCCAGACTATTGCAGACTACTCCAGACTGCAACAGACTGGTATTCGGTTGGCAAAAGTTACCATTTAAGTCTGTCAGCCGACTGGCCATTCATGTGCTAATTTGACTTTTAGCGTGCCAGCGTTGCCAGGTCTGCTTATTATAAGCGACTTTGGGCTTGTTTCCCTGCAAAGCCACTTAGGGATGTTCCCAGCGTTTTTTCTTCACTGACGTGCAGTGGTGTAAAGTAACTAGTACATTTACTCAAGTACTGTACTTAAGTATAATTTTGAGGTACTTTTACTTTACTGGAGTATTTCCAATTGTCTATACTTGTACTCCACAACAATTATTTGAAATGTTTAGTTACTAGTTACTTTGCAGATATAAATCATTATGAAACATACATTAACCTCTTTTGCCCTATTTTATACCTATAAGCTATTTGAAAATAGCAGATCTACAAGCTCACAACGTGTTGCGATGCACGCGTTCTGAGCTTGTAGATCTGCTATTTTCAAACATTTTTGTACTTTTACTTTTGGTACTTTAAGTACATTTTTATACCAATACTTTAGTACTTTTACTCAAGTAAATGTTGAATTCTGGACTTTTACTTGTAACAGACTCAGAGTACATCTATTGCATTCAAGCCTGGAATTTCGTCATTTTAGGGGCAAGGCCACTTGGCCTTTGGTATTGTAATTTTTTGGAAAGGCCCTGCCCGGTCTTCCTGCCAGGGCAGGAAGGCCATCCAAAAAAATAATAATGATTTTTAAGTCCAAAAATGATTTTTAAGTCCACGGAAATAATGCATTTAACTTGAAGGTTAAGGATCATTGTATTTTAATATATTATAAGAATAGTATAACTATCTGTGAAATATAACCCGTTTATTTCACAAAATAATGTGTTGGCAAATGACCAATATTTAGTTATATAGGTCTCAATATGTCACATTCAGCCCTGGACTTCACTGACTGAAGTAGGGGTCACATTAATCACATTAGATTCACATAATGTATTTTACCCACAATTAATTTTCATTCAAATGAAATGTTAATGAACTTGCACTAATAATGACTTTAGTTGATTTTTCACTCTTTAAAATATAGTATTTCTTAATTATTAATAATTACAGCTTTTTTTTTTTCACGATTTTTTATTGTTTTTAAATAATAATAAAAAAGGAACATACAAGATTTCCACCCGACAGCCATAATATATAGCCAATATATGGTTCTGTATCAGTATATGAGTCCGTTTTTGCAGATTTCATTCTAATTGGCTACTATGCCTGCATATGAATTTCATGAGCCTGGGTAGGTCACCCTGGCTTGGCGGAGATATGCCCTGTAGCGCACACTCCGCCAGTGATGTAAAGTAACTAAGTACATTTACTCAAGTACTGTACTTAAAGGGATACTTCACTCTCGGGCCGGGGACACATTTAAAAAAAATATTAAAAATAAATGAAAAAAGTTATGGAAAATTCATGGCCCCCTCACGCATTAGTAGGACACTCTAATGCGTGAGGGGGCCATGAATTTTCCATAACTTTTTTCATTTATTTTTAATATTTTTTTTAAATGTGTCCCCGGCCCTAAAGTGAAGTATCCCTTTAAGTACACTTTTGAGGATTTTTTACTTTACTGGAGTATTTCTAATTTTCAGTACTTTTACTTCTACTCCATACATCTCTGAGGAAAATATTCTACTTTTACACCACTACAATTATTTGAAAACTTTAGTTATTAGTTACTTTGCAGATATAAATTATTACATTATAAAACATACAGTAACCACTTTAGCTCTATTTTATACCTAGGCTATTTGAAAATAGCCGATCTACAAGCTCACAACACGTCGCGAAGCGACGCGTTGTGAGCTTGTAGATCTGCTATTTTCAAACATTTGAGTACTTTTACTTTTGGTACTTTAAGTACATTTTGATACCAATACTTTTGTACTTTTACTCAAGTACTTCTACATTGCAGTATTGATACTTTTACTTAAGTAAAACATTTGAGTACTTTTTCCACCACTGCGCTCCACACAGCAGCAGCAGGTGAAAGCAATTCACTTAAACGAGGGTTGTGTTGCACACCAAAACTGCGCGAAAGTAGGTCAAATCAATCAATCTCTCTCTCTCTCTGGGAGCAACAACGAGAAACAGTGAATGTAGGTTTTCATAGACATGGTCGCTTGTTTCTCTCACATAATCTGGCAACACCGACAGCCCTTTGTTGTCACTGCCACTGCTCTGCCAGTCGGCTAAAAAGCTGAACATGTTCGGTCGGCTCTGGGTCGGCCGAAAAGGTCCCGACGGACCCCCCGACGGACCCCTAACCGACTGGCCGACGCTTCCCGAAGCCAAATCGGCCCAAAGTCGGGCCGATTTGGATTGGTCTGGAGCCAGCTTAAGAGAGAGAGAGAGGAAAAGAGAAAGAGGGACAGAGTGGAAGAGACAAATGGGGGCTGAGAGAGAAAGTATAAGAGAGAGAGAGAGAGGAAGAGAGAAAGAGAAAGAGGGACAGAGTGGAAGAGACAAATGGGGGCTGAGAGAGAAAGTATAAGAGAGAGAGAGAGAGCAGCAGAGTGCGATGGGGCGAGGGGTTTTAGAGAAAAGTAGAGATGAAAGTGTGAGGGCTGGAGGGAGCGCTGCCATACCTGCTTTGATGGATGGGGGGTGAAAGGTGGAGAGAGAGAGTGGGCGTGCAAGGCAGCCCCGTGACGCACTGCCTTGTGGGTAATGGCTACTCATGCGTAGCAGCCTAGCTGTCATTCTCATGGGTCCTGCTCCATTAGAGTGAGAGGACAGAAATCTGCTCTGTGCGTGCGCGTGCGTGCGCATGAGCGTGCGTGCGCGAGTGTGTGTGTGTGTGTGTGTGTGTGTGGGAGGGAGGATGGAGTTTACAGGACAACAAAAATACATCTGGAAGTATGTGTGCACGTGCGTAAGTGCGTGCATGCCTGTGTATGTGTGTTTGCACTCCCGTGCGGGTGCATGGGGGTGCTTGTGCTTGTGTGTGTGTGTGTGTGTGTGTGTGTGTGTGTGTGTGTGTGTGTGTGTTACAGTCCATTAAGAGATGATGTGAACCCGGCCTAGATGAAAGGTTGTTTTTTCTGCTCTGGGCTTCTTCCTATAGCTCTGTTTTACTCTCTCCTTTATTCACTCTCTCCTTTTCCACCACTCTCCCTTTCCCTCCCTTTCACTTGGTCACCCTTTGGTCTCTCTCTCTCTCCCTGTCTTCCATGTTGTCTTTCCTTTACCCTGTGTTACCCTCTGCTCTTAGTACTCTCCTACAGCACAGACAGAGTAAAAACACCCACATTACATAATCTCTCATCTTTAACCCATCAAGACCTGCAGGCCGATTCTACAAATGCCTTCTAAACCAGTAGTTCTTGGCACACTTTCAAAAATGTAAAAAAATAGCCAGATGTACAAGCTCACAAAGTGACGCGCTGTGAGCTTGTATATCTGCTATTTTTGAATAGCCAACGACGCTATCTAAAACGATAGGGATGCTTTCCCGGTTTTAATGGGTTTACAAATCCAATCTAAAACTGTATTTCAATCAATGCAAGTTTTATTTTCTCTGTTTTCAAACCATTTACAGCAAACATACATTTAAGTATCAACATATTGGGTGAAATAGAAAGTCTGCTTACTTAGTGCCATCTTTATTTAATCTGGTCGTCTGTCTGTCTGTCTGTCTGTCTGTCTGTCTGTCTGTCTGTCTGTCTGTCTGTCTGTGTCTCTCTCTCTCTCTCTGTCTGTCTGTATGTCTCTCTCTCTCGCAGGGACAACTCTATAGCAGAGAGTGTCATGGAGAGAGCTACAGTACCTTTCTCTCTGACAGGAGGCTAATAGGACTTTCTGTCTTGTCATCCCCAATTACTCACTTGTTGTATGCTAGACACACACTCTTACACATTACTGTAAAACACTTATTCTGTCACCTTTTGACATCCTGCTTTACTGCTCCGACAAAGTTATCAAGTTTGATCTCAGAAGCAGCAATCATTTCATACTGTAGTGATTGTGTGTGTGTGTGTGTGTGTGTGTGTGTGTGTGTGTGTGTGTGTGTGTGTGTGTGTGTGTGTGTGTGTGTGTGTGTGTGTGTGTGTGTGTGTGTGTGTGTGTGTGTGTGTGTGTGTGTGTGTGTGTGTGCGCGCACGCACGCGCATGAGAGTGAGAAAGAGAGAGGGTGGGGGGGCATGTGCATTTTACGCATGCACACATGTATAGCTGTATGTGTTTGTGTTAATTATTGAGTGTGTTGTGTATGCATGTGTGCAAATGTGCATGTGTGTTGTCAACTTGTCATCTGTAATGTGTGGCCAGTACATAACAAGTACTATACTGTACATGCATACAGTAACAGTACACACACACACACACACACACACACACACACACACACACACACACACACACACACACACACACACACACACACACACACACATGAAAATGTTATAACAGCAATCTTTCGTTTTTGGAGACAGCAAATATAATATGAGATTTTCACGATAAAAAAAAGATTGTGGCTCAAGCTTAGACGAGGCTCCTCTGTCGTTTTAACAGCTTTTTAGCGGACCCATGCATTTTTTAAACTTGTGAAATGGGGGAAATTTTGCACAATGAGTACTTTCACCTTTGGTACTTTTAAGTACGTTTTGATGCCACCCCTTTTACGTCTTGGGTTTGAGAACACGACACTTCCGCATTCCTGGAGTCACCAGAGTCACCAGATGACTGTACCTGTACCCACTTCCAGTCAAACGCTTGACGTTTGGTCACATTTCTCCCTATAGAAGTCATAATAGGCCGTTTGGGGAGTGAGAGTGTGTTGTAGAACCCCTATTGTGGTCCCATGTCATAATACAGTGGGCCAACAGCCTGCCATTGCGAGCTTACTACACTACATCGGCTTATTTTCTGCTAAGAGACCCCTGGGGGACCCCAGTAGGGTTTTAAGTGGTTTAAAAAATCAATACTGAGCTACAGTAAAACACGTTTCGAAATACACAGTTATACGATCAATAGACAAAACAAACAAAACAGAAACGTTAGATTACAAATACTGTAATACTAGTATACATACTGTAATGACCCATGGAAATCAAGTAACTTCTCTCTTTAGGAATACTCTTTTATTTGTGGCTGTCAAAGCACACAAACAACAAAACATCCAGTCACAGAGGGGGGGGGTCCCTGCAACTACCTTGAAGGGGTTCCAGGGGGTCCCCAGCCGATTGATAGTTATAGGAACCAAATTAACCCTTATTGGTCTGTAACTCTGAGAGTGTACAAATGGACCCTTACGGGTCCATTTGGTTCCATTTGTACACTCTCAGAGTTAAATGAACACAGATGATACTACAGTGTAGATTGGGGGTCCCAGAGATCTGAATGGTATCAAATGGGGGGTCCGTACAGCCTCATGCATATCAAACTGGGGGTCCTTGAAATTAAACAGTTTGAGAATCATTGCTATATATAGCCGTAAAAAAAAACTTCTCTTATGGGGGTCCCTGGCATATCTTTTCAAACGGGAGTCTGTGGGCGAATATGTGTAAATTTGGGGGTCCTTGAGAATCTACTACTTTAGTTGACCAGGGTTTGTCACGTTGAGATTCCTGGCAGTCCTGGCCAGGGAGCGTAAAAAAAAGAAAGAAAGAAAGACAAGAAAATACAGGATCTTTGTAAGAGAATTGATTAAAAAAAGAGTTTTCAGTCATTTGCTACTCTATTGAAAAGAGGATAAGATAAAACACAGTATGGTAAAAAGAAAATGGGGGAAAAATGGATTTGTGTGATAGAAATGACATTTTGCTTGGAAAAAAATGTTTTCCAAACAAAATCGTGAAGAAAATCGTGAAAAATCGTGAACCTAGTATTGTGACTCGAATCGTATCATGAGTTGAGTGAATCGTTACACGCCTACAGTACAGCATAAAACTAATTATCAAATGAACATAATATCACATTAACCACAATAGCACATCATTCCTGCGGCTGCTGATGCAATCCCCCCATTGTAGATAATAACGCAGTAACAGAACATTAACAAATACAAGCATGACCACAGGCATTCTGGGAAGACTTCCCTCAGCCACTAAACCACCCGGGACGCTACAGTATGTATATACTGTACATATACATATATATATATATATATACAGATATACAGAGACAGACGGGAAGACACAGTGAGAGTGAGTGAGTGAGTAAGCGAATGGGTTAGTGAAAGAGAGAGAGAGAGGGAGCAATCGTCCTTAATGCGATTGCGAGGTTGATATTGGGAGACAGTCTTCCCCGGTCATGTGCTGCATAATGGTCTACAGTGCTTTCCATTTAAATCACGACCGCAGTTTATTTGAATTAAACCAAATGCAATCAGACGGGGGCCACAGGGAAATCATTCCCTCTGTGAGAGAAGGTAGACACGACGCACTCTGGCTCCTCTGTTAAAGACAGTTCCCGGCCCTCTCTCATTTCAGACGATCATCTGACCTTTTCTTCTTCTCTTTTTTTTTATTGCCCACTCATTTGCTACATTGCTGCTGATTTATTTTAGCACCCTCGATGATATATTCTGTTACGGGCAAGGATTGTATTTATGGTATATGTTTTGTTTTTAAATGGTGATTGTAGTACTTTGCGATGAATATTTATATTCATTGTTATACGGTTATAGCGCCGTAGGCAGATTGTATAATCTCCCTTCCAGGTGTGGTTGGGTTGCCTGCGTGCATTATTCTTCCCATGTACTTCCCTGTAATGAACAACAACCAGCTCAGAAACACCTTCTGTTTTTTGCTCACCAATTGCACACCCAAAATAGGATCAACATCAACATCAACAAAACATCTGCTAGCAAGAATACAGAATGGCTAGCTGGTGCTGCTAGGCTTAATCCCAGTGTTGATTTTGTCGTCTAAAACTATGATGACTACCTTTTTTCACTGACGAAAACTAAATAAAAACTGAATTTCGTCAACAAATAAAAACTAGACTAAAATGTTAGTATGGGACGAGTGGAGAAGATATCCAGTAGAACTAAAAGACAAGTCATTTTATGTTTGGTTGCGCTCGGGTGTTGCGCTCTGAAAATAGCCGATCTACAAGCTCACAACGCGTCGCGCTGCGACGCGTTGTGAGCTTGTAGATCGGCTATTTTCAGCATGCAACCAAGTGCAAAATCAGCCATTACGACGCCATCAAGGCACCGCCAAAATACATTTTAGTCGACTAAATCAGCTGTAGATTTAGTCGACTATAATCTTATGATATTTAATCGACTAAAACTAGACAAAAACTAAACTTTTCAGATGGCTAAAATGTGACTAAAACTAAATGGAATTTTATTCAAAAGACTATGACCAAAACTAAATCAAAATTTGCTGTCAAAATCAACACAGCTTAATCCTTCTTCTTTTTCCCGAACATCTGACATCTCACAGGCATGTCTGTATTTCTGTCCGAACCCCCACCACCATAATGCACGTATAAATGCCCTTAGTTGGAACACAGAAAATGTTATCATGAATCTGAATAGCGGAGCGCTTCACCTCCACACAAACTGTTATTAAATGTGCCTTGAGCATGCTTATATCAGCGCTGTATTCCGTCCAGCTGGGAGAGGACTGCCACTGCACATTATTTCATTACAAAAAGATTTAGATTTTTTCAATTCTTTAACAGAATATTATTCTAGTAAATTGTCGGTTATTATACAATTGAGGGAGATCAATTGCAAAAATGTAAGAATGGCAGTTTGGAATAGAATAGAGAAGGGAAAGTTGACCCGCTCAGAGAAGATATCGCTTCTATGAAATTCACAATACAATGGAGTACTGTTGAAGTTACTTTATGAATCAAGTTAAAAGGGCCTTTCATTTAAAAATGAGTCACCAGCCATTTGAAAGAGAAAGCTATAATGCCTACTCTGGCAAAGCAGTGGCTTGTATCAAAGTAAAGCACCTAATGGATAGTTATTAAAAACCAAGACCTTCACTCCTGAAATGGCCTTTGGAGGTTTTGAATTAGAGTCATCCGTGGTTGTGAAAATTACCAACTGAAGTTCAGGCAGCGTATTTTCCTTGTTCACTCTGGCTGCTGATGGTTCTCACCCCACATTTAAACATTTTAGATGGAAGTGTTGAGAAGCTCTTGACAGACGACCACACAGTATGTGATTATCACGGTTTTATTTTGTTTTATCCAGTGAAGCGAGTCAATTTGCATGATTAACTGCAATCTAGAGTGAGAAGAGCTATTTCTATGATGGTCTCGCTGAAATATTATTATTATTAATTATTTATTATTAGTATTATTATTTCTCCAAGTAGATGAGAAGTCAGTTGGTGTGTCTGATCTTGTTATTGTATATGCAGGTGGCCCTGTAAAAAGAAATCCTCTATCATCTACAAAATTTGTTTTTTCTAACATACAGTTTCTATAAACTTTAGCTACTGTATGTTAGCAACATTTTTATTTTGTAGAATACATTTTTCAGAATCCATTTCAAGGTTCTTGTAATTGCATTCAGAGCCCTCCATGGTCAGGCACCCCCATTATATAAGTGACCTGCTCGAGCCTTACGTTCCCAGTAGGTCTCTGAGATCCTCATCCCAGGGCCTGCTGACTCTGCCTCCCACAAGACTTAAGAACAAAGGTGATCGCGCCTTTGCGGCGAGCTTTGCCCCTGCAGGCTATAGGATACTCTCCCCCTGGACCTCAGAACGTTGGCCTCTGTGGACTATTGAAGACTCACCTGTTCAAACAGGCTTTCACATAGTTCCGTTGTGGTTACAGCTCTGTGTGCTGAGACATCTCCCTTATTCTGAGACTGTTTGTTTCTTTGACTCTTTTTTGTTGATTTGCTATATAATATGGCGATTGTTTTATTCCGTTTTTGATTCTTTTGCTGAAATGCCTGTGAAGCACTTTGTGACCATCAATGTCTGTGAAAGGTGCTCTACAAATACATTTACTTACTTACTTACTTACTATCTACCCAGAGATTTAGAGCACTTGTTCTGAATCCTAATGGAACATTTCAGGTCTGTAGCTCCAAAAGTATTAACTTTTTACCCTTAACCGGCCCATTTGGTTCCAAAGTAACACATTTTATAGTGTAAATTGGGGTCCCAGAAGCAAAGTAGTATCAAAGTATCAAATGCGCATATATTATGCATGCTCGGACTGGAGATGCAAATAGACACACACGTAACATTCAGATACACAAACACCCACATATTTATCTAAATCAACATGGACACATGCAATCAAACTCACACATTCCCCTGTTTAGAGAGAGAGCACATGCTACTTAGCCTACAGGCTAATTCATTCATTGTGTTAGCCAGCGCTGGAAAGGTCAGAACAAATTATAAGTGGTCAGCTTGCCTCTGTCAACAGCAATCAAGACAGTGGCATTGCTTTTGTCTGTGAAGGATTACACAATTGACCTTTCCTTGGTTGTGAGCGCATGCATGTGTGTGTGGGTGTGTGTGTGTGCGTGTGCAAGTGAACTTGAGGTTATGAGTGTTAATATCCATGGTGATATAAGTGTCTACTTGTGTATGTGTATGTGTTTACTGTATAATATGTGCACTGTGCCTGGAGAGAGAGAGAGAGTGAGTGTGAGTGTGTGTGTGTGTGTGTGTGTGTGTGTGTGTGTGTGTGTGTGTGTGTGTGTGTGTGTGTGTGTGTGTGTGTGTGTGTGTGTGTGTGTGTGTGTGTGTGTGTGTGTGTGTGTGTGTGTGTGTGTGTGTGTCTTGGTGTTTTCCTGTCTGTCCCTGTCTGATCTGTGTGTATTGTACCTTAAGGTCTTTGGCATTCAGCCCAGGCCCCGCACACTTCTGTGACCCAGAGATTATTACTGCCCCCTATGTTATTTACTCCAATCTGTCTGCACTAGGCACGAGTACAGGTAAGTGTGTGCATGTGTCTTGGTGGGGAGTGCATCCATGTGTTTGCTGAGAAAGATTCTTTTAAATATTGAAAAATTAGTTTTGATCCGAGCCGGACACACACACACAATCAATTGATCGTTACAATAAACATGCTTTGAAAGTGCACGTGGCCGGCTGCCGTGTTAAGTGGTCAGATGGGGTTTCTAGTGGGCCATATGATCCAGAACCCGACCAACCTGTAGGATTCACTAGTGCAGCCACATAGACCCCCCCGCCCCCCCCCCTGCCGGCTTCCCACCCACCAACACGGCTAGCTGTGTCCGTTGGAGGCACTGTGGAGGAATTAAACCTCAGTCTCCACAGTGGTGCATGCATGCATGGTGGCCAGGAACTTTACCCCTGCGCTGTGCACCCGGACCCTCCAGGAGGGGATGCCAGCTAATGAGAAGGAGGGATGTGACAGCGGGAGGAGAGAGAGAGAGATAGAGAGAGAGAGAGACAGACAAAGGATGATGAGTAGCTTGGATGGGAGTAAGATGACGGGAGAACATTTAGGGAGAGTGAACAATTGACGTGAGTGATGAAAGACTGTGTAGGAGAGAGAGTGTGTGTGTGTGTGTGGGGGGGGGGGGGGGGTGACAAGACAAAAAGAGATATCAGTGGAGAGAAAGAATAAATAAATAATGACCGCATGGAGAGATGTTAGGGATTACATTGATTATAATGTATTATTCATGTCACTTTAAGTTTACCCCACTCTGTGTGTGTGTGTGTGTGTGTGTGTGTGTGTGTGTGTGTGTGTGTGTGTGTGTGTGTGTGTGTGTGTGTGTGTGTGTGTGTGTGTGTGTGTGTGGGTCACTGTGTCATTATAGGCAAACATTTCAATTATTCCCCCCCCCAAAAAAAAACTAAATAGCAGATCTACTGTTCATGCATCGCAATGCATTGTGAATGTGAGCTTGTACATTGGCTACTTTTGGTCTCATTTCTTGCCACCCTCTAGTCCCTCTCTCTCTGTGTGTACGTGTGTGTTTGTGTGTGTGTCTGTGTGTGTGTGTGTGTGTGTGTGTGTGTGTGACATTTGGATCGCCTCTCATGGTGAGTGCTTATCAGCAGCGGTGTGTGTCGTTTTGGGCTGTGTGCTCAGCATCAAGTCAACAGTCAGTCTACCACCCACATGCTCTGCAGAATACTGATGAAGAGTGGGGTTTGTGTGTGTGTGTGTGTGTGTGTGATCCACGCTCTTTGGGGATCTTCACATCGATGTTAATCTAGTCGTGCGTGTGTGTCTGTTGATGAAGCTGCTCATTTGTGGATCATGTTTATTCAGTGTGTGTGTGTGTTGTATGTTTGCCTATTTATTTGTGTGTGTGTGTGTGTGTGCGCGCGAGGGTGTTTGGGTGAGTGATGGTGGATAAGATGGATATTCTTTTGGCTTCAGCTGTTTCTCTCGTCTCATGTGTAGGCTGGTTGAGGCAGGGAAGAACACATGCAGTAGGAAGCTGTCTTTTGTATGATGGGTTTCATGAATTAATTAGATTTTGCATGTTTATCCAGCTTCTTGGTGACATTTTGTGTCAATATGTAGGGGGGGGGGCACCTGATGGCTGTTCAAATGGTCATGGTGAGCGTTCGGGGGGGGGGGGGCTGTTAGGGCTTAACCCATTAAGACCTGAGGCCGATTCCACAAATGTCTTCTGGAGAAAAAAAATGGACCTCCATCTCCAAATATTTTGATCCAGGGACTCCCAGAAGATTTGAGTTAAAAGCGTTTGCTTAAAAAGAAAACAACGATTTTTCTAAAATAGCAGATCTACAAGCTCACTTCGTACCGTGCTATGAGCTTGTATATATGCTATTTTTGAAAATCTGTGTGACACATACTGTACACACTCATACTGCATATATAGCTATAATCTAAATTGACACAGATGCTTTAATGGGTTAAGTGTCTTGATATGAGACACTTTGACATGTAGACATGGGTGGGCCCAGATGGGTGGGCCCAGAGGCCAACTGATGACCTTCTGATTACCAGACAGCCTCTCTATCCACTCAGCTACGGCCGCCCCATTGCGTTTGAACATTGAAGTCGCCCGGTACAATTTTGTTTGTTTGTTTAATCCATCCGTTTATATCTGTATTCCTCTCTCTCTCTCTCTCTCACTCTCTCTCTCTCTCTCTCTCTCTCTCTCTATCTCTCTCTCTCTCTCTCTCTCTCTCTCTCTCTCTCTCTCTCTCTCTCTCTCTCTGTCTCTCTCTCTCTCTCTCCCTTTGTGTGTGTGTGTGTGTGTGTGTCTAACTTCAGTCTTCCAGTACATCATCTCTGTGCATAAATAATGCATTGACTGGGAAATAACAAAAACACTTTTAGGAGTCTCTCTCTCTCTCTCTCTCTCTCTCTCTCTCTCTCTCTCTCTCTCTCTCTCTCTCTCTCTCTCTCTCTCTCTCTCTCTTCTCTCTCGCACTTTGCTGTGTGAGCAGGAAGTCTCTAGACAGTGTGGAGGCTTAAGTCTGTGGCTCTGGTTTCCTCCTGAGGGGGGTGTCTGTGTGCGTGTGCATGGCTGTGCGTGTGCATGCGCGTGTGTGTTTGTGTGTGTGTGTGTGAGAGAGAGTATGTTAAGGTTTCTGCGAAGATCCATAACTTTGCTTCTTGCACCCTTCCAACTGACAGTTGCTCGCCCAAGACGCCTGCAGCATCTTGGCTCGACTTGGTGTGAACGGCGACGAGAGCGTTTGTTCGCTTGTCATCGTGTGTGTGCGTTTGTGTGGGTGAGACTTACTGAGAAAGAGAGAGAGAGAGAGATAGAGAGAGACCACCTGCAGTGTGGCTTCACGTACCCCGTGTCCGTGCCCACTCTCGCACAGAACGCACTTAACGGTAATCCACCAACGTTTAACGTCCACGTGAGCCGCATGCATAACGATGCATAACACTGACACGCTGGCGCAAAGAGAAAAAAAAGCGCGCCGCACACACACACTCAACGCATCACTGTCTAGTTGGCAGATGGCGTTACGCCGAGATGAAGGCAAAGAACGAGGGACCAGAGAGGGGAGGCGGGGGGGTGTCCTTCGAGACCACATGCAGCCGACGGAGCCAGATGGAGGAATGGAAGGATGGGAAAAGAGGGGGGGAGAGAGAGACAAAGAGAGAGAGAGATAGAAACATAGAGAGAGAGGGATGGAGAGAGGGTGAGAAGAGAGGAGGCAAGGAGTGCTGATACAGCCGTGATCTCTGCAGGGGGGCCCGGAGGACTGATTGAACAATTTGACGACGGACGTCGATCCTGTCAGGTGAAAGAGAGGCCGGAAAGTCGCTGTTCAGTGAAATGAGAAGGTGTGTGTGCACACTGATGACGGGAGATATGACAGAATGGGGGACCGCAACGTTAGCTGACAGAGGAGGACATTAACCCATTAAGACCTGAGGCCTAATTATTTTCTTTTTTTAATTAAGAGTAGCAAATGATAAAGGGGGCGCAGTCCCAGCAGTCACAGCTAGAAGGTCCTGGGTTCGATTCCCGCCGGGGACACTGTGGGCACTCTGGGTGTGTTCTCTCCTCCGCATCATCAGCGCCGATACCCAAGGTGGGGTTGGCGAAAGGGCCTACTCTGTGTGGAGTTTGCATGTTCTCCCCGTGTCTCCTTGGGCAGTTAATAGCCTCACAAAAATATGTAGTAATCCTGGTCGCTATACCGCCTCGCCCATGACAGCCGGGGCGCCTGATGGAGGGGAAAGGAACTGGTTGGAATAACGTGTTCCTTCCACGCGCTACGTCCTACCGGGGAAACTCTCCCCTGTCAGGTGACAAGAAGGTCAGTTGGCTCTCATGCATTGATTGAAGGAGGCATGAGCTCGGCCCTGGGCTCCTTAGGCTGGTGGGGGTAGTGTAGCGCCCAAGCTCACTTAGAAAATTGGCACCGGGTGAAAAAGGGTTACAAAATCGTGGAAGAGTAGAAAAAAAGAGTAGCGAATACCTCTGTTCTCCCCAATTTAGTCGTTATGCCAGTTAATTCCATCACTGCTGTTGTATCTTACTGACTCAGTGAGTGTTGTTGGTGTGGGTGGCTCCATGGAGAATTTCAACTCCGGACCTTGGCAGACTTCGGTGCCGTGACCTGCTGCCCATTGAACTCCACAGGCTGCCTGCTTGCATTTGTATTTCCTTTCATCTCCCCCACAGCTTTTCCTCTCTTCTCCTTTATGCTCTCCTCCTCCTCTCATCTCCTTTCCAGTTATACAATTTTTAAGCATTTAGCAGACACTCACGCTTTTATCCAGCGCAACGAGTGAAAGATCAGAGTAAATGGCATGAGCCCTATAGTCAACAAACGACAAGGTAAAAGGTCATGCACAGTAAGTAGTGCACAGAAAGAAAGAAAAAAACTATTAAGTGCTACAAAGTACCGGTGCTCATAGCCGAGTTCTTGAATCCCACAGCTTGGAATTCAGGAAGAAGAGGCTACGACATTTAGGGCCCTATTTTGCGCAGCGCCTTATGCCTAATCTTATTAGGCTTTTTTTTTTTTTTTGAAAAACATTTCAAAATAACTGATCTACAAGCTCACAAGGCGTCGATGTTAAAACCATTTTTTGAACGTTTTTCAAAAAAAATGCCTAATAAGATTATAGGCTCAGATGCTGAATCTTTTTATTCTTGCTCACACGTCTCGGCCATTAGCCTGTCTCACACTGCTGTGAGGAAGGCTAATGGCCGAAACGAAAATGAATGACATTTACTTTCAGAGTGCCGCTGTTTTCCACTTGTTGTAGGTGGTTATTTTTCTATACATGAACGCATATTCATGCAGGCACTCCCACTCGTACGTGAGTTGCACGCGTATAGGGACATAATGTGTGTAGTACACACGTGCATCTACACCTACTATTCACTCACCCTGCAGTATTTATTTAGCTGAACCTTGGTCAGTTCCACGCACTAAATGTTGGCATTTCTGCAGGACTACTCAAGGACTACTGTCACTATACTAACATACACACACATAGGACCGATACACAAACACACATGCTTACACGCATACATTAAAAAGCAGAAACACACAACAAATGCACATGCTCACACGTGCAAACGCTGTGGTATGCACACAAACATATATGCTGCTGTCACACAAGCGTGCACAAGCGCGCACTCACACTCTCTCTCTCTCTCTCTCTCACACACACACACGCACACACACACACACACACGCACGCTCATGTGTTTTCATATGCGTGAAAGCATATGAAAAGCACATCTTTGTGAGTGAGATAGCCTTGGCCGGTGTGTGTCTCAAGAGAAAGATCTTCGAGGGAAGAGTTGGCATCAACTTGAGCTACCACCTGTTTGTGCCACACATCACACTTTGTATATTGTCTTCATTCATAGTCCGTGGTGAAATATAAATGTCTGTTTTTCTTTTTTATATGTATTTTTATTCTATTTATTAATTTATATATTTTGTGTTTTTTTTTTTACCCCCTTTTCTCCCCAATTTAGTTATTATGCCAATTGATTCCTCCCCACACACATTTCTGTGTTGTCACTGCTGTTGTATCCTACTGACTCACCTACCAGTGAGGAGCCCCTACCGGGAGGTTGTGAGCTTGTAGATCTGCTATTTTCACTACTTCTTAAAAGTATTTCTTTCCGTCTAATTAATGGATTTTTTTAATTCATTTTTAATGGCATTCTTTGGAAAAAAAAGTTAGATTTTTATTTTTATAATGTGAAACATTTGAGTTTCGGGGGATTTTTTTGAAAATCTTTTGAAATAATAATTAAAAACAAAATGTAGGAAACAAAAAATAAAGGGGTATTTACTCGCGAAAAAAATAACAACCCACATAGGGGCCCGACCCACTGTTTGGGAGACAAAATATTACATCATTCTTAGTCACCAATAGAGTAAAAACCTTTCTCACTGCAACATAAACATTGGAAGCGGGTCCAGGATGATTTCCTCCTGGTGTAACTGTTCTATGTTAGTGAATATCACTAGCTGACAGGAAATAAACTTGAAGCTGTTCCCTAGCAACGGAATTCCACTGACTAGGTATATACCTCTGAGAAAGACAGATATTTTCCTATTCATATAATGTAATACGCGTGTGCGTGTGCGTGTGCGTGTGCGTGTGTGTGTGTGTGTGTGTGTGTGTATACGTGTGTATACTTTTCTGTCTCAATATGTGTACTGTACGTGCATATGTTGATCAATTTGTGCACTCATGTGCCTCTGTTACATGTCGTTTGTTGCGATAATGGCTCATAAATACCGTAATGGCAGTTTTGCTACACGTGGCTGTCAGGCAGAAATCGTATTAAATCCATATTTCACATTTTAATATTTTTGGGGTAAATTAATGCCCTACGTCGTCATACTACAGTGTCACATAAAAGTAGCATAAGTAGAAGATCTGCAAGCTCACAATGCGTCGCATTGTAGATCTGCTACGGTATTTTAGCTATTTTGGAGAATTGTATTTTGTGAAAGTGAAAGCGATGAAGTGTGCTTGAGTTTTATAAACATTTAACCAATGAAAAGTAGTTTCAATAATTTGTGGCTAAATAATAGCTACACTTGATCCACTGGAACACAGGTTCCTTTTTTCTTCTCCATTTTCTGAAGTAAACCGTCTTGGACACACAAGGTTTCCAACCGACAGTAACGAAAGCGTGTACTATGACATGTATGGACAGGTGTTGGTGTTTGTGTTTGTGTGTGCGGTGCTGTTGTGTGGTGTTTGGTTGGTTCGTTCTGCGGTTTGACAAGCCTTCACACACAGACAGGCTCCCGGGGGGGGGGGTTGGGGCTGCCATTCTGCCGGTATGTCAACCACTCATTCCTCAGTCCTGCATGCATCTCCTATGGTTGTGTATTTTCTTGTACAGTATGTGTGTGTCTGTGTTGTCTTCTGTAGTGTGTCCATAGGTGCTCCTCTTTTTGAGTGTTTTGCACAGAGAAGTGTGTGCGTGTGCGTGTGTGTGTGTGAGTGTGTGAGTGTGTGTGCGTGCGTGCGTGTGTGTGGCCCTGGCCCATCAGCTGCTAGTCAGTGATTTCCTCTAAGTGTGTGACAGTGTCATGAGGATGTGCATATACCGGCAGTGCGGCACAGTTGTGCACTGTGCTTGACATTCTCTGGGGTGGGTGGGTGTGTGAGTGTGTGTGATTGTGTGTACACAAATCCTGAGTGTTAATCTAACTCTGAAGTGTAAGAAAGGACCCTTACAGGTAAATTGTATTGTGTACGCACGCACGCGCGTGTGTGTGTGTGTGTGTGTGTGTGTGTGTGTGTGTGTGTGTGTGTGTGTGTGCGCTCGCGCACGCACATGTCTATGTGTCATCCTGTGTAACATTTAGACTGTGGGCTACACAGGATGAGGGGTGCGTGTGATTACAGGAAATACAATCTGGCAGTTTCAACAGCTTTCACCCTGAGGGTAGGGCTAAGAAAAACTTGTGCCCGCACACCTGGATACTAAATCTCACACACACACACACACACACACACACACACACACACACACACACACACACACACACACACACACACACACACACACACACCTGCCAGAACAAAATGCATGCACACGCCAGCTGGGATGCAAATTTCACAGGAATCCATGCAAACACCTGCAGACATCAAGCTAATAAACACTCTCTCCATCTTTCTCTAGCTCTGTCACTCTCTCCATCTCTCTCTACAGCGCCTAACCACCATCTACCACTCTGTTTATCTCTCTTTCTTTCACTTTCTGTATCTTTCTTCATCTTTTGAGATACTCTTATGGTTAGAGACAATTTACAAGTTGCAATTTTGGCATTTAACAGATGCTAAATGTATACACAATTTACACAATTTACACAATTTGCAATTGAAGTGTGAGATTGGATTAATCTTGAACTCTAGTCAACAAACAAGAGTATAGAGAGAACAACGTAGTGCCACAAAGAAACTAGGATACCGGGTAAACAATGAACTATAGCATCTGTCGAAAAAACTTCGAAATAACATGGGTGGGCAAGAAAAAACTAATCCGTAACAAATACATTGAGTAAATACAAGTGACTAAGATATATCTGCATAGTAAACTTGCATCTGTAAAAATAAAAAAAGAACTGGGTACCCCCCACCCTGACAAACACTTGAAATTGTAGGAGTTGAGGCTTTACATTTAGTTTCACAGATAAATATTGTGAAAATAGCTGATCTACAAGCCCACAACGCCTTGCAATGCGAGGCGCTGTGAGCATTTAGATCGGCTATTTTCTTTCTTATTTGACAATTTGGCCAATGTTTGACCATTTTTTATAGTATAGTTTCATTAGTTTCTTAATTACTTTTGATGCAGTATGGTGAAAAATAATGTATGTGCAGATGCCCTGTATACACTTATACTGTATGTTGGTTTGTATAAATAGAATGCACGGTGAAGTAATTATACATATATATACACCAAGAACCCTCCCTATGTACATCTGTGCAGTTAACTCTCAAACAAATTGCCGTTTGGCAGTGTATAGTATTTTTACTTAACTGGAGTATCTCCAATTTCAATACATGACTTCTACTCCACTACATCATAGAGGCAAATATTGTACTTTTACTCCACTACAATTATTTGAAAACTTTAGTTACTTTGTAGATTTTGATTATTATATTAAAAAAACATACATTAACCACTTCAGCCCTATACTTTGGCTATTTGAACAAATCTGCTATTTTCAAAAGATTTGTATACATTTTAAAACTAATACATTCTGCATAATGAGTACTTTTGGTACTTAGAGTCTATTTTGATGCCAATACTTTTATACTTTTACTCAAGCAAATTTTTAACACCGCAATTTCACTTGTAACAGAGTATTTCTACTTTGCAGTATTGATACTTTTACTTAAGTAACAAATGGGAGTAGTTCTTCCACCACTGCCGTTTGGCGCAAACACCAGCTGCCTACAATCCAGTGGGATTTGGCCAGAACACACGCGTGCACGCATGCACACACACATGCACACACGCATGCACACACACATGCACACACGCATGCACACGCATGCACACACGCATGCACACAAACAAACATAACTTTGCCTTTCATTGACACTGCACTGTGCCGTATTTCAGCAAGGTGTCAAGGAGGCCAGAGGGTGAATCGGCATAAATTAGTCCCAGTGACATCACATGCTTTATTATGCTAATCACCCGCTAATTACCATGGGAGGAATAGTGTGCCTGTGCTTGTGTCCTTGTTTGTGACCTTTATACGACAGACAGTGATTTTAATATATTTGTGCATGCAACGCTGTTTTTCAAGTGCACTTCTTTGCACTCAAAACTGTACACACTGTTTTATCAACTGCCTATGGCTTTACAAGTGGTACGCACTGTCTGTCCATGCGAGAATGCCTACTCTGTGTGGGTGCTTGTGTCTTTGTGTGCATGACAATAATAATGATACAGTTTATTATACAGTACCACTTTTCAAAACAAGGTCACAAAGTGCTTCACAGAACAGGATGAAATCAAACAACCCATGAGCAGCACCGCAGATAAGAAAATACAACTACTGTGCATACTGTAAGACACGATGAAAGAGATTCAGCACTGTCAATTCAGAATCTGTTGTGGGTGCTCAAAAACAAAGAATTCAGACGTCAAAGTATGAGATATTTTACTTGAGTAAAGGAGCCAAACTTACATGACATGTCAATACAACGGAAACCTGGTCTGGCCCAACACTAACACCTGGTACACGAGAACCAGACGCGTTGCTAGGTCTCTACTAGGTTGGGGGCTTAGCCCCCAGGCAATGGACGCTGCGCGCGCGTGCATGTGTCCCCCCCGCGCGCACGCTAAAATTTCGATTTGGGTACTTTTCCCCCCGTTTTTTGTTACTTTATTTCGGGTTAGGGGTAGGGTTAGGTTAGGGTTATAGATATATAATTCAAAAAAATAAAAAACTTTTATTTTTTTATTGGTGGCTTTGGATAAAACATTGGTGGCTATAGCTACCGAAGCCCCCACGTAACGACGCCCCTGACGAGAACAGAAGATCAGAGTCTCACTAAACATTCCACAGCCACAGCTGTTGGGGGAGAAAGATCCATAGAGCAGAATACATAATATATATATATAATCTAGAGTTCTCTCAAATGAATAACATTACATGTTTCAAATCTCCTTGACAGCACTTAATCATATACTGTATACCAGTGGTTCACAGCTTCTTTTCCTTGGGGTCTCCAATTCTTACTCCCCCACACATGCACACACAGATGCTCCTATAAACATGTCAATCACTTAAGCCCTACAGTACATACTTCTCGAATTACGAATATAGTGAAAATTGTGAAAATAGCCCATGTCTGCAAGCTTGTGTCGTGAGCTTGTAGATCTGCAATTGCATCTGATCTATTTTTGAAACTTAAGTTATGATTTTGTGTAACTACTTTTGGTCAACATCTCAAAAAGACAAGGCCTCAGCCCCCCCATCCCCCCCCCCCCTACTTTTTCCTCCTACCAAAGCCGAAAATAGCAGATCCCACAGAGCCATTATTTGTCCGTTTCTATACCCAACAAGTATATGTGTGCATGCGAGTGAGGAGGAGTATCAATGCGATGCTATTAAAGCAATGCTGAGGGCTCCAGGCAGACCACCGCTGCTCCCTTTATACCGGGTAGCCACGCATGGACTCACATGCACCGCCGGAGGATGTGTCCCCAAGTCACCCTCATTGTTATGGGGGTGATGTGTGACTGCAGAGCTATGCAGTTAGTTACTGTACTCATTGGGTGTGGGGGCATGGGGGGTGGTAAGTGTCAATGTGGATGTGTACGTATAAGTATGTGTGCGCATGCGCTTGTCTGTGTGGAAGCATACGCGCGGTCGCGCGCGTGTGTGTGTGTCTGTGTGTGGTGTGCGTGCCTGCATGTTTCATTACCGCCCATTAATGTCAAATAATCCTCTAGGACACAGTACCACACACACACACACACACACACACACACACACACACACACACACACATTTATACATATACAGCAAACACGTGTACATACTCACGCTGTGATAGCTTCAAGCTAGTGGAATCCCATGGTATTGCTCATTAATAGCAACTTTGATCAAATGAGTGCTTTCAAAACGTCAAACTGGTTGCCCGTTTAGGGAAGACACATGTACGTACACACACACACACACACACACACACACACACACACACACACACACAAAGCCTCTTTTTTTAGACTGCGTGGGTGGGTAGTCAGGCATGCATGTTGTATGCACTTGTGTACAAATTGTTGTTACACATGCAGTATGCATGTGTTAATGTGCATGCACACTGATACAGGACTGTGTGCGCATAGTATAGCGTGTGTGCACAAGCTCATTAGCCCTGTTAGATGCATAAGCATATGTGTGGGTGAGTGTATTGATGCTTGTTGTCAGAACGGAAGTTTTCCTTCCCTCTCTTCTGCAGCTCAGCTGGCTAAGTGTTTGTCTGGTGAATTTGAAAAGCTAATTACTGGCCGCTGCCCCGCTATAACTGGAGGTCTTGGCCAACTGGCGCTCTTCACTGCACAACCTGCTTTGGCAGAGTGATCCTTTGGAATGCTCGAGTAGTGGTTTTAAGCCCGATTTATACTTTTTTCTTATGACGGGCTATAATTTTAAGCCTCGGGATGTGCCTGCTACTACTAGCTACTGTGATGTGAGGTTGAAGAATTATAGAGCTGTGGGGATTATACAGGTAAAGGTGTTAGCATTTTTCCTTTCATTTGTTCTTTGTGCCAAAATTGTACACAATTTCTTCATTGTGCTTCAGTGGCTTTAAATTATTATTTTTTTCTTTTATGTGCCGATGGTGTATTGTTTTCTTGGGGATAGTTTTGTGATCACGTTCTACTCAGTGGTTCAAATATCGTTTCTACGTCATGTGCCAAAGTTCTCCGTTCCACCTCTGTACTCATTGTTGTGAGATCTAGTGGTCTCTAGTCCTACAGTATATTGCACTGATCAGATGATCAGATTCAGCTATGGCCATTTGAAGTGTTAAATACTGCTGTCGCGCCCCTTATGAGTCCAATTCGTTTTTTTGGTGTGATTATTCTCATGCCACAACTTGTGGCCCCTGGGGGCCCCTGGCAGCAGTATAAGCTGGGTTGTACAACGTGGCCGCTGGTAGCAGTTAGCTCAGAGGCCACGTTGGGCCCTCTATCTACACATCCACTTAACAAATAAATAATCGCCTACAGTATAATGACATGCCCAAAATAGGGACGTCAGGTTTAAAGTGGTTAAATATTTAACCAACAAAAAGTAATAACAAGACCTTGTGACTGAATAATAACTACATTGGATCCACTGGAACACACTTGAAAAGTAACGGTTTCGGACTTACTGTACAACGATATATTACATTCCATCTGCATGGGCCAGTGTTTGGTACAGTATATATTACATGATATTACATGGGCCAGTGTTTGGTGTATATTACATTATATTACATGGGCCAGTGTTTGGTATATATTACATTACATTATATTACATGGCCAGTGTTTGGTATATATTACATTATATTACATGGGCCAGTTTTGGTATATATTACATTACATTATATTACATGGCCAGTGTTTGGTATATATTACATTATATTACATGGGCCAGTTTTGGTATACATTACATTATATTACATGGGCCAGTGTTTGGTATATTTTACAGTCTAGCTGCATGGGCCAGTGTTTTGTATTCCAGTGGTGTGCTGTATATCTTCCAGTTGTATTGAGAGCAGACTTCAGCTGATTAGAATATTCCCCCTAATGCGCTGTGAGCATGACTAATGGAGCGCCACTGTTTACTCTGTGTGAGTATGAATATGTGGTTGTGTCTGCATCTGCTGTATGTGTGCGGATACATCCGTGTGTGCGGATACATGTGTGTGTGTGTGTGTGTGTGTGTGTGTGTGTGTGTGTGTGTGTGTGTGTGTGTGTGTGTGTGTGTGTGTGTGTGTGTGTGTGTGTGTGTGTGTGTGTGTGTGTGTGTGTGTGTGTGTTTGGGTGCCTGTGTATCTGTGATTCCGTGCATCTGGATGGATAATATGGTTGTGCGTGTTTAGCTCTGCTGTGCTGATCCTCACTCAGATATAATAATGCCTGTTACTTCTCTCTCATTTACAGACATTAGTGGAGCTCTCTGCTGGCGAGTGGATGAGAGAGAGAGAGAGAGAGAGAGAGTGAGAGAGAGAGAGAGAGGGAGAGGGGTTCAGGGGTTCAGAGAGGGTAAGGCAGTGAGATAAGAGATGATTGATTTAAAGGAGAAGAAAGGAGGTGAGATGAGGAGAGGAAAGAACTGGGAGTGAGCAGGAGCAATGGAAAGAGAAAGACAGAAGAGAAAAGGAGAGTGAGAGAGAGAAAGTGAAAGAGTCTGATATGGCAGAAGAAGGAATGGAGAGATGAAAGGAAGTTGTGTTGTTTTCCCTCTCATGGCCACTGCAGGTATAGCCATAAAAGGGAGAGAGATGAGGAAACAGCAATTAGGTGGTCTGAGAGAGACTGAGAACAAGGAACAGAGGAGGAGGAGAGTGATGTGTATAGAGTGAAAGAGAGTAATGGAAAAAGAGGGAATTGAACGCGACACTGAAAAATTTGTGAGAAGCTCTTCTCTCCTCATCGGGCCGTGGTGTACTGTATACGATGAAGAGAGAGATGAGAGGGGGAGGTGGATAGAAAACTAGCAAGGTACATTAGTGACCTGTAAGAGTCCTTATTTGCACGTTCAGGGTTAAATTGAGTCCAGATTTTGAGAGAGATCACCTCAAAAAAGTATAATCATACTATGTGAAGTATTAGTTTCCTTAGACAATAGGCTCTATGCACAGCAGCAATATTGGAAAGAAATTGGGCCTCTTCCTTACTTCCTTCGTTACATTTAGTGTAGCACAATGGTTCTCAAACCTTTAAAAAATATATATATATTTCAAGGACCCCCATTGGTTCCATTTGTACACTCTCAGAGTTACACATCCATAAGGGGCCATTTGCAACCTTTTGCGGGGACCATGAGGGTCCCAATTTGAGAACCACTGGTATAGCAGAGTGTTTCCAGTGAGCCAACATGCACAATATCAGCAGCACCATGACTCTGTTTGACCTAACCTCGCGTCACCAGTCTTTCCACCTCGGAGGAAAGCCTGGTCTGCGTTACTAAAGACCCATATGATCCGGTCTAGGCCACGCCTACTGAAAAAAAGAAAGAAAAATGAATCCTCTTTCCGGATTGTCGCGATCCGGTTTTGCGGTGCCGCTTTGTTTTGGTTCCCCAATCCCTATTTAAATGGAATAGAATTTCCCCGTGGGATAATACGGATAATACAGACGCTAAATAGTCTCCGGAAAGTACATTCACATTTATATAAAAAAAATAAGCTAAACTACGCCGCATCAAGGATTTTATTAGGACGGACCTATTTTGGGGTGATATGGGGTGGGTCTTTCCTTTCTTTTTTTTTAACTTTATTTCTTTGTTAGGGTTAGGGTTAGGTTAGGCTTATGTTATTTAATTCTTATTTTTGCCTGATTTTACCGATTTTTTTTTAATCCAAAAATGTATTATAAAAAGTAAAATATTCCAACATTTTTTTAATTTTAAAACATAAACTGAGGGGGCACAATTTGAAACTGAGGGTGCCAGGCCCCCTCAGGCACCCCCGTGGCGCCGGGCCCATAGCTATGTGAAGGAAGCAGAAGTGGCAGTGTGTTAACTTAATGCATCACTACAGGGGATCGCACAATCAATCTCCCATGCAAACGTTAAGACACTATACCAGAGATACAAAAGCATACACACACACATACTGTACTTGCATACGCATGCACGCACACACACATAGCACAGCCAATCCACCGATAGTGCTCACACAGACAAAAGGGAAACGATTTGGTAACAGTATGTGGGGGGATCACACCATAATTGACAGTTTGTCTCAATACATTAGGGAAGATGACAGGTTTGGAGTGGAACTTTACTGCATTCATTGCAATCCAAAGCCTCTGCTTATCAATGCCAAGTGAATTTAATTGTCTTTATCGATTTGACGTTTCTGGTGATACTGTAGATTTGACTTGATTGAATACATTAACCCATTAAGGCCTGACGCCGATTCTACAAATGTCTTCTAAATCCTAACAGTTTTGCGAAAAACGTATGTTGCTATATCGTTATGAGTGTTTTATAGTTTTACTGAGGTTAGGGTTAAGGTTAGGTTTAGGCATAGTCTTACTGAGGTTAGGTTTAGGCATAGTTTAGGCAAAAACAACAACTGTCAATCACAGCGACTACTGGCCAATCACAGCGGGTCTCCCTAGAAGAGTGGTGGTATCCATAAGCACGCGCCAGTGACACACACTCACTGGTTGTTACGTGTGCAAGCACTTTATGAAGAACATACTTACTGTATAATGGTAATTGGTAAAACGCCACAATGAGTTTACAGTGCTGTGTCACAATTCACAAACACATTATGAATGAGAGAATTCTTCATTAATAATCGCTATACTGTATGCAGCGATGGCTTTGTTGTTCACATTCACAGTGCTTCCCCATTGGCTGTTGCAATGGTGTAATGCATTTTTTTCTTAAGTATCTCCACTCATTTCATTTAATTTTCAGCGGCTGACGAATTGTGTGGACATATGAGGACTAGTATTTTGAAGGACACCAGAGGTCTGTTAATTTCCTTTCCTTTGGAAGTTCATTAGCAGTTCCTTTACTTGGGGGAGATGTGTTGATTAGTCTGGGACCCGTTTGTGTTTGGCCGTTGATTGGTTTGTCACTATAAGTCCTCGTACATGGCGCTGTGTGTGTGTGTGTGTGTGTGTGTGTGTGTGTGTGTGTGTGTGTGTGTGTGTGTGTGTGTGTGTGTGTGTGTGTGTGTGTGTGTGTGTGTGTGTGTGTGTGTGCGTGTGCGTGTGTGCGTGCGTGCCTTTGTGTCTCTGTGTGCGTCTTTACGATATGTATCCCCAGGGAAGTCATTAGTAAGCCTACTCTTTGTTTGTAGCGTTCTATTTTAAAGACGAGTCTCTCGTGTACATGCACATAGTCATGTTAGCTTCCAAGTACAGTACATAGGAGCTCATTTGCATAACTGTGTATTTAATGCCATTGTTTTACGATTCCCCACTTCAGCTTCTCTATTATCAAAGCACTGCAAGAATTAATGTAAAAAAAAATATTAGCCTCCCTCTAAGAAAGTATTTTCAACCTGGCCTAACTTCTATAGTCTCAGTCTATATGGTTGTAGATCTGACACCGGTACCTTGTTTCTTATACTTTTAACGGAAAAAAGCAACGTGGATTGTCCACTGTCTTTGGATTACTGTCTTTAATTAGATCAAGTAGATCATCATTTAGAGCATGGACCACAACATTTTCATAATGTATTTGGCAACAATACTCCCATTTGAAAAGAATCCAGTTGCCACGACCCCAATTGGAGAACCACTGATTTAGAGTAGTGGTTCCCAAACTTTTTAACTTAAGATCCAAAAGATAAATTAGACGTTTGCCCGGGACCCAAAGTAAAAAATATCAGATCTACAAGCTCACAACGCGGAGCAAATCGACGCATTGTGAGCTTGCAGATCTGCTATTTTCACTACTTCTTAAACTTCTTTTTAATTTGATTTATTTATGAATTACTTTTGAAAAATGTTGGAATTGTTTTTAGTTGATGAAAAGTTGTGATTTCTTTGTTTAGTATTTTATTTTATTTGTATGTAGGGAACGGAAAATTGGGGATATTTGCTCGCGACCAATAAAAATGTGTCCGCGACCCAAGCATGGGTCCCGACCCACTGTTTGGGAAACAGTGATTTTTTTAGAGGGACATAGCGAAAGCAGGCACAGGAAGAAAGCACTATGGTGGTCAATCCTAGACCAGCTGTGGATTACAGGTGGGTCCAGATGTGAAGGCTCTAACCAATTAAACAGTATTAACTACAGTCATATTTATATATTTAGTCAAATCTATCTATACTTGGTCACCTCCTTTTTTCCCTCTTCACCAAATCTCTTTGCCGAAAATATAGTCAATCTTCGTGCCCCCATCACGTCGCAACACAACGCACCGTGCGTGAGCTTGTAGATTTGCTATTTTCGCTGAATGTTCACCCCAGAATAGGGACACTAGGGTCCATGTGGTTAAAAGATAGGACCAGTGTGGCTAAAAAACGAATATTCCATTTGTGTTAAAGACGATATACTTCGGAGCGCCCGCTGGCCTAGCGGTCCAGGTGCATACCACATATGCTGGTAATCCAGCTTGACAGCTTGTCGCAGTTCGACTCCTGCTCCCGATGACCTTTGCTGTGTGTCACCCCCCATCTCTCTCGCCCTGTTTCCTGTCAGCCTACTGTCCTGTCAAATAAAGGCATAAAAGCCCCAAAAAAAATATATATATATATTTAAAAAAAAGAAGGCATACTTCCGCGTTGTCAGACTAGTTCATATCACTATGTATTGTGACAGTGAAAGCGTGCGCTATGATCACCTCTGCAACTATAATCCAGAAAGCTACAGCATTCTCACAACTCTCCACTTCTCCGCTCACTCAACGTGGCTCTTGTTTGCTGCTCTTATCCAATTCAAAACACTGATGATAACCTCCTATAGTAGGTGACACGACCCGGGCCCTGTACACCTCTAGCCGCATACTGCGATCTTTTGACACCTTGGTGCCCGGACCTCTCAAAGCAAAGATTCAGAAAGACTCAGTCCCAAACTAATAGTTTGTTTACCGGGCGCACGGCTCAGAAGAGGTCATGAACAAGGAAGAATGAATGACAGTACTCACGGAAGTGTCCTTGAGCTACCTTTTTATTCAGATAGATGTGTTGCCCGCACCCTTATCTGAATAAATAATACCTGAAGGACACTTCTGTGAGTGCTGGCATTCTCCTGTTCTTATCAACATATACACTCGAGGCGACCTGAGCTCTTCTCCCGCCTGGCTCCTATAAGCTGTTGGGATTACTTCATACTCTCCTGGCACTCCTTAATTCTACTTTTCTGAGCTTGTACTTGTCACCTGTTTAGATTTAGATGCGAGGTTTGTTATTCAGAGGTATGTTGTTTACCAGTTCAGATGCTCTGCACGTTATTTAGATAGATCCTTGAACAGCTTGTTTGGGCTTGTTTGTGCACAGATACAAAGTTATTTAGTCTTATTTATTCTATTAAAACCGGGAAAGCATCTGTGTCATTTTATACTTTGTCTATTCAAGGGGGGATCTCTGATAATGACATCAAAGAAAAGGACCCGCAAACTGTCTGGAACTTGTAAAAGATTTTGCTCTTTATTCTGCGTTTCGGTCGTTAGACCTTCATCAGGACAGACAATCGTCTGACAAACATTGTCTGTCCTGATGAAGGTCTAACGACCGAAACGTAGAATAAAGAGCAACATTTTTATTCAAGTTCCAGACAGTTTTCTTCTTCTTTTCTTTGATGTCATTATCAGAGATCCCCTTCTGAACATATGCTCTTTTTGTCCCACACGCCTGTCACCAACCAACCTTTGAGGTGTGCATCGGTCTTCTTCTAAAAAGTTTATACTTGGGCTATTCAAAAATAGCAGAAATACAAGCTCATGCAAGCTTGTAGATCTGCTATTTTTTAAAAATCTGGACAATTTGTGACAAATCTTTGGATATATATATACACTGCTCAAAAAAATAAAGGGAACACTTTGATTCCTTAATTCTTTTGAGTTTTTTCATGAACTGTGTACATACTGCTAACGAAAAAACTCAAAAGAATTAAAGGATCAAAGTGTTCCCTTTATTTTTTTGAGCAGTATATATATATATATATATATTTTTTTTTTAAAGTGATCATTTTTAACTCAAATCTTTGCTTCTGGGGGTCCCTAGAACAACATATTTTGAGATGCAGGTCTTAATGGGTTAAAGAGATTGATGTCTATAGGTTTGATGTCTACATGCTATCCTAGTTGCTTTGTAGCCCTCACTTGTTTTCCTAGCACTCTATTTACTGGACCATGTACGCTGTGGTTGGTTGACTAGGGTTCATGCCACTTCCCCAGATCTGTTCATGTCATCAACGTCTGCTCAATGCCTAAATTGTAAATTTCCCACAGGATACCATACAAGAGTGAGGTTGTTTATCTGTGGTAGTTTTTTTGTTTGTGTAAATGTACCCGTGTCCATCTTCTCCCCATCTGTTTCTCTACGGAAACATCACTTTGCAGATTGCACAGGCGATGAATTCCACATCAGTTCGATTTCATTTCCCCTCCGTTTCTTTCTTTCTTTCTTTCTTTCTCTTTCCTTGGGGGGGAGGGGTGTGTGTGCTTTGATCATTTAGATCTGTAAAATACCTCCTAAAGTCAGTGTTGTAAAGTAACTAAGTACATGTACTCAAGTATTTGAGGTATTGTTACTTTACTTGAGTATTTCCAATTTTCAATACTTTTACTTCTACTCCAGTACATCTGAGAGGCGAACATTGTACTTTTACTCCAGTACAATTATTTGAAAACTTTCGATACTTTAAGTATAATTTGATGCCAATACTTTTGTACTTTTACTCAAGTACATTTTGAACACCAGACCTTTACTTGTAACAGAGTATTTCTACATTGTGGTATTGATACTTTTACTTCAGTAAACAATGCGAGTACTTCTTCCATCACTGCCTAAAGTGCAGCCTGATGCCTCTCAGGTTTGTTTATGCTGTTAGGTTGAACTCAATTAACTAATTACTAATCTACAAGCTTGAAGAACAGACTATTAGATTTTGTAGTTTTGTTTTCACCTACAGTATTATAACATAACATACACAAAATGGATGCCAGGGTAAAAATTAAGTTAAGTTGTTAACCCAGTGCCACGCTGCTCAGAAAAGGGCTCCTACTAAAACATATAAAGTAACCTCAAGGTTCAAGGTTGTACTTTATTGTTACATCTTGTGTACAGGTACACACAGTAAGAGTAAAACTTCTTTTGGTTTGGCTTCATTCAGACAATGCAGCAGCATAGGTAATAACAACAATAGAATAATGATAGAAAATGTAAAAAGATTTAAAGAAAAGAGATTGCAAAAAGAGCAAAAAGATAATAAAAAGAGCATCATCAAATCAAATGTGCATAACACCACCAGCAGCATTTTTTCTTCAGTAGTAGCAGTAACTATGAATACATATGCAAAATATTATAGACTGGAAGGAACTCTGGGGAAATTTCAGATGTTGTTTTAGCGTCTGCATTACGTTGACACCCATGTTCTGTATTCTAAACAGGCAAGGTTGAGAACAAGCTTCAAATTGCTGATGAGATCCTAAGAGAGAGTCTAAGCTGTTGTGGGTGATACTGTAAGATGCAATTAAAAAACTCAAACATCTCCCACCTTGAGTGCCATTGACGTGTTTCAGGTGTTTTACCGCAATGGCGCAATGTGCCAATGACGTGTTTGACGTGTTTTTGGAAAAAAAAAAGTTAAAAAAAAAAAGAAAACTTTCAGAACCCAAGATATCATCATTTGAAGATTTGCTGCTCCATTCACTTCTTGTTTAACTTATTACTGAAAAAGGCTGTATCTCGGTTCCTGAGCACTTTTTTTTAACTATGTATTTTTCAATGTTATTATGTTATTTTCAAAAGGCAGACAATTAATGTCAACAAGGTCCAATGACCTCGTTGACATTTGTGAAACCACACAGTGCAACCCTCAGTGATTAGCGTCCATCAGGGGATCGATTATACTGGAGATAAATATTCTGTGACTACTTGAAAAAGGTATAAGAAATTAGAAAAATTGCTGGCACAGTTCGCATTTATTTTTTTATTTCATTGTCTCCCAACAGTTCACCAGAAACCAGTTCATTTTCCTGATACACTGAATTTAGTTATAATAATGCATTTTCTGTCTGTTTATGTCATGTATTATGGAAATATTAATATCCAGTCGGGTGAAGTGTTGGTCATTTATTCAGGAAGATTCAGCAGAGCAACAGCATACAGATCATAAGAAACAGGCCTCCGGGCCTGCTCCTGCAGCCCCTTGGGGCACAGCCCACACCCCATATATAATACAGCTGACTGGTTACATTAGCAATGACCATGTATAGTATCATTTAATACAGATTACATGCTGACACAGAGAATAACATGGAGGACTCAGCTCAGCTGTTAAGGTCCTTACACACCGGGACGATTTTTTTCATGCGAATAATACGTTTTTTTTAAAAACCTTATAAAGTCAATGCAAGCTTCCACACCAGTTTCGCGGAGCGAAAAAAAGTGTCTTTTAATTATTCGGAACGAGTCCGAATTTTGAGTATATTCGCATATTCGCCGGTGTGTAACCGCCTTTAGATTGACATTTGTGTGAAGAGTGGCTGACTAGACATTCAATGAGATTGAATTGGAAGGCCAACAAATACACAATACCTATACTAATGCAATCTATACATTTCTGCCACCATACATGTCATGTCATGAACTAAAACACTGATGCAACATTTTCACCAAACATGGTGAAATACAAAACTTCAATATGATATACTACGAGAGCATCTAACCAAATATAACAAGGCCATCTGAGAGGCCAGATGGGCTCATTTCAGTGTTCTCTTCACTCACGAACAAAAAGCAAAATATTTTTCCCACTATTGACAGCCTGATTAATCCTGCTTCCCTTAAGCCCCTGTGATTTTCTTCTGGAATACTAATGTAACACAGTTTCACTTTACTTAAGAGATAAGAGAATGACCATTGTGCCACTGCATAGCTCAGGGCTGTGTGTGTGTGTGTGTGTGTGTGTGTGTGTGTGTGTGTGTGTGTGTGTGTGTGTGTGTGTGTGTGTGTGTGTGTGTGTGTGTGTGTGTGTGTGTGTGTGTGTGTGTGTGTGTGTGTGTGTGTGTGTGTGTGTGTGTGTGTGTGTGTGTGTGTGTGTGTGTGTGTTTAATGCAGGGCGCAATGCAGGAGGGCAGTAGGTTACTAGGCAGGCTGTCGGAAAGCTGCACTGATGATTCGACAGTCAACGTATGCTCATGTAAAACTTTAAATGTGATTGTAAATGGTTGTAAATGTACGTATTGTAATATTGTGTTACTTTATTTAATGACCTAATGATAATTATGTTACGTCACGTTATGTTACGTTAGGGCAGTGGTTCTGAAACCTTTTCATGTCAAGGACCCCCAAATTGACACGTATTAGCCCACGGACCCCCATTTGAAAAGATATGCCAGCGACCTCCATAAGAGAAGACTCTAGCAGTGATTCTCAACCATTTTAATTTCAAGGCCCCGCAGTTTGACATGCATTAGGCTATCGACCCTCATTTAATGGCATCTCTGTGACCCCAATTTACATAGTAAAATCAATGTTAATAGAGGGTCCATTTGGTTCCATTTGTACACTCTCAGAGTTACAGACCCATAAGGGTCCAGTTGATTCCTAACTATCCATCATTTAGGGACCCCCTGGAACTCCCTCAAGGACCCCACTTTGAGAACCAATGCATTAGGGCACTCAACCTACAGTACATGGTTGAAAATATGTGACGCTTTTGCAACTCTCTCTATCTCTCCCTCCAACAGAATGCGGTTTATTGATACTCTGGTTGCAGGTTAAAAGCTGTGCGCGGAGGGAACACATTGCTGTTTTGTTTTTATTGGCTGCGATTACAGTGAATGCCGCGTCGGGGTAATTGTTGGATCTTCTAATCACCGTGTTAGACATTAAACGCTCCACAGAAAAGCCCTCAAGTGACTTTTAACTCATTAAGACCTGAGGCCAATTCTATGCAAATGCTTTCTAAACCACTAACGTTTTCATGCCAAGGACCCCCAAAATTATATGTAATTGGTCTCGGATCCCCATCTGTTTTGTGCCAGAAGAAAAGATTTGTGTTAAAACATTATTCAAAGATTTTTCAAAAATAGCAGATGTGCAAGCTCGCAGCACGACACGAAGTGACCCGCTGTGAGCTTGTATATCTGCTATTTTTGAGAACCACTGTTCTGAAAAACCTAAGTTGTTATACATATAGCTAAAATCTAAAATGACACAGATGCTTTCCTAGTCTTAAATGGGTTAAAACAGAATGAGAGGGAAAGGTGAGCCCCCCCCCCCCCCCACACACACACACACACACACACACACACACACACACACACACACACACACACACACACACACACACACACACACACATCCTTTACATTTTGAGGATGGACAGTCGTAGTTTTGCTGTGTTTTTTTTTTCTCAGAGTGATGTTCACATCCGCGCATTCATCACTCTAATCATTACCGCCGCCGGTCTCTGGGCTGGTTTGTTAGTTTAGTGGCAGACTGCCTCTGTGAGGACATAGAATTCACACAAATCAATTTCCACATGGCGCTCATCATGTTCCCATCAGGCCCCTTCGTCCTTTTCATAAGCCAAGTCCCATTTTTTAAAGGAAATGACAGAAATCATGGCTTTTAGTGGGGAGATATTAGAGAGCTGCCTGTCTGTAGTGTATGGCAAACGCTCTGTCAGTATAGGTCTTGCTCTCTCTCTCTCTCTCTCTCTCTCTCTCTCTCTCTCTCTCTCTCCCTGCATTGCACCATTTTCTGTTGGCTTTTAAATTTAAATGAAATTCCTTTTATTTTCTCAATGTCTATTAGCCTTTCTCCAGCGTGTACAAAAATACAGTACTACCTACAGGTTGAGGTTAGCCTCCAGACCTATCCACTGTTGAATAGTGATGTGATCAATAAGGAGCTGTTCTCTCTCTCTCTCTCTCTCTCTCTCTCATATCTATCTCGCTCATCTTTCAACACAACACCTCTCTCCCTCTCCCTGTGTCCATTTGTCCATTAGTTGGTTTTCAGGCCCGATCTCTGGGGTCTTGGCTTTTTCTGCTGCCCTTTATCTCTCTCTCTCTCTCTCTCTCTCTCTCTCTCTCTCTCTCTCTCTCTCTCTCTCTCTCTCTTTCTCTCAGGCAGTGGTGGAAAGTAACTCAGAACATTTACTCAAGTACTGTACCTAAGAATCTTTTTTAGGTATTTTTACTTTACTGGAATACTTCCAATTTTCAGTACTTTTACTTCTACTCCACTACATCTCAGAGGCAAATATTGTACTTTTACTCCACTACAATTATTTGACAATTATTATTTACTTTTGTAGATTTTGATTATTATTACAAAACCACTTCAGACCTACATACTTTGGCAATTTGAAAATAGCAGATCTACAAGCTCACAATGTGTCAAGATGCGACACATTGTGAGCTTGTAGATCTGCTATTTTCAGAAGATTTCTATGAACACTTTTTAGATTTTTTTGAAAACTTGTGAAACGGGACATTCTGCATAATGAGTACTTTTACTTTTGGCACTTTAAGAACATTTTGACGCCAATACTTTTTTTTCCAAGTAAAATTTTGAGTTCCGGACTTTTACTTGTAACAGAGTATTTCTACATTGCAGTATTGATACTTGATACTTTTTCCACCACTGCTCTCAGGTGTGTGTGTGTGTGTGTGTGTGTGTGTGTGTGTGTGTGTGTGTGTGTGTGTGTGTGTGTGTGTGTGTGTGTGTGTGCGTGCGTGCGTGTGCGTCAATGCGTGCGCGTGTGCGTTTCTTACTCTCCCTGTAGGCTTTGCACTCCAAACACAGTGGAGCTCCATCGCTCATCATGCTGAAGGAGAGAATCACATCTTAGCTCTGTTACTTTGTCTCACTGCGTCCCTCATTCATTCTCTCCGCTCATGGTCCTTGTCTTTAATGGTTTCACCTGGCGGTTAGGAGCACTCAGATAATATGTCACGCTTAGTTTAACTCCCCGCTTGTTCATCCAGTATATACAGACGGTGTTGGAAGGAAACCTTGTATACACCTTGTATACAGTTTTGCACATGTGCAAAACTGTTACTCTACAGGACATGTGGGGGAAAATATTCTGTGTTTCAATGGATCCAATATTATGTAGTCACTAGCTTATTAATTATTTTCACTCGTTCAAAACGTATAAAACCCACACTTAAGACAGTGGTTAAGACACCCATAAAGACCTGAGACCGATTCTACAAAATGTCTTCTAAATCATTTTTTTTTTGTAAAAACCTATGTTGCTGTCAGTGGTTCTCAAACTTTTTCATGTCAAGGACCCCCAAAAGTATATGTATTTGGCCGCGGACCCCCATCTCCAAATATTTTGTCTCCAGGGACCCCCTGAAGCAAATATTTGAGTCACAAATGTTTGCTTTAAAAATATATTCAAAGATTTGCAAAAATGTTCACGATAAAAAAGAAATAGCAGAACTACAAGCTCGTAGCTCGGCACTCGGTGCCACGCTATGAGCTTGTAGTTCTGCTATTTCTTTATAGCCAAATAGCTAAATCTAATATGACACAGATGCGTTCCCGATCTTAATGGGTTAACCTTAACCACTTTAAAAAAAAAATCTACTTTTTCTACTTTTGCACGACGCTTTTGTAAGACGGAGTTGGGCATTCATTTCCAAAAAGAAACAAAAAGTTTTAACATGGAGATGCAAGGTTTCCGACCAACAGCGACGACATCTTGCAGGGAAACACTGACATCAGTCCTTCTTCCTTCCATCTGCTCCTTTCCTGTTACCTCCCTGCGGTTGCTGTACATTCTATTAAATTACTGCGGTGTCTTTTTGTGTGGTGGTGGATGTGTGTGTGTGTGTGTGTGTGTGCGCGCATGTACTGTGTGTTGTTTGTGCAGGAGAGAGATGGTGTGTGAGAGCTGTTCACTGTTATAGCTTATTACGCGGCTTGGTTGAATGCTTGATTCTTATTGGTCAATAGCTGAGTTTAGCTGTGTGTTATTTCTGGATAATGACCGATGAGCTCGATAACCACCGTCTAATCAAAGACTCAGAGCACCTGCTCATATCAACCTGCACTGCTTGATTTTATGCTGTATCCAACATAACAGCCATGTAAACAAACACACCATGTCATTTGCAACTAAACGTTGCTCTCAAGAATGTTTTTGAAAACATTTGTAGCGAGAAATAGACAATGCAGTAACCAAAAATATATTCTATTTGATCAACACTTACTTGTTTTCCGAGGCGATCGTGTCCGCCCAGCGCAACACTTATGAAATACTTTCATTGCCGTAAGCAAGGAAATATTTCGTTTTGTTGTTACTTTCGGGTCAATTTATTAATGTATTTATTAAGTAGCCGTGAAATAAGCGGAACGCGTCGGTGCCTAATCACCCTGTCGGGATTTATTTATCAATAATGACCGGCTACCCGTCAATTATCCCTTGCTTATTTATTCCTATTATTATGATTTGAAAGAGTTCCCTTCTCTGTATGTTTACATTTTCTAAGACGTTAGAAGTTTCACCATCCACCATCCAACAGGTGAACACATCTAAAACACTGTTAAAAACACCTCATTCCAATTCCATGCTCAGCGACTCCCAGGGACAAATACCAGAGCTACAATAGTTTAGGATGGTGCATTCCATCATGAAAATGTTATAAAACTACCCAGTAGGCTAACCACAAAATTCACCGCACTGTCTGCACTTACCCACAGTTATACTTAGTGGAAAAGTAGCAAAACAGACTGAACTGCATATTAAAAAAGGGGATCACAGCCAAGCTAATTAGTTAGTGTCCGTAATACACACAATTCAAGGACATTTGCTGCCAGGAATTTGAGCACAACTATGGTTGGGTCATGTGGCAAAGAATAGCCGATTGTGATTGATCGTGTGAGCATATTCTTGCAGTCGGGCTCTAGTTCAACAACTCTGCCTTCAGATGTGTTCATCTGGAGTCACAACCATAGAGTTTTGTTAGTATTCTTCTTCTTCTTTTTTTTTTTTAAGATACTTTTTATTGATAGTAAACAGAGTAGAGAGAGAGACGGGGGAGTGACACGCAGCAAAGGTCACCGGGCTTGGGAATCGAACTCGTGACTCGCTGTCAGGCTGCATTAGCGCCCACTGTACGTGGTATGCACCTTAACCGCTAGGCCAGCGGCGCCCAGAGCTGTGTTGGTATTCTAATAGAACTCTATTGACACAGCGACTCGATGCGGTCGTGGTGCAACAAAAGCACTGAATGAGCCAGATGAATGAACAAGGCCCCGCAGCCGCAGTGGTGGCGTAACCGTAACCAACCATTATGATTTGGACCAATTCTGAAGACAGGGGGAGGTTGGGGAACTAGAAAGATTAAAGACAAAGTTTGTACCTGGAGGGCCTCCATGCACACATACACACCGCACTGGGAGAATAACAAAACTGTTTTCCTTTTGCTCCACAGTGCTTTGCAGTACGTGCTTCAAAAGTTCTACTGCTTACCGAGTGTTACCGCGACCTTTCCATTATCAGTGGTGGAAAAAGTACTCGCATGTTTTACTTAAGTAAAAGTATCAATACTGCAATGTAGAAATACTCTGTTGTAAGTAAAAGTCCGGAATTCAAAAATGTGCTTGAGTAAAAGTACAAAAGTATTGGTATCAAAATGTACTTAAAAAGTACCAAAAGTAGAAAGTTCTCATCAGAATGTCCCATTTCACAACTTTTCAAATGTATAGAAATCTTTTGAAAATAGCAGATCTACAAGCTCACAATGTGTCGCGACGCATTGTGAGCTTGTAGATCGGCTATTTTCAACTGGCCAAAATAGGGGCTGAAGTGCTTAATGTACTGTATGTTTTGTAATAACATTTCTACAAAGTAACTAGCAACTAGTTAGTAGTTTTCAAATAATCGTAGTGGAGTAGTATAATATTTGCCTGAGATGTAGTGGAGTAGAAATAAAAGTACAGACAATTGGAAATACTCCGGTAAAGTAAAAATACCTAAAAGTAAAATTAGTGCAGTACTTGAGCAAATGTACTTAGTGACTTTACACCACTGTCCATTATTAAGAAACTCAAAGGGTCTCTCTCACAGTTTTTCCACCCCTCCATCCCGTTCTGTGGCCAGTGTGGTCAGAACCCCAGTTCCATTTCGATCTCTCCCTTCCTGGCTCTGCTTCTGCAGTGTGTCTGTTACTGTATATACTGTAGCATATCTCTTTCTCCTGACATCTGTCTATTTTTTGGGCGGTGAAACCGCCCCTATAAGTGAGGTTTGGAAATTTGTACAATTATCTTGGGCAGTGAAACCGCCCGCAGTGAAACTTTAAAAAAAAACATAAATTTGTTTTTTTAAAGTTATGGTTTCGTCCATCATAAAGAGTGTTTCAATAAATGTATTTATCTTTTGTACATGATTGGTTGACTCCATTCAGTATTGTGATTAGCTAGCAAGACACCGCCCACTTCACACAGGGTGTGATTTTTTCTCTTGTATTGCACAAACTCCCTATTGCTTCCCTGTCGGTGTCTGGGAAGCAATAGCTCACAGGACTACAGTGACTGACCGATTGACTGATTGACTGACTGACTGACTGACTGACTGTATAAGTGACTGACTGACTTTATAAGTGACTGACTGACTGACTGATGTGGATGGTTTGGGATTACAGTTACTTTAACTCTGACGGTGTACAAATTGACCTGTAAAGGTCGCTTACTGTGTAAGGCTGCTTGGATGGGACAAAAAAAACACAAGCCGGTGAAATTGAGTTAAGTGTTTCCATAGCACTGACCTCAGCAAACACTATACCCTGATGGCCTGATACACAAATACACGCACGCACGCACGCACGCACGCACGCACGCACGCACGCACGCACGCACGCACGCACGCACGCACGCACGCACGCACGCACGCACGCACGCACGCACACACACACACACACGCACACACACACACACACGCACACACACAGATGAAGGAAGGAGAGAGCATAAGAGAGTAGTGCAGGTCAGGACGGGTGGATGAAGGAGAGTGAGTAGGAGGAAGAATGGAGGGCAGGAGGGAGAGGACTGGGACTTGGGGGAGTGAAGGAGGAGGGAGGGATGAAAGGTGGGAGGATGGACTCAGAGAGAGAGGAGGATGGGGAGACCAAAGGGAGATGAAGAGGTCATCTGCGAGAGAAGGAGGTACAGCCAAATGGATGAGATGGGAGTTAGGTGGGAGGAAGTAAGGGTGGATGGAGGGAGTAAGGATGGATGGAGGGAGTAAGGACAGATGGAGGGAGTAAGGATGGATGGAGGAAGTAAGGACAGATGGAGGGAGTAAGGATGGATAGAGGGAGTAAGGATCTCTTTCTTATATTGACAATTTGGCGAATGTTTGACCATTTTTTATAGTATAGTTGATTACTTTTGTTGCAGTAATGGGCTTTTTTCTTTTCTTTTCATTCATTTCTTTTTTCAGGTATTAAAAAGTCCTTACATTGTCACTTCACTGTCATTCACAATCATGTGTGGACCCGACCCACAGGTTGAGAACCACTGCTGTAAGGGAACGGGAGACAATGCAAAAGAGGAGAAAAGGGTGTCAGATGGACTGAGAGGAGGAGGTGAAGACTTTAAAGGAGGGGAGTGTTTTACGTGGGAGATGATGGATGAGTTTGTGAGGAATGAAAGGAGGAACGGAGGGAGGGAAGGAGGGAGGGAGGGAAGGAAGGAGAGTGTGTAGGGAATGATGAAACACTTACTGTCTGACATGTGGGCAGAGCATGCAAGAAAAATTAGCTGTTAGTACTACTCTGTGTGTGTGTGCGTGTGCGTGTGCGTGTGCGTGCGTGCGTGTGCGTGCGCGCGCGTGTGTGTGTGTGTATCCCAGGAGCATGTGTCCAGGGGGGGGACGTCCAAGGTCAAGAGGTTCATTGTTAGCTCTTCTGGCTGCAGCAAATCACTCTAAAATAATGTCCTGAAATACCCCCCCCGCCCCACACATGCACATGCACGTGCACGCGATCCCACCTTGTAGACAGCAGGGTGACTGTTTTATTGTACTCTGTGTAGACAATAGCCTGAGGGGAAAAATACCTGCAAACCTGACATGTTTTAGCAAGCGTTGGAATCTACAGCATGTAAAGAATCTCTCACACACACACACACACACACACACACACACACACACACACACACACACACACACGCACGCGCGCGCCCACACACGCACAAATGCATTTATATTTGATGTACTACCCATCCCTCCATCCAGCCACTTAACATAGAGTACAACAGTAGGACAGACGAGTTCTCATTCCTAGAAGAACGTCAATATTTTGGGCATTCCAGCAGCAGACTGCAAAGTCACAGCACTCACTCAGCATAACAAATACATGTTCTTTAAAGGTTGGAATGCTCTCTCCTCTCACTCACACACACACACACACACACACACACACACACACACACATACACACACACACACACACACACCCACACCCACACCCACACACACACACACACACACACACATATATCCCCCATCTCTCCACCTCGCACACAGTATGCGCACAAAGCACACGTTCACAGATACTGTAATGCATTCGCCATGAAGCCGTAACAGGGCTTACAAGGTGTTGAGATACGACAAGAGAAGAAACAAACAGGGTCTTTGTACATCAACGTGCATACTGTACGTGTGAAAGAGAGAGAGAGAGAGGGAGAGGGCATGGGGCCTTTACTATGAAGCTGGACTTAAGGTAACTTCTGGGTTTTCAAGTTTACGACGGTTGTTTCATTTCTTATCTGAGCACTTTCACCATGGTAACTTACGCTGCACACCTAAAGCCTCAGTTGTACTTAGTTGTGTGCCGGCGTCATGCTCAGTAAATAGCAGATCTACAAGCTTGCAACGCGTCACAAACGTGATTCGTTGTGAGCTTGTATATCTGCTATTTACGGCATGCAACACCAGCGTGCAACCAAGTATAAATCAGGCCTAACCTGCTCTGGAGCACATCATGTTCAACATGATAAAGATAGCACATCAACGGTTATAAAAGCCCTGCCTACACTGACCAATCAATTCTTTTGGATTCCCATAGAGCTCGGTGGCGCACGGGTCGCGGCGAAACCCTTTGGCTTTCACTGACGATTCTTTTTTAGATGAGCTATAGATTCTCATCGGAGAGAGAGAGAACGTTATCTCTGTCAGCCCTTGGCTGCAAGCGATGTCAAAAAGCATTTCACTGTACGTTTGTGTACTTAGTGTATTATAGCCATATCATCCTACAACAGAGAGCACTAAAGCCTTGTGCTTACTTAAAGTAAGCCTATACTCGCTTTGAATTATATTTATATTATATTTATTTCTGATTTGATCTCAAGTCCGATTTACACCGCCCCAGGGTTGCAGCTGCTGAATAAAAAAAATCTAACAAACACGCCATAAGAACACATCTAAGAAACGCATTCATTTGATGGAATATACTGTATACTGTAATTATAGGCAGATATACTCATTCTCTAACAACGTGCTAGTTTTATTATAAGAAGAGAGCATGTGAATAAAATCCTCGAAACGGGAGCAATTTGGTGTACGGATCTTTCCGCTCTAATCGTAAACCGTATTTTTGTTGATCCAGCACGCGTTTTATTGGACATAGGGATGTGAATGTCTTTTTCTTTATCATGTATTATTCACCAATTGACATTATAAGCCTATTAACTCAGGCATTCCCACAGTCTGTGATTGTTTCGCCAGCTGTCGTTAATGCATTTGGCAGGCCTGATTTTATTAACCCATTCAATCTGGGGACACATCTCTGTCATTTTAGATTTCTTTGGGTATTCAAAAATAGCAGATATACAAACAAAACAGAGCTTGTAGATCAGTAATTCTTTTTTGAAAAATAGTGAATATATTTGCACAAATATTATTTGTGCAAATCTTTAGTGAATGTATGTATTTGAGTTACAAATGTTCACTTTAAAAAATATATATACTCAAAGATAAGCAAAAAGTAGCCGCGCTATGAGCTTGTATATCTGCTATTTTTTAATAGCCAAAGAAATCTAGAAATGACACAGATGCGTTCCCGGTCTTAATGGGTTAATTTACGACAAAACACGAAAAGTTAGAATATGGAGATAGGCAGTTTAAGCAACGATAAGCACTTAGCATGACTGCGGTTGTTAGGATTGGTGAAGCCAGACAACAAAACGATATCCTGGCTATGTTGAACTTGCTTTGTAGTACAGGCCTCAGTTAGTAGTCAGAGCGGCATGTGTGAATCAATGTGAATGTGTGCACGAGTGTGAGTTAGTCATGCCTCTATACATAAAATGAGAAGCGTGTGTCTATGCATATTATATTAAAAGGTTATGTATTATATATGAGCTTGCTTGCTTTCTTGTACGAATACGTGTATCCCATGTGAATGTGGGGACTGGGGAGCATTTCATTTTGAGTGTTTGTAGACACACTTGATAGTTGGTACTGTATCTGTGCAGTAGTTTTCTGTGTGTGTGTGTGTGTGTGTGTGTGTGTGTGTGTGTGTGTGTGTGTGTGTGTGTGTGTGTGTGTGTGTGTGTGTGTGTGTGTGTGTGTGTGTGTGTGTGTGTGTGTGCGTGTGTGTACTGTAGGTCAGGGGATAGATGACCGATCAAAGTCCAAGGACAGAGGCTATGACAGCCTTGAGCTGTGTGTGAGGGGGGGTGTGGGTGTTGGTGCAGTGATTTGGCGTGGCAGTGCTTGGCAGTAAGCATACGCTTACCACGCGAACACATAACAGAGAGGATGGCAGACAGCCACACAGCGTGCGCGCGCACACACACACACACACTCACACAGAGTTGTACTAACATGCAGAGGCAAGCAAACACACGCAAACACAAACTGCACAATGTGATGAAAACAACAACACTGACTGACACCAAGAGACAAACTAAATCAGTCACACGCATACACACACACACACACACACACACACACACACACACACACACACACACACACACACTAGGGCATTCACGAATAGTGATTTTTAGCATTCGAATTATTCGACCTATAAGTATTCGAATATTCGATTAATCGATTTGATTATTAATATTATTATTATTTTTTTAATGGCATTGATGACTCGACTCAAGGAATGCGAGTTGATGTCACACCAGAGCTCACAACTGCGTGTCTGCGGTAGAAAAGCCACTGAGGAAAAAAAATAGAATAATCGACTTTGATTACAGTGGTCGAATAGTGGTTTTGATAGTCGAATATTCGATTATTTTGTTAATGCCCTAACACACACACACACACACACACACACACACACACACACACACACACACACACACACACACACACACACACACACACACACAGAGAAATAGTCCCTTTGGATACCCATGATTAGCTGTCATATAAGTGAGTCATTCCACGAAACCGGTACGATTTGCACTTTTTTTTTTTTTTTAATGACCCAAATGTTTCACTTTTCTGAATACCCCACAACATTAAGGACATATTTAACTTGCAGAAAAAAGTATTTTCCCATCTCAGGCATTAAATCCATATTATTATTGGTCATTATTATATGATACGGCACTATATTTTCTCAACCCCGTTATGGACACTCTGGAAGCCATTTGAATATGATTATGAACTGTATTTGTAATTAAACAAACATTTTCCTATTCATAAAATGTCCCTCACACTAATTCAATAATTGGAAATATAAAAAGTACATCAATTCTCCCACTTCTGTTATACTAAAGCCTTAAATGTGCCATTTAAAAAAAATATTTTATGCTTTTTTATCATAAATCTACTTTAGCATCTGACTTTTAACTAAACAAGGTATTGTTATGATTGCTCTGAACATTTCTGACAGAGTTCAACAAACATTACATACATTTTCATAAAATATTAAAGAAATAATCACAGAAAATATAGGCGTGACAGGGTTGAGACTAGGATAACAGGGTTGAAGGTGGTAAACGGGGTTGAAGAGACAAATAAATAGATTGTTTTTATAGTTGTTTTTAATCTCAAATTCAATGTAATATTTTCTATAAACATTGTATTTCATTATGCAACCATTTAATAAGAACAATAGACATCCATTTTAATTTAACTGAATTTTATTAACACTCTTAATCCAGGGTCTTAATGATATGTAATATAGCAGTTCTACTAGCAGTTTGCTAATGATCTAATGATCCCCTTAATCCAGACTCTTGTCTGGAGGGTTACTGTCAGGAGGGGCTATGTCCATGGGGATATTGACAGGAGGGGACATGTCTGGATGGACAGGTTCGGGAGGGGCCAAGTCTGTGTCCGGGCAGTCAAAGTCCGGGGGGACCATGTCTTCAGAGCACTGTGGTGGGCCTTCCGCACTGTCAACAGCAGAATGGACAACATCCTGTTCAGGGGCTGGAGAAAGTCAGACTGTGAGAGAGTCAGACTGGGCAACATCAGACCCTTGGTCAAGTGAGTCGTCATCCTCTTCTGAATGAACTTCATCATCACCTGCCTGCATCAGCCAGTTGACTGTACGGAAATCACTGTCTTCCATCACGTCAGGCACTTCAGGGCACAGATCACTTCCATGTGCAGCAGCATCACATTCTGAGTGTGCAGATCCACTGTCCACTTCACCCTCACAGGGCAAGAAGCTAACAGAGAGTAGTAGATTCCTGTGGACGACTCTCTCTCTCTGCCTGTCAGGCAATCCTTGACTCTGTAGACATTGATCTCAGGCTTGACTGACATTACCTCATAAGGAGTCGACTCCCACTTGTCTGTAACTTTGCGTTTCCCTGGCACACCTCTGTTGGCGATCAACACTCTGTCTCCAACGACGAGGGGTGAGCCCTTGACTTTGCGATTGTACAGCTTAGCATGGCGAGTCTGTTCTTTGAGACTGTTCCTCTGCACAATCTGAGCAGCCTCATGTAGATCTTTCTTCAGGTGGGACACAAAGTCTGAGTGGCTGACAACAGCGTCATTGGTGAGAGCATGCTGAAACATGACGTTGACGTGAAGACGAGGGATTCTCTTGAACACAAGGTAGAGCGGTGCAAACCCTGTTGTCTCATGCTCCATGCAGTTATAGGAGAAGGTGAGCAACTGCAGCATTTGCAGCCACTTTGCTTTGGATAGAGGGGGAAGGGACCTGATCATATCTCCCAGCGTTCTGTTAAATCGCTCTGTGACACCATTTCCCATGGGGTGATACGGAGTCGTATGGGATTTCTGCACCCCGGCCATCTCTAGAAGCTCCTTAATCAGCTTGCTCATAAAGTTGTCTCCCTGATTCGAATGCAGACGACGGGGAAAACCATAAATGAGAAAGAAGTCATTCCAGAGACGACGAGCGACTTGCTTGGCAGTCTGATTCTTGCATGGGAAGGCGTGTGCCATCTTGGAGAAATGATCAGTCACGCCTAACATCCACAGACTTGCTCCCTTGCTCAGCAGTCCAAAAGTCTATGCAGACTAATTCCATAGGCTCAGAGGTGACTATGTTCTTGAGTGGTGCACGGCTGTGTGGCTCAGGTGTCTTCCCTACTATGCAGCGCTGACAGGACTTAACATAGTACACAACATCACGTTCCATGCCACTCCAGAAGAACCGTTGCCTCACCAGAGACAAGGTACGGTGCTGGCCTTGGTGACCCGCTGTGTCATGGAGACCGTGGAGTTGGGCACTATGAAGTGGAATAAGCCCTGCTTATTGTGTTGTCATTCTCTTGTTGACTGACAAGCTGGCTCTGCGGGAGTGCAGTGGACTGGTCTTCCTTCTGCAGAAGATTGAAGTCAGCATCTGTTCCCATCACGTGACTCAGACCCCCAGTGGACTGAGCATTGAGGATGGCTCTGATGTGACTGAGCATCTTGTGTCTGGTGGAACTGCCTCTTGCACTGGCATGTTCGATGTCTCACCGCCTTCATCCACAACAGCCTGACAGTTGTTGGACACTCTGAACACCTCTTGCACGGTTCTGTCGTTCACGCCGTTGACCTGGTCCAACAGCAAGGTATAAGGCTCGGTCACAAGGCGATGACTGACACACGACTGGACAAACGGCTCACGGCTCAAGGCGTCGGCTACGATGTTCTTTGGGCCGGGGATGTACTTCAAGTCAAAGTCGTATGCAGTGAGCTTCGCCACCCACCGCTGTTCACACACATCAAGTCTGGGTTTGGTCAGAATGTATGTCAAGGGGTTATTGTCAGTCCATGTGGTGAAGTGTCTGCCTTTCAACCAATCGCTGAACTTGTCACATACTGCCCATTTCAAGGCCCGAAATTCAAGCCGGTGTGCAGGGTAGTTCAGTTGGGAATGAGAGAGGGTTCTACTCGCAAAGGCGACTGGTCTGGCTAGTTTTTCACCACCTTTTTCATCTCCAGGATAAACGCTGGTGCCGCTGTCATTGATTGCTTTTTTTCCCTTAGCCTCTACATTGTTTTTCCATCTTTGTCGTTCTCTCTGCAGGTATTGCTCTCTCCTTGCAGGATCAGCATTTAGGCGGGCACGGTACTGCCTCTGCCTTTCTGCCGCTGTTGTTGGTGCCATCTTGGACTCATAGATGTCTGTAGATAATTACATTGATATAATTAAATCAAATATACTTCCAGAGCCAGAAACTTTTAGAAGAATAGAAAACTTTTCCAATGATGTGATTCTGATAAGCTATTACTGTATGACTGTAAAAAAAAAAAAACAGCAAACCCAGCTTTAGCATAGACATTATGAAGTATATAATATGCCTGTAGTATAAGAATGTTAATGTAATATAATAATTCATTTAAATAATATTCAACTTCACAACTAAAGTGTTAAAAACACAACCCCGTCACAATCTCTCAACCCTGTTATGATGAAATTAATAACGGGGTTGAGTGTAACGGGGTTGTGATTTTTTACTCAAGATGGCCACTACTCTACCTGTGTTGATTAAGAGGAGACCACATGGCATGCATGATAGTAAGAAATCCAATATATTGTTGAAATAACAAAGATAATTTTCCAAAACAATTGTTTTCTATATTTATTACATGTAACGGAGTTGAGCTGTTAAGCTTTACGACCACACTATGCAAGTTTAAATGACTATAAAACATTGTAAAAGAAGGTGGGAAGTTACCTTTCTCTGCAGCATGTTGTTCAGAAGACTTGTAGAATGTCACTTCCTGTTGGTGATGTCACTAAAGGACCAGTTCATTATTTTTATGGAGGGTGGAATGACTTGTGTAACGGGGTTGAGTGCGACTGGGGGACGGATCTATATAATGCAATTTTAATGATTAATCATCTATTTATTAAAAAACAAAACATGACCAGCAATAAAGAACGGATACAATTGTATGTCAATGGCAAAATGTATAATTTTTTTTACATTTTTAATAGTCATATCTCAAGTCCACTTTCATCGAAGGCCATGGGGGACATGAAAAAATGGACAAAATAGGTGGTGTCTACTGAAAAAAGCAAGATAATTTATGATATAAAGATAAAATGTATGTAAATTGTTTACACAATATTCAAGGTAACATTTCAATTGATTCTAAAAAGCTCTTAAAATTTGATTTTGGTGACCCGATGGATACAATACACTCAAAAAGGTCAGAGGGACCGCAAATCGTACCGGTTTCGTGGAATGACTCAAGTATACACACACGCTGTGCATAAGAAACCGATCATCTTATCAAAATATTAAGCAAATGGCAAGTTAACTAAAGGTAGATTTCTGATGCTGCACTAAACATGTTTGTTTAATTTCGAAGTTTGTGTAATTAAACGTTATGAAAGGCACCACACAGCAGCTGTTGTGCTCGCCATGTTTACATTGCAGAGAATGAGGCCGGTTGGCAGCGCGCACCGGAGATTCCGTTATGCAAGACAAGGAAAGGACATAAAATGTAAAGATTGTTCACGAGTCTTTGAGCTTGAGTCCGAGTCGAAGTCTCAAGTCGCATGTATGGCGACTCGAGTCCGAGTCTCAGACTCGAGTCCCCATCTCTGGTGTGTGTGTGCGTGGCGTGCATGCATGTTTGTGCATTTCTACATGATGTATGTGATTGGGAGGTTGCCTGCATCGGTACAGATGAGATACAAATATTTTATGTCGTACATTCATCTTCACAGGCCTCTTCACAGGAGTGTGTGTGTGTGTGTGTGTGTGTGTGTGTGTGTGTGTGTGTGTGTGTGTGTGTGTGTGTGTGTGTGTGTGTGTGTGTGTGTGTGTGTGTGTGTGTGTGTGTGTGTGTGTGTGTGTGTGTGTGTGTGTGTGTGTGCGCACGTGCGTGTGCACGTGCGTATGCGCCCGTGCATGTCTACTGTCTTTTAGCCTGTCAAATGAACTGGCAGAAATGTCAGTCTTGCAGCATCTGGTAAAATTAGAATATTCTTACTTTCTGTGGCCCTGCTGTGTGTGTGTGTGTGTGTGTGTGTGAGAGGGTGAGATGTGAACATCTGTCCTGAAGTATGAATGTGAGCTAGATGACTTCAGGCAGTCAGGCTTGTGTGTGTGTGTTTGAGTGTGGTTAAAACAGATCTTTAGGCTTAATTTACAATTCCTAAAAGGTTGGGGTTAGGGTCAGGATTAAACGTTTAGAGGTCAGGGCTGGAGTTATGCCTGATTTCTACTTAGTTCCATGTCAGTGTTGCCCACTGAAAAGTTAACAGCCTATCTACAACGCATCGCAGCGTGACACGTTGTGACCTTTTAGATCTGCTATTGTCAGCTTTAACTTAAAATTAAAATTAAAGTGGCATTCATAAAATCACTGTCCTAAATTGTTGATGTGTTACAAACCTGCATGCATTTGTGTGTGTGTGTGTGTGTGTGAGTGTGTGTGTGTGTGTGTGTGTTTGTTTGTGTTTTTGTGTCTTTTCACAACGTGCATCCGCTCTCATGACCTCCCACTATCCCACAATGCCGCAGGGGTCCCGCCGCCGCCCACACCCTGAGCTCATTGCGTATGCACGGTTACCTGGTAACAGACAAGCTGCTGTTGCCGTGCCGTTGCCAGGGTGCCCAGGTGTCCACATGTCTGTCTGAATGAAGAGTGATTGGCTGTGTCATACATTCACAAACACACGCACGCCCACTATAGAGCGTCGCAGTTCCCGCCCACTTCCTGTTTTTTTTGGTGCCGGAAGAAAAAACTCAATGCATTTTTCCATTGACATTTCCAAAAATATTTATATCTATTAATTTAAGCCTCGAATCAAGCCATCATGACATGACATGAATCATGACCATAAACGTTTGATTCTGTGATTTTTTTTTTGTTGAAAACGGCAAAACAAAGGGTATTTATTAAATATAGTATATCATATAATTAAATATAAAATAAAAAAAATCACAGAAAAAAACGTTTTATGGTCATGATTCATGTCATCTCGTGATGGCTTGATTCGAGGCTTAAATTAATAGATATAAATATTTTTGGAAATGTCAATGGAAAAATGCATTGAGTTTTTTCTTCCGGCACCAAAAAAAACAGGAAGTGGGCGGGAACTGCGACGCTCTATAGGGCTGAACGATATCTATATCCTTATTGTATCGTTATTGTACTGTACTTAAGTACAATTTTGAGGTATTTGTGCTTTACTTGAGTATTTCCAATTTCCAATACTTTTACTTCTACTCCACTACATCTCAGAGGCAAATATTGTACTTTTACTCCACTACAATTATTTGAAAACTTTAGTTACTAGTTACTTTGCAGATATAAATGATTATATTATAAAACGATTATATTATAGAAGTAAGACGCGCGAACGCTGGAAGCGAACGCAGCTCGAAAATAACAATAAGAAGAATCCAGAGCAATTGTAGAGAAGTGGGTGGTACAGTGAAATTAGTGAGAACAGGGCCGCCAGAAGAGTTTGTGAAATGTGCACACAGAGACACGGACAGAGACACACACACACAACCCGAGCACGGTTGCATAGTAAGCTCCACTTGGGCGGAGGGGCCTCCTTCCGCGTTCGCAAAAACATACATTAACCACTTTAGCCCTATTTTATACCTAGGCTATTTGAAAATAGCCGATCTACAATCAACGTGTCACAACGCGTCGTGATGCGACACGTTGTGAGCTTGTTGATCGGCTATTTTCAAACATTTTAGTACTTTTACTTTTGGTACTTTAAGTACATTTTGACAATACTTTTGTACTTTTACCCAAGTAAATTTTGAATTCCAAACTTTTACTTGTAACAGAGTACTTCTACATTGCAGTATTGATACATTTACTTAAGTAAAACATTTGAGTACTTTTTCCACGTGTGTGTGTGTGTGTGTGTGTGTGTGTGTGTGTGTGTGTGTGTGTGTGTGTGTGTGTGTGTGTGTGTGTGTGTGTGTGTGTGTGTGTGTGTGTGTGTGTGTGTGTGTGTGTGTGTGTGTGTGAGCACACAGTGCTCAGTTACTTATTCCTCCTGCCTGCTCCATAGAGCTAGACCTGCTCACTCACTCACTTCATTGACCCACTGAGATGTCCTTAATGTAGGCAAGCAGCCTACTGTACCAAAGCCTCACACGCACGCACACACACTCACACAGAGAGAGAGATAGAGTCCCTCTGGAGAGCCATGATTAGCTGTCATAGAAGTATACACACGCTGTGCCCCTGGGTCCTCATGATTGGCTGTCAGGTAAACATGACCCTGATATGAGCCTGTGGGACGTGTGAAGCCACAGCGTCACGTCTGTTTGAAGTGGCTTGAAGTGACAGGTGTGTGTGTGGTGTGTGTGTGTGTGTGTGTGTGTGTGTGTGTGTGTGTGTGTGTGTGTGTGTGTGTGAGAGAGAGAGAGAGAGAGTGAGAGTGAGTGAGTGAGTGGCAGTGAAGTGGTTTGGAATATTAACCCATTAAAGCCGGGAACGCATCTCTGTCATTTTAAGATTTCTTTGGCTATTCAAAAATAGCAGATATACAAGTTTATAGCGTGGCACTCGACGAGCTTGTAGATCTGCTATTTTTTTTAAATCATGAAAATTTGTGCAAATCTTTGAATATATATATTTTAAAGCGAACGTTTGTAACTCAAATCTTTTCTTCTGGGGGTGGGGGGTCCCTGGAACGAAATATTTTGAGATGGGGGTCCGCGGCCAAATACGTATCATTTTGTGGTCCTTGACATGAAAAAGTTTGAGAACCACTGACATAGCAACATAAGATTATTCTAAAAACTCTTAGGATTATTTGTAGAATCGGAACCTCAGGCCTTAATGGGTTAACCCATTAAAACCGGGAAAGCATCTGTGTCATTTTAGATTTTTTTGCGTTGGATATGAAAAAATCACACCCAGTGTGAAGTGGGCGGTGTGGTCATCACAGTGGTCATCATAGTGATGGAAGCTCACTTCCAAAAGAAATTGATTTTTGGAAGTGCATAATCCTATTTATAGGTTATTAATGTCATCATGTGTCTCGCTAGCCAATCACAGTGCTGAATAGAGTCGGCCAATAGAGTCAGCCAATCACAGTACAGGAAAGTGGGCCAAGTGGGCCAATCACAGTGCAGGAAACTAATACTAATGAGGTGTCCCAACCCCACTTATAGGGGCGGCTACACCGCCCAAAAATAGCCGGTATACAAGCTCACAGCACGTCACTCGGTGCCGCGCTGTGAGCTTGTACATCTGCTATTTTTGAAAAATCTTTAAAGTGTGAGAAGTACTGATTTAGTGGGCATTTGTAGAATCGGCCTTCGTTCTTAATGGGTTAAGGGACCTCGCTTAATTCCAGACCTGGGCCAAATAGCACTTAACTACATTTAAAAAATGCCTGAAATAACCCGAAATGATCTTCCTATATGCTTCTGCTCGGGTCTCCAGGCCCATCCAGGTTTAGGACCCGCAGGTCCCCCATGTGTAGCTCAAACACTCCATATCCATTTCCCCTGTTTCTTCTGTGCTATTTCACTGTTCAGGTATTAGTCTGGAAAGCTTAAGCCCTATAAACTGTGCTCTGGGCTGACTGCCTGAATGAATAATCAAGCGGATGCATGCAGCAGAGAGAATTTGAATTTGAAGAGAGCCAAGGGCATGTTGATGACAGGACAGAAAGACACGGACCCTTTCAGATTCCATTTGTACACTTTCGGAGTTAAACTGACACTCGGGATTCTTCTGTGTAGGCCTACTAAATCCCTTCATTCAGCGTGGTACTTAAAAAAAACAAATTCATCACTCAGTTTAGTACAGATGAGAAAGGTCGAGTTGGCAGTATCTTAAGTACAGTACAGTACTTTTGCACTAATTTCCATATTCTTTGACTTTATGCGATCAGATTGCTTGAGAGTGCATAGAGGTCGATCTTGTTCAAATGATGGATATCTTGTTTTGGAATTAAACTCTTGAACTACTGGGTCTGGGTCATGTGAGATTAACCAGTCTTTTTTAAGCAGATTTTGTGCTTTACAGTTCGACTCTATTCCCTCTACGTTTGGCCCTGTTCGAAAGCCTTTTTTGATCAAACTTTTCTCAGCTTCCTAACACAGAGTAAGCCACTTGATGAGATTTGACTGGGTGCATGGCTGACAGCCGTCACAAAGGTGACATCCCCAGATGTCGTCTGAGAGAGAGAGAGGGTGAGAAAGAGAAACTCAGCAGGAAACGGGGAAAGAGAGAGCGAATGAAGAACGTGAGACACAAATGGAAGGGTCGCTAGCCTACTGTAGATGACACGAGTGGCAAACTGCACGTGTCCCTCTTTCTCATTAACTGCAATAAAATCTAAACCCGTACCAGACATCCTTAGATGACCCAGAATGCGTCAATATACGCTCCTGAGAGTTATGCCTCAAAAAGGACACTATTTGGGTCAGGCATATAGGTTTAAATATTGCAGGATTACCTCACAGTCACCCCTTTTTTTCCCTCAATGTTTGATCGTGTTCTTTAAGGGTTGAAAATACTTTTTTGTCCGTGTTTTCATAGCTTCCCAAAACACTGCAGAGTAAATTGTTTGATGAGATTTCACTGGGAGGCTGACAGCGCTTACAGAGGTGACAACTCCAGATGTCTCCTTTAATGTGTTTACACAGAGACCGAGAGAGGAGGAGAGGACACTGGGGAGAAAGACGGGTAATTCTCTCTTTTACTTTCAGGTCTCGTCTCTCCTCTCCTCTCCTGATCTCCTCTCCTCTCTTCTCTTCTCTCCCACATGGCTTTGTCTCCCTCACTTCTTGTCTGACTTTCCCTCCCTCCCCCCCTCTCTCTCTCTCTCTCTCTCTCTCTCTCTCTCTCTCCTACCACCTCCCTCTCTGCTTTCACTCTCTTCCCCCTTCTCCCCTCTTCCCTCCTCACAGTCACTTCACAATCACATACTGTACACAGTTTTTCCTTTCCTCTGTCACCCATGTGATCCTTTCTCTCTCCCTCTCTCTCTCTCTCTCTCTCTCTCTCTCTCTCTCTCTCTCTCTCTCTCCCTCTCTCTCTCTCTCTGGGTCTGTGTGACCTACTTTGATCCTGCATGGTTTCGGGGACAGTCTGTCTCCTGGATAAACTCATTTGCCGTGGATCATTCGGAGAGGAATGTTGTTTCACTCTCTCCCTCGATGCTATTTGGAGAAGCTGGCGGAATTGACTTGAGCATGTATGTGTGTGTGTGTGTGCACACGTGCCCACAGGTGTGGCTATGTGTGCACTGTCCCCTAATACAGTATGTGAAATGGGCAGACATAACTGTATGTGCGTGTACTCACACAGACACATACAGACACGAATGGAGGCACGCGCGCACACGCACACATACACACACGCACACAAACACACACATACGCACACAAACACACACGCATGCACGCAAACACACACCGAGTGGTCTGTCCGTCTGGCAAGAGAAAGAGGATCAGAGAGTGAAGATAAGCTGGGGGATACAGAAAGTATCGCATATCAAAACTGTCAGTCACACAAACACAATGACAGATCTGTACTAAAAGAACAGGAAAGGTCATCCTACATACACTGTGTGTGTGTGTGTGGGGGGGGGGGGAATTTACTGGAAAATAACTTCTGCATTTACCTTGCAGATGGCTATACTCAGATAGCTCAGATGAGTACACAGGGGAGTTGTTAGGGGTCAAGTGTCTCGCTCAGGGACACTTTGACACTTTGACTGGGCGAGCCGAGAGTCACACCGGTGACCTTCTGGTTCCCAGACGGCCTCTCTACCCACTCGGCTATACGGCCGTATGTGTGTGTGTGTCTTGAATGAATAGAAGGCAGACAGGAAGCAAGAGATAACTGCTCCACTTTCCATGATTGTTGTTGTGATGCTATTTTACACCACTGGTTCTCAAACCTTTTCATATCAAGGACCCCCCAAATTAATATATATTTGGCAGTGGACCCCCATCTGTAAACAATTTGTCCCAGGGACCAGCGATGCAAGATTCGTTAAAATGTTTCACAAATATAAAAAATGTGTAAACAAATGTCAAGATTTTTTTGAAAGCTCACGACACATTGCATCACAATGCGTTGTTAAACAGATTTTGATGCTATACTAACTCATTTAGCTGGGGACCCCCTGGAACCCCCTCAAGGACCCCTGGGGGTCCCGGGACCCCACTTTGAGAACCACTGTTTTTGGGCGGTGAAACCGCCCCTATAAGTGAGATTTGGAAAAATTTACAAATATCCTGCGCTGTGAAACCGCCCCTAAAAGTGAGGTTTGGAAATTTGTACAATTATCCTGCACCGTGATTGGCCAATCACAATCTATTCAGGACTGTGATTGGCCAGTGTCACATGACACATGTGCATAGCCCTATATAAGAAACCATAACTTGAAAAAAAACATAAATTGGTTTTTTTCAAGTTATGGTTTCGTCCATCATAAAGAGTGTTTCAATAAATGTATTTATCTTTTGTACATGATTGGTTGACTCCATTCAGTATTGTGATTAGCTAGCAAGACACCGCCCACTTCACACAGGGTGTGATTTTTTTTAGACTGATTCGCCAAAATGAATCATGTTAAACCGCTACGAGCGTTGCCCACATACTCACAGCGTCTTGATTGCGTGTCCTTCCCTTGTCTCTGCCCTCCCTGTGTCCTATACTCGAACCAGACTGTTTCAAACCCTGTCCAGACATTCAGGATGTGCTGGTTGTTGGCAAATCTGCCTCTTTCTTGCCAGGTGTACCTGGACTCTAAGCAGAGGGTCGCAGGTGTTAATGCGACCCCTTTGGCAAAGTATGTGCCTGCATCGCACGCAAGAAGAATATACGAACAAAGCAAAGTCCTATAATTGCACTGTGAGAACTTGAGAAGTGTGGCTTAATAATATGCTTTTCCATCACCTCTCAGTATCTCGATTACACTGGTCTTCACAAAGCTTTTAACATTCTGCCCCTGCATCCTCCTCGTTTCATTTTATATCTATTTCTGTCCTCCACCATCTCTCCATCCGTCCTCCGTTCATCTCTCTGCTGAAGTACCTTCGTGAAAGGAATAAAAAGGCTTTTAGCCCTTAAGATTATAACCATTCCGCTGTCCTTGCCCTAATTGCTTATTGATCATAGTAATTCCTTTGCACTCGTAATTCAGAGGTGCTGGATGGTCATGTGTTCAGTTTCGTGTGTGTGTGTGTGTGTGTGTGTGTGTGTGTGTGTGTGTGTGCGCGTGTGTGTGTGTCAGGAAACACTACCCTTCCTCTTCGCATTGCCTACTTGTTGTTAACTAGTTGTACGAACTCTTGTTTTATTGGATCTTGTTTATTCGATACACTTATTTGTTTTAGCTCTTGCTCAGTTGATTTCCTATTTTGTCTCATCTGTTTATGAAAGTAGGTAGCTGATTTACTGTACTGCACTTTTACTTTAGCGCTACATGTAGGTATACTCTTGGTTGCTTGTTTTAGAAGAGAATGCACTTAAAGGCTTCTGGTGATTAGTAGTTTTGTTCCCTAGCTATGTAAGTCGCTTTGGATAAAAGCATCTGCTAAATGACTGTTTTGTGTGTGTGTGTGTGTGTGTGTGTGTGTGTGTGTGTGTGTGTGTGTGTGTGTGTGTGTGTGCGTGTGCGTGTGCGCGTGTGTGTGTGTGTGTGAGAGAGAGAGTGTGAGTGAATGAGACAAGGGATGCTTCTCAATAACTGTACTTGTCAGTGTGCTCTTGACATTGTGAAACATCATATTTTGTGGCCCAAGTACTGTCTCAAATCACAAGAACATTTCATATGCCCGGATGTGAACTTGTCAACCGACTGTATTGGGAATGCATCAGTTATTATGACTTGGTGAACTTGAGCTACACAAACACCCCGGCATTCATTTTAGCAATAACAGCAAACGCAGAGGAAAGCCTCCTTACAACTTTATTTCTTTGAACTACAACCAAAACATATAGAAGGTTTGCTTTCAAACAGCTTTTTGCCACAACTCTGAAAAAGGCCATTTCATGTGAATCAAAGTCCAGCTTGATCCCATGTCACACTAATCTTTGTGTGGTAGTATGTTATACTTACATACACATATTCAAAGCACATTCATTTAGTAATTTGAAGTGAGTCCATCCTTCCTGTCAACATTGGGATGACAGTAATGACTGGGAAACCCCAACACCCAGCTGGATTGCATCGGTCCTATTTAAAATCTTTACTAGCCCAGACAGTTATCGTAATACGAGCCTAATAATGAAGGTTTATTTCATAAATAATATTACATTTTTGTTTTGTTGTTTGTTTATTTATAGATTATTTTGTATTGATTTTTATTGTATTCATGTTATTTTATTTGCACTTTATATGCTGACTGACAATTGAACTGAAACATAGCTCATTGGAGCAGCAGGCTGCATTGTGCAGGCATGTGACCTCATAATTTCAAGTCCATCTCAAACTAGAAAGATGCTTTCTCACGAATCATGAACTTGAGAGAATGCTCTCCCCACATTAACTCCCTACAAGAACGCAAGTCTGTTGCTTGTGTTGAGAAATATCGATATTGAGAAATGGCCGTGGAGAAGGTAGAGAAGTGAATGGAGAGAACGGGGAATAGATTCAGAGAGAAGAGAAAGAGAGAGGTGAGGCAGTAGAATTCAAGGAGAAAGACTGAGAGAAGAAAGACGGGGAGGCAAGGCGGAGGCCCAAGTGAACATGATGGGAAAGGAGAGTGATTGATTGAATACTTTATTTACAGTTTGCAAAGGCAAGCACAGGGAGGTACAGTTCAATACAAGGTCTGTTAAGCGAATTTTAAACCCCAAAAAGCACTATGGCTTGTTTCCATTGGGGTCCTTTGTACTCAATTCATCGAATTGAGAGAGGTTAGAGAATGAGTTGGAGAAACAAAATGGATGAAAAAAGAGAACGAGAACGTAGCAAATGAAACGGAGACAGTGAAAACAACGAGGGAGAATGTCTGAGCGGAGAGACTGAGACAGCAGAGGACAGTCGAGGTGAAAAAGAGAAGTCAATGAGGGAGCGAGACGGTATAAACATAGCAAAAATAGAGTTCACACACTGGATCACGCAGTTCAAAATGTATTATTTACCATACAGACGTGACGTTTCAAGCCTTAGCGGCTCTGCCTCGTCTGAGGTAGAGCTGCTCGAAACATCACGATTTTGACTTTTTCGCTTGTTTTGAGACAGTAAACATTATTCGGTAGCACTTTACAATAATGACCCGTTATAAAGCATTTATAAACGTTTATAAGCAGTTTGTAGACTATTAACAAATCATTAACAACCTGTTTGTTGACATTTGTAAATTATCACTAAAACCTTTATAACTACAGTTACAAATCATTTATAAAGTATTAGTAAGTAGTGAACTAATCATGAATAAGCCATTTATATACATCTGTAAATGATTATTAAATAATTTGTAACGACCCATTCTAAAGCATTTATAAACGTTTATAAGCAGTTTGAAGACTATTAACAAATCATTAACAACCTGTTTATTGACATTCGTAAATGATTACTAAAACCTTTATAACTATGGTTACAAATCATCTATAAAGGTATTAGTAAGTAGCAAAACTTTTCATGAATAAGCCATGTATAATACATCTGTAAATGATTATTAAATCATTTGTAACTGATGTTACACAATATATACAAGCTATTGGTAGCTTGTTCATGTTTAACATATGCTTTGTAAAACATTCCTAAAGTATCTATAAATCCTTAGTACATGTTATTATGTGCCCTATAGTAAAGTGAAGACAGTTCATCATTTACAACTGTCTGTTAATGTGTTTGTTCATGTTTAACATATGCTTTGTAAAACATTCCTAAAGTATCTATAAATCCTTAGTACATGTTATTATGTGCCCTACAGTAAAGTGAAGACAGTTCATCATTTATGACTGTCTGTTAATGTGGACTTTCTCCTTACCTGTTGCAAACTACCTGGCTTTCATGAATGCAGACACCAAACAATTACTAGAATTATCTTTCATGTTAAGCAAATGATGCGTAAGACATTCGTAAAGAGTATGTAAACCATTTGCAGACGTTATCATAGGCCTGAGCCTAGTTGCTTCTTTTGGGCTTGTTTTCATAGACCTGTCCGCTTGTTTCTTTTGCAAAATCTGGCAACACACTGATTACCTGCATTACACCTGCAGTAGCCTACTAGGGAGGAAGTGAACAGTGATGCAGTTGCAGACTGGACAGAAATATGTCTAATTCATGTTTTATGTGTTTTAACTGTCTTGTTGCAGGTGATGAAAAAAATGGCTAATCTTACACACATGAAGTAGCATTATGACCAGGGGGTATTTTGATGGTGGCTGTTTGTATCCACAATGTTTGTTTTGATGTGTAGGCTAGTAATGTCCTCCATGCTTAGCAGTTTAGCTTAGCAGCTAAAGCTAACTTGCACTGGGAGGTGGTGACTGCAGAGGCTCCAAGCTGCTACTCTGTGATTCTGTTGTGATGAATTTCTTTGTTTAAATGTCAGTGTGTGTGCTGTGGCCAAGAGTTGCTACATTTTATATCTTAATAAATTGTTTTATACTTTTATACTCTATAACGTTACTTCTGCCACTTTTTGATGTCACATGTTTTACTAATCATTGTTAAACATGAAATAATAATGCATAGTCTTCACTTTACAACAAGGCCCATGATAACGTTTGCAAATGGTCAACATACTCTTTACGAATGTCTTACGAATCATATATTAAACATGAAAGATAATTCTAGTAATTGTTTGGTGTCTGCATTCATGAAAGCCAGGTAGTTTGCAACAGGTAAGGAGAAAGTCACATTAACAGACAGTTGTAAATGATGAACTGTCTTCACTTTACTATAGGGCACATAATAACATGTACTAAGGATTTATAGATATTTTATGAAGCATATGTTAAACATGAACAAACACATTAACAGACAGTTGTAAATGATGAACTGTCTTCACTTTACTATAGGGCACATAATAACATGTACTAAGGATTTATAGATACTTTAGGAATGTTTTACAAAGCATATGTTAAACATGAACAAACACATTAACAGACAGTTGTAAATGATGAACTGTCTTCACTTTACTATAGGGCACATAATAACATGTACTAAGGATTTATAGATACTTTAGGAATGTTTAACAAAGCATATGTTAAACATGAACAAGCTACCAATAGCTTGTATATATTATGTAACATCAGTTACAAATGATTTAATAATCATTTACAGATGTATTATACATGGCTTATTCATGAATAGTTTTACTACTTACTAATACCTTTATAGATGATTTGTAACCGTAGTTATAAAGGTTTTAGTGATCACTTACGAATGTCAATAAACAGGTTGTTAATGATTTGTTAATAGTCTACAAACTGCTTATAAACGTTTATAAATGCTTTAGAATGGGTCGTTACAAATGATTTAATAATCATTTAGAGATGTATATAAATGGCTTATTCATGAATAGTTCACTACTTACTAATACTTTATAAATTATTTGTAACTGTAGTTATAAAGGTTTTAGTAATCATTTACAAATGTCAACAAACAGGTTGTTAATGATTTGTTAATAGTCTACAAACTGCTTGTAAACGTTTATAAATGCTTTATAACGGGTCATTATTGTAAAGTGCTACCCATTATTCCTGTATGTCTGTCCCAATATCTTAATCATCCTCTCTTTTCTCTACCTCCTCCTCATCCCCCTGTCCTGCTGTATTGGGTGCAGGTGCCCACTAATTTCTCTGTCGCTGTCACATCTCCTGATCCCTCCATCCTTAGCACTTCTTCCTTCCTAAATGAAGTTATTGTAACTAAAGGCCACACCTCAAATACATACGTCTGTTCCAACCTACCCAGCCCACTTCCTTCAACCCAGATTCATCCACACATCCTTGACCCCCAGTTCATCCCCTCATCTTTGACCCCAATTCATCCCCTCATCCTCTACCCCCAATTTATCCCCTAACCCTCGACCCCAAATCACCCCCTCCTCTCTGACCCCAGTTCATCCCCTCATCCTCTATACCCCCGATTCATCCCCTCATCTTTGACCCCAATTCATCTCCTCATCCTCAACCCCCCCGATTCATCCCCTCATCTTCTACCCCTGATTTATCCCCTCCCCTGACCCTTGTTCATCCCGCCATCCGCCATCGTTTTCAATGAGTGGATAAGACGTTCATAGTGTGTGATCTTCTTTGTTCTCATCCTCTACCCTCTAATGTACTGTAGTCGTTTCCTCTTCTCTTATACTGTACGTTATCATCCCCAGATCTCTTCAGTTCCTAGCTTTGCCCTTTAGCTCACTCCTTCCTTCCTTCCTTCCTTCCTTCCTTCCTTCCTTACCTCCTTCCTTCCTTAGTTCCTGTCTCCCCCTTTCCTGTTTCTGTTGCATGTTCTCCCACTCTCATCTCACTCCCCCCCCTCTCTCTCTCTCTCTCTCTCAGTGACTCATCTTCCTGCTTTAATTTACACCTTCTTTCCATCACAAAGCCTTCTATTTATGAACACCATACAATACTGTATGAGCATGGCATAAAGTGTGTGTGTGTGTGTGTGTGTGTGCGTGTGTGCGCGTGTTGGGCTTGCTTCTTTGGGCTATATACAGTACAGTACAACACATTTACATTTTATATTTTGAGGAGATTGCTGACTCTTTCATCCAGAGTGACTAATCAGCACAATTATGAAACAGGCTTAATTCCTGGATTGCTGACATTACAAGCAACTATAAAGTCAGTCACTTGTGTATGTGGTGTGTGCGTGTGCGTGTGCGTGTGCGTGTGTGTGTGTGTGTGTGTGTGTGTGTGTGTGTGTGTGTGTGTGTGTGTGTGTGTGTGTGTGTGTAAGAAAGAGAGAGAGACACAGACAGATATACTGTTGTGCGTGCGTATGATGTAGACTACTGTATGCTAGCAATTTGTCAGCTCTGTAATGTGACTTGGATGCAATATCTGTGGATTTATGTTTCTCGCTACTGTGAGCCGGAGCCTGGGAGACGTGGAAGGTGGGCGGGGTGGGTGCTTGCAGAGGGCGAGAGAGAAGATCGAAAGAGATATACAGGAAGACTTTACAGGGTGATTTACACCTATAGTTGCACGCTGGCTCTAGTGGACAAAGTACTTCTATTATTATTTTTTTTACTTGAGTAAAAGTATCAATACTGCAATGTAGAAGCACTATGTTAGATGTAAAAGTCTGGTCATTTACTAGAGTAAAAGGACAAAATATTTCCGTTTCACACGTTATCATATGCCTAAAATGTATAAATAATCAAGGCGTTGTGAGCTTGTAGATCGGCTATTTTCAAATAGCCAAAGTTTAAGTAGGGCTGAAGTGGTTAATGTTAATGTTTTATAATAATAATCAAAATCTACAAAGTAACTAGTAACTAAAGTTTTCAAATAAGTGTAGTGTAGTTAAAGTACTATATTTGACTCTGTGATGTTGTGGAGTTGAAGCAAAAGTATTGAAAATTGGAAGTACTCCAGTACAGTAAAGATACCTCAACATTGTACTTAAGTACAGTACTTGAGTACATGTACTTAGATACTCTACACCACTGCACGCTGGTGATGCGCACCGAAAATAGCCGATCTACAAGCTCTGCGCTGTGACGCGTTTGTGAGCTTGTAGATCGGCTATTTTCGGTGCGCGACGCGGGCTCACAACCAAGTGTAAAACAGGCACAATGGACAGATAGATGGATCGACAGATAGTACAGATATCCAGAGAATTACTTTAAATAGATACACGAATAAATAAATAGACAGAGATGCAGAGGCCACAGTGATAGATAGTAGATGATGTCTTCCACTATACAGCGGGTGTGGCATTGTCGTTCCCGTGACATCCGTGCCAATAAAATACAGTATATTGACTTGAATTATATAGTTAAAAAGGAGAAAGCGGCCATAAAACACATTACGTGTGTGAGCTATTGCCTCACGCGGCCCCCTCTGTTTAGAAAGGGAGACAGCATGAAGCTGTGAGTATTGATTGTACAGTATAAAATGTACGATGGTGTTTATAAATATTCCATGGCTCCAGTACGGGCTTAATGCTGACTCACTGACTAGGAAGAGGATTAATGTGGAAGCTAATGGGGGACATGCAGTGTGTGTGCAGGTTTGTGCGTGCGCACGCGTGTCTGTGTGAGCTGAATGTGAGTATGTGCTGAATGTCAATGTGTGTGTGTGTGTGTGTGTGTGTGTGTGTGTGTGTGTGTGTGTGGCTGTGCTGAGTGTTCTCCAATGACTAATTATTAGCACCATGCCCCATTCCACCATCTACACTCCATTTATCTATCTCTCCTTTCTTCTCATCTCGTCTCCTCCTCTCGTTTTCTCCTTTCCTTTCCTCTCCTCCTCTCCTACAGTATCTTCCTCTCTCTTCTCTCCTCTCTCCTCTCCTCTCCTTGTCTCTTGTATACCCTTGCTTTTCTTTCTCTCCGCTCCTCCTACTGTCTAGCCAGCTCATGATCGCTTTATCCTTTCCTTTGTCTCTTTCTTGTCTCCCTCTCCTTTCTTGTTGCTTATTTCCTGTCCTCTCTTTCCTCTCGTTTCTCTCCTCTTCTTTGTCTTCACCCTTCACCACTCCCTTTCTCTCTGCTCTTCTCTTCTCCCTGCTTCTCCTCTCTGCTTCCCTTTCTCCTTTTTCTCCTTTGTCACTTGCCAGCCTCTCCTCCCCTGTTCCCTAGTCTCCTCTCCTCTATGGTCTCCTCTCCTCTCTCTCATGACCCTGCAGTCAGCTCCCTCTTTTCTGTCTCTCCTGAAATTAAAATACACTTTAAAACGCCTTCTACCAGCTGCATCTTTCTCTTTTCTTTTCTTTTCTTTTCTTTTCTTTTCTCATAGCCAATCAGGTGTCCCTTCACGTGAGCAAAATCCCAAACTCCGATCCCCCCCCCCCCTCCTCCTCCTCCCCTGTGATTGGTTGGTGGCGTTCCTTTGATGCAACAATGTGACTCATTGTTTATTGAGAAGGCTGTTTGGACATCAGTGGTAAACATCCAGAGTGTAAACTCTGATAAGTAGTCGCAACAGGCGTGTGCGCGTGTGTGCACATACTAAACAGATGTGTGTGTGTGTGTGTGTGTGTGTGTGCGTGCGCGACTGTGCGTGTGCACAAACATGTGTCGATATCCTGCTGTGAAGAGAAGGACAGTGTAGGTCTCTCTCTCTCTCACACACACACGCACACTCACACAACTCTTACCATCATTGCTTGTCCTTCCCTCCATCTCCTGTACATGCTCCCTTCTTTTCCTCCCAGCATCAGCCCCTCTCTCTCTCCTACTTATAATTCCTTCCCTTAAAGGAGCACTTGAGCCATTCTCAACCTGTCTTCATAATTACACTGAAATTGGTCCTCACTAACGTTCAGTACAAGATGGCACCATTTCTGTCCACTTGCTCTGTGTCTCAGAGGAGGGCTGTGGACGGTTCAGATAGGTGGTCATTTTTTCCCCTTCTTTTCGTGGATGCAAGAACAATAGCTTCTGTTTCAGCATCCTATATCTTTGCAGGAAGAGAAAGGCTGCGGTAGGGTTTCTGTTGGCTTGGAATCCCCATCGATTATGTTAGTATAGGCAGCTTTCTGAACCGTCCATATCCCACCAATGAGACAGAGCAAGTAATAGTGCCATCTTATAATGAGCCCTAATGAGGATCACCAATATGAAGATATTCTCACTCCCCCTCTTCTTCTCCTTCTGCCCCCCCCCCCTAGTGTCTACCTCTCTACCTCTCATTAGTGATCATGTATAATTGAGATACTGCCTCCTCTCCTGTCTGAGACCTTCATGGCAGATGTGTACACACACACACACACACACACACACACACACACACACACACACACACACACACACACACACACACACACACACGTGCACTGAAGTGTATGCTAATTCGCACACAAATGCACAAAGGGTGTAGCCAGTCAGCGAGATTCCTGTCTGCTGCTGTGCTATGTGTAAAGGACAAGTGCGCATGACACACACACACACACACACACACACACACACACACACACACACACACACACACACACACACACACACACACACACACACACACACACACACACACACACGCACAGAAACACACACACACAGAGCTATTTTCATCTAAGAGGTTTGGTGTAGGGGGAAAAAAGGAGGGGGCCAAGAACAGACCCCAGGGGAACTGGTCAATGAAGTAGACAGGGCAGTGGTTCCCAACCTGTCCTGGATCAGGGCTCACTTGAAAATCTCTAAAGCGTTCGCGAGGCCCACCCATCTGTCCACTTAATACAGCATGCGTGCGTGCACGTGCGTGCACGTGTGTTCGCTGTGCTCCCGTGGCGGCAGGGGCATCTCACTGTATCACTGCTGTGTTCCAACAGCAGCACACTGCCCTGTCTGTCCAAACACTGCGCCTAGAGAGACAGAGAGTTTGTTTTTTTTAAAGATATTTCGGGGCCTTTGGGCTTTTTTTTGTTGTTTCCTTTATTGACAGTGACGGCTGAGAGAGACAGGAAATGTAGAGAGAGAGAGAGAGTAGGTGGATGACATTCAGCAAATAGTCGCTGTCGGGGGGTGGAAATCTCCTATCTCCATATTCTAACTTTTTGTGTTTTTTTCCTAAATCAACGCCCTACTTGATCATACTACAGCATCACACAAAAGCATCAAAAGTATAGCAGATCCACAAGCTCGAAGCGTGTTGCTTCACGCAGCGTTTTGAGCTTGTACGGTAGATCTACTTTTGAATTTGAATCCTGAAAAGTAACAGTTTTGGACATAATTATGAGGTTACCGCCCGACAGAGACGAAATGCTCAGGCCGGCCAGGAATCGAACCAGGGACTTGCCTATCAGAGCATTGTGCCCATGTGCTAGGCTAGGCACACCAACCATTCGGCTATCAGGTCACCTCAGAGAGAGAGAGAGAGATTTAGATGGTACAGTACGTGTGTATCCAAATAAGCATTTACCTATATACAAAATTAACATTATGAACACCTAAAGTGCTTATTTGAGTGGATGAATTTCTTTTGTAATAATAATCTAAATTTGCAATGTAACTATTGTAGTAGTAACTAAAGTTATTTGCCTCTGAGGTGTAGTGGAGTAGAAGGGCTATTGAAACATTGGACATACTCAAGTAAGTAAAACTACCTAAAAAAAAGTACAGTATATGACTATTTAGTTATTTTCCATCACCGATCCATACATACACCTGAGAGCCTCCAGGAAAGCCTTGCAGACCTGTCTGCAGACCGTGGCTTCATGATGAAATATTCAGCGTTGACATTGATGCAGTTTTGTTGCCGTGTGGAGAAGGAATACTCTGGCCTTGGGAAACATGCGCTGCATGAACCGCAGGCTTTTGGGTCAACCTATTTGTGTGAGGTCACTTTCTCAACCATGACCATTTATCTATAGGGTCCTAGATAACTCCTGGGTTGCAGTTGCGTGACGTGTGTGGAAGAAACACACACGCACGCACGTACTGTACACACACACACACACACACACACACACACACACACACACACACACACACACACACACACACACACACACACACACACACACACACACACACACAGGGCGTAGCTATCTGACTGCTGATCCCCTCCCCGGTGGAATCACCCAGACATGAATAACTGATAGACACGCAAGCCTCCTGACTGAGCCTCCCAGTGAAATCTCTAGATTCATCTCTCTCTCTCTTCCTCCCTCCATATTGGGTTTCTTTCTCATTCCCAATGCTGGTTTATATTTATGTAAACATCTGCCTCACCCTCCATCCATCCATCTATCTATCCAATCATCCATCCATCCATCTTTATATCTGTCCATCCATTTACTGTCTCTGTCTGTAAAGTGAGAAGTCAGTGTGGTAGTTTGAGAGCACAATACCACCTAGTGGAGAGGGGAGGCAGTGCAGCCGATGATATTATTATTATTGATGGTACTGTAGCTCATAATGGGAGGTAACGTAAGATGTCTGTGCTCCACCATTGCTTGTTCCTTGCGGTGTGCGTTCGGGGAACAAGGCACTACACAGACATTACCTCACAGTCATACATCTCACTCAGTCAGGTTCTCTTTGTACTCCAAAGGAACAAGTGGAAATATGCTTTGCAGAAAATGAAACGGACAGCAGACAGTGGGATATGTGCTGTTAGTAGGCTACTTATAAGAGATACTGTGTAGTCTGTAGTTACAATACACCTAGACTTGCAACAAGCCAGTCTCTAAATCACTCTCTAAATTAACCCATTAAGACCTGAGGCCGATTCTACGAATGCCTTCTAAATTTCTTCTCACACAGATTTTCCAAAAATGTTCAAAAATAGTAGATGTGCAAGTTCGCAGCGCGGCACGAAGTGACGCACTGTGAGCTTGTATATCTGCTATTTTTTAATAGCCAACGCTAAAATCTAAAATGACACAGATGCTTTCCCAGTTTTAATGGGTTAAACAGCCTTCGTTGCTGAAAATAGGTGGAAACAACTCAGAGATTTAAGAAAAAAAGTAAAAAGGGTGTTTCTTCCTATTGGGACGGTATCAGAATTGGTTTTCAAAGCAGACTTACTGTACATTGAATTTACCTGTTACCAGACGTATCGTAAACGGAGATCTACAAATCGTCTGGCAATGCAAGACCACTGTTGACCACAGTAATCCAATATTTTATATTGCTATGAAGATACTGCGTTTGCTAAAGTATTGTCTCAAACAAAAGGGAGGAGAGCACACACCAGTATTGGTGAGGTGCTTGGTAAATAAGTATAAAAGTTTAAAAAAAGGCTGCACACTCGTAGCCACGATGCAGGATATGGAAACCAACGTTTCGACCTGGAACGGTCTTCTTCAGGGATTAACACAGCAGAAAGACAACCTCACATTTATTGGGGAGGACACTCCTGCTGAAGAATTGTTTACCATATACTGGACTAGTTTACTGTGTGAAGGATAAGGATAACTGCACTGTAGATACTCTACTATGGACATTACTGTAGTAGACTCAGTGTCGTTCATCATACTGTACTGTAGGCTGCAGCGCTGGATGCTGTGTGCAGCTGTCAGCTTGCATTATTATTTTCTTCTTCGTGAAAACACTTAACAGTAATGAGAGGCTTTTACGGTCAATTTAGATGCGTCGCCGCCCTCCAGAAATCACCAACAGGTTGTTAATTGCAGGGACACCGCCAGGTCAGTGATGAAATCCCGCCTGACAGGGAGAGACGTCGACGTTCTTTGCCTGGGAGAAGATTTATGACAACCGGGCCCGAAGAGCCAGAAAGCGCCTTTCTACTTCTCTCTGAGTTTCTCTCTGGATGTTGTAGCATCTCAGTTAATTTCTTTGTGTTTGTATACGTGACTCTGCTTCACTGTCGCTGATGTACTGTAATAAGATACAGTATCTTCAACTCTACACAGTGCTGAAATTGAAAAGATGAGTGGATTTTTGATTACCTGCGCGCCACATTAGATTTGGCTTCTGTCGCCTCCGTATGCCGGCTCATTGTGCTTGCATTCGTTTTAACGCAATAATGTATATATATTCTTTCCGTTTTACAATTCAGAATGAAATGTGTGCTCTTACTCAGAAGGCCTCCCGCCGCCCCGAGCTGTCACAAACTATATCCTCTCATAAATTCTTCAGCAGCAATATACATAAACACAAACTTAGCAATTCAATAACATACATGACAGGAATCGTGGTATATCACAGAAAAGGGTGATCTTTCTCGCAATCTATTTCTTTATTTTATACCTACTGTACAGTACCACAATCTACAGTATCTGTCTGTCTGTCTGTCTGTCTGTCTGTCTGTCTGTCTGTCTGTCTGTCTGTCTGTCTGTCTGTCTGTCTGTCCATGTTGAGTATAGGACAGAAAGAAGGTCCCTTTCAGCTTCCGGGTTGTACGTGTTCAGCATCAAACTAGCACTCAGGATTCTACTATGTACTAATTCCCATCGTTCAGTCACAGTATGTGTTTTGATCATGATGTTTTGTCAGCCCAGTACCTACGTTACTTACAGTAATAGTGATCTACTGTACTTGCTCCTGTGGGGGAAATCCCGTTTCAGCTCAACCCAGCTGATCGCTGCCCACAAGGGGGCAATTAAGGGGTTGGGTGTCTTGCTCAAGGACACTCCGACCAGTCATAATCGACACATTATGTTCCATATCCTTTGACTTTATATGTGACCAGGTTCGATCTATCTGTGCATAATACACATACGTTATAAATGCTGCGTCCCAACAACCAAAATGATTGGAGTTTCCTAACCCGTCCGCGTGTTTCTCTCTATCCCTCTTTCTCTCTTGCTCCCTTCCCCCTCTCTCCCTCCGTCACAGAGCAGAGGAAGCTGACCGACGGATCGCCATCGGCGGGGCCCATTATCGGCGGCATCCTGGGTGCCCTCGCCCTCATCGCCATCATCATCGGCATCATCCTCTTCATCCGCAAGCGGCCGGATGATGAGTAAGTCCTCTTCTCTGACCTGACCTACACTATGCTGCTCACTGGCTCTCTGGTTCCAACTCAGCCACTGTAAATTCACTGTGGAGGAAATCCTTACTTAAAGCTGCACCCTGTAACTTTCATGTCCTTGTACCAGAGATTCAAACACGGTGCTGGAACTCTGAGCTAATGTAGAGCATGGCTGCTCGCTCAGGGAGGAAATAGAATGTTGACCTTCAGGCAGTACCACTCGTCAACCAGTAGTGGTCATACCCTACCACAGGATCTACAGAGCAGCAGGGAGACCAAATACAACGGCCGTAGTTGTGTTAGTTATACAGTAATATAGATATTATTAATAATATTGGCTATTCATAAATTATGAACATTTGTGCAAAACATTAAATATATATATATATTTTTTTTAAAGCAAACGCTTCTGGGGTCCCTGGAACAAAACATTTTCAGATGGGGGTCCGCGGCCAAATACATATCAATTTTGGGGTCCTTGACATGAAAACGTATTTTGTGAATACAACATAAATTTGTATTCACAAAAAGGTTAGTGTAGCTTCTTTTTTTTTTTTTAACCCTGTATGCTTTGCTGACCGGGGTCCCCCAGAGGTTTATACCTTTTTCCCCCCTCCACACCAAATCTCTGTGCCGAAAATAGACGATCTACAAGCTCACAATGCATTGTGAGCTTGTCGTCTGGCTGTTTTTTACAGAATATTTCACAGAATATTTGCCTATTACGATACGTGCAGAATTAGGACGCTAGGGTTCATGTGGTTAATGGCTGTAAAATGGCTCTAACAGATAAGGTGTAACAGATAAAGATGTGATTTTCATTCACCCCTGAGGAGAAATAAAGTTAATTTAAATTAATTGAGCTAAACCGCAGCCTATCGCACTGGTGTAGCTCTTCAGTGTTGTGGGAGGCTTGGCCTTCAAACTTTTAAACGAATTTCTGATTTTGGTTGGAAACTCATTCATCCAGTCAACTGTGGAGATTCTTGGGCTCTTTTTCCAGCAAACAGAAACCCTAATGAGAAAGTGAATCTCTTGCCCAGTCTCATTAAACCTATTACTACTGCTCACATGTGGGGGGAGGGAGGGGGGGCACGAGAGCCAGGCAGGCCTGTGACCCATCTGGAGACGTGACCTCGAGTTTAAGAAAGTAATATAAGGCATAGGCAATGAGCCAACACCAAAATGGGCCCCATCCTCTTTGCTTTGTTTTCCTTGTTCTACTTCTCTCCCATTTTTTTGGTTGCTGTTAACCATTATACCCTTTATACCTGTGGTTCTCAACCTTTTCAGGCCCCCCCAAAAGAATCATATTTGAACTAGGGACCCCCCACCGTGACAAGCACTTGGAATTGTCGGAGTTGAGGCATTACATTTAGTTTGACTCGGTTCCACAGATAAATATTGTGAAAATAGCAGATACAGTAGCTCGCAACGCGAGGCATTGTGACGCGAGGCGTTGTGAGCTTGTAGATCGACTATGTTCACAAGTTTTGCCTCTTTCTTATATTATTTGACAGTTTTTATAGTGAAGTTTGTCGATTACTTTTGATGCGGTAATGGTCTTATTTATTTTCTTTCTTTCTTTTTGAGATATTAAAAAGGTCTTAAAAGTCCTTAAATTGTCTCTTGTTATCTGGGGACCCCCCCCCCCCCCCCCCATAATCATAAGTGGGGTTCAGAGTTCCGACCCACAGGTTGAGAACCACTGTACTAAAACAGCTCTACAAGCTGTGTTGTTGTTGCAGTTAACCACTTAAGCCCTGTATACTATAATTGTGAAAATAGCCAATCTATAAGCTCTACACGCTTTTTCTCTATTTCAGTTAACCACTTATACGCCTTATAATAAAATGGTGAAAATAGCAGATCCACAAGCTCACAACGTGTCGCAGAGGTGAAGCGTTGTGAGCTTGTGTATTTCAGAAGATTAACCATTTTTTTCACGATGTGATACATTGCGAGCCAGTAGCTCTGCTAGTTGTGATATTTAGAAAATTGGGATTTTCAATTATGTTATTTTTTTGCCCAGAATAGGGACGCCAGCATGAAAGTGGTACTTCCTCTCTACAAAGTGAAAGACAGCAGTTGTTTACTTGTGAACTGACATTTATTATCCACTCATGGGGGCATGGTGACCAATTTGCGCTCATTTTGTCCACTTAAAAATCAAATTTCTAAGGTGCAAAACACATTTTGAACCAAACAAAACCACATTGCACCGTAACAACTTGACTTTTGTTGGAAATAATTAGTTCACACCCAGTTCTAGCTCATGTTAGTTTCATTTATTTTTCACACATTCAGCCTCACCTAATGGGCAACACACAGTTGTCAACTTGTACAGTAGCCAGACTTCAAAGTGCTGCACATAAGGCTGTGATTCTCAACTCTTTTTTTGTTTTTACTTTTTACTTTACTTTTACCCAGTTTGATATGCATTAGGCCACGGACCCCCACTTTGCTCTGGGACCCCAGTCTACACTGTAAAATCAGTGTTCTTTTACTGTAACTGAACTGTATATGAGAGTTACAGACCTATAAGGGTTCATTTGGACCCTTGGTGATCCCCGGACCAGATGTTGAGAAATAGCGACATGAGGAATATCTACACTTTACGCCAAGGCTCTGCAGGAGGCTAGCCGTCTGAGGGTGTGGGGGGCAGAGTGTGAGTGTGTGTGTGTGTGTGTGTGTGTGTGTGTGTGTGTGTGTGTGTGTGTGTGTGTGTGTGTGTGTGTGTGTGTGTGTGTGTGTGTGTGTGTGGCAGAGTGTGTGGGGGGGGGGGTGTGTGTGTGTGTGTGGGGGGGGGTGTGTGTGGCAGAGTGTGTGGGGGGGGGGGTGTGTGTGTGTGTCATGCCGTTCCGTGATTTGATTTGATTTTTCTTTTATCATATAATATACATGTTATAGTTATTATGCAACCAGTATATTAAATAATACTGAATGTGTGTGAACACAAAGAAACGTGTAATACAGCCACAGCAGGTCCATGACATGTTTACAATGCATCTGCTCATCATCATAATACACATAGACATGATATTTTGCCCTCGGCGCATTTTCCTGAACTTAAAACGACGTTAAGAGTCGAGCTAGCATGGTTATAGATGATGTATGTTGTGCCCATAATGGGCTTATGTTCTCTCACATATACCTCATAAACACACGCCGTAGCCAAAGTACATCTTTAAAGTCATGAAGCCATCACACGCCTACAGTAGCGCTCACAATAGCAATGGATAATGATCACCCCCTCAATAATCACTTCAAATTACTGCTGCCATCTGGATGGAGATATATAGTATGTCTATATCTATCTATATCTCCTACAGTAATTTTCTATAGGACCCTAAAATGGAAGAGAGAGGAGCTGAGGGAGAGTGAGTTTTGTCCCCTTTGCCACTGCAGCATTAAACAAACTGCCTCAGCAGCAGCACTGACTGATAATGTTGTGTACTACTGAGACAGTGGTTTTCAAAGTAGGGGCCAATTGGAAAGGAAAATATTTGGGGAAATATTAATAATAATAACCCATCAAGACTTGAGGCCGATTCTACAAATGTCTTCTAAATCCTAACAGTTTTCTGAAAAACCTATGTTGCTATAATCAGTGTTTCTCAAACTGTTTCATGTCAAGGACCCCCCAAAACGTATTTGGCTGCCGACCACCATCTCAAAATATTTTGTTCCAGGGACCCCCAGGAAGCAAAGATTATAGTAAAAAAAAAATGCTTTAAAAAATACATATTCAAAGATCAAAAATAGCAGATCTACAAGCTCATAGTGCGGCACTCGGCTCGAGCTTGTATATCTGCTATTTTTGAATAGCTAAAGTATAAAATAATGCTTTTTAGCTAAAAGAAGAAGCTTTCCCGGTTTTAATGGGTTGAAGAAATTTTACATTAATTATTTTTATTTCAATTCAAATTCAATTAATATGACTGTTGTACTAGTTTAACCACTTTAAACCTGTCATCCCTATTTTGAGCATGTCATTATTGTCAACATTTTTCAAAACCTTTCAAACATTTTAAAGAGCAAACATCTATAAGCTCAAGGTTTTGTTTAAAAGCCATTTTGCAATAGGGGGCTGCAGCCAGACTCTAAGGCTATTTGGTGGTCCTTGGCATGGAAAAGTTTGGGAAACAAGGATGTACACTACACTATATATGTATTCACAGTGTGGAGATTCTGTGTACTTTACATGTATGTTGCTTTGTGAATGGCCTGCATTTATATAGCGCTTTTCTCCATAGCGCTTTACAATGTACTTCACATTCACCCATTCACACACCAATGGCGGAGGAAACCATGCAGGAAACCCACCATCGGGAGCAATTAGGGGTTCAGTGTCTTGCAAGGACACTTCGACACCGACTCTGGGGGAGCCTGGGTTTGAACTGCAACCTATCCGTTTCCCATGCTGCTGCTCTACCTCCTGAGCCACTGTCGCCATGTGTCGAGAGAGCTGTTAAAACAGATCTCCCTGGTCTGGACTTCTGGCGTAGTGGTCCAGGCACCTACCGCTCTATTCTGTGCCAGTTTTCCCAGCCGCAACGCTACCCTTAACCTGATAATGGAGCTGCGCCGCCCCAATAGGTTATTCTAGCACCTGCTCTACCCGTCACCATTATGCCGACGCCGTTATTTGCGCGTGGAGGTGTGCCCGTGGGCGTGTTGTTGCTATATCCCCCACATTGCAATTCTACAGACACACATGGGTACGGCTTGGGGACGGGGGATAGTGGATTCTAGAAGCACCCGCTGGTTTATAAAATCACCCGTCAAGTGCACACAGACACTACAATGGCTTTGTGCGTTGGACCATGAGCCGTGTTGCCAGCCTTGGAGAGAAATAAGCAACCGCAGTCCGCAGGTCTATGAAAACAAAAAGAAGCAACTCTAAGGCCACATGAGCACTTCAAACTACTAACTAGAGCTTTCATATCCCCTAAATATTTCAGCCCGGCTCGACTAATAATTGACAAATTAGACCCAGCCCAGCCCGTCAGTCATTTTTCTAAAGAAGCCTTATTTCTCATTAAATCTTGGTAATTCGTTAAGAACAGGAGTCATTCTACCCTAACAGTCTATATTTTATTTAAAAAACAGCTTGGAGCAAATAGGGCTATATAAATATATACACTGCCCCATAACCATTTTAAAAATGATTATGGTTATTCTATGAAATATATGTTTCATAGAATAACCGTAATCATTTTTGCAATGGAGAAATCACATCCAATGTTACCTTCTGGCCGCTGCCTGTGCTTTCATTTGAAGAAATAATCCAACATTTGAAAAAGACATGAAGAAAGTTCTGAAGATCCATTATTTATGTCATGTTATGGTTTAAACTTTAAAGGGAGCTCTCTACTGCTGCGTCATGACAAGACAGTGATTGATTTGACCTAGGCTACTTTAGCGTTGCGCTGCCCTGTTGATTAATTATTTGGCATCAGCTGTGTAGGAATATATAACTATTTTAAATGGCTTTCATATACTCTTGGGGATCTGACTAATATGACAAGTTGCTTATTGTGAACACAATAGCCTACGCTACAAATTAATTAATATGTGAATTTATTTGGATGTAAAAAAAACTTAGACCCGGCTCAGCCGGTGCCGACGGGCCGGGTCGGGTCCCGTTGGGTTTGGGCTAAAATCTTAAGCACTTAACACATTTTTTATAAGATGATCGGATCATAGTGTGATTTTCATTTTGGCTGCTGTCTCATTAAACCCATGCTGCGGGACGTGCGGGTGAATATTATATTATAGCCTATATTATATATATTAGCCTATATTATTATTATATTCCCCGCGTAAACGCTACGTTCATGACCCCCCAAAATAACCATATTTGAACTGGGGACCCCCCCATTTTGTTTGACTCGGTTCCACAGATAAATATTGTGAAAATAGCAGATCTACAAGCTCGCCAGGCGTTGGGTGCTCCATTGTGGTCTCGACCCACAGGTTGAGAACCACTGCATTAAAAGCTCCAAGCAAGTTACATGTCTAGTATGTTGTTGACCACGTAATGTAATGTTTTTGGTTTAGTGATAGGCTACTCCGTGGCGCGCGCGCGCCTCATTGTATGCTGTCCAAAATAACAGATCTGTAAGCTGTCGACAGACATGACGCAGCGCCGTTGATAGCTTGTATGTCTGTTATTTTGGGTAGGCGACGCACATACGCATCGCAGCAATGTGTCTGGGTTTGAGAGGCTTTGATTGATGTAAACTTAAAGTTTAGCTCTGTTCGGGATTACTGAACAAAGGTGGATGATGAAAGATAACGGGGACAATATGGATGTAAGTTAACTTTAACTGCGTCACTTCAGAGGAAACTATGGAGCAACTTCAGAGATGTTTAAATTACACACCCCTGGAATCCATTAGAACGGTGGAAATAGAACGATAACAGCCAACGTGAGTACATAGGCTATAGACCTTTCCTAAAACTGTCCAATTTATTATACCCATGTGCTACTGTTTGTCTGTGTACCTAGGAGCGTTGTCGCAACATGATGTAATTAATTATTTGGGAGCAGCCAGTGTGTACCAATAGTATACATATTTTAAATGGCTTTCATATACTATTCCGGATCTGACTAATATGACAAGCTTATTGTGAACACAATAGGCTACAAATGAATATAAAAATGTATTTGGATAAAAAAAAAAAAAAAAAGGAAAACAAGCCCAATGTGGCTTATAATAATCAGACCAGGCAACAGTGCAGACAGGTAGATAGGCTAGAGCATATATTGGATCGGGATGACGGCTAGCGCAGTCTTCTCTTAAAGGCAATGGCTTCTGGCACGGTGATTGGTTTTATCATTGTAACGCCCAAACCACACCTATGCATAATGTAACGGGTAGCTCAGGTGTTTGGCGGGTCAGGGGGGTGCCATAGAATACCGAATTTTGCGGGGAAACGCCTCTTGCCTAGTCCGAAATCCCTAATTAGTGGTTTGTTCAAATTCCCCCGTGAATAGGGCCCCTAGTGTCTGGCTCAGTGTAGCCTGACAGCGTGTCACAGGTTCGAGTCCCGATCCCGACGGCCTTTGCTGCATGTCACTCCCCATCTCTCTCTCCCCATTTCCTGTCAGCGTACTGTCCAATCAATAAAGGCATGAATGCCCCCCCCCCCCAAAAAAAATTATCTCCCTGTGGCACAATAAAGTCTAGTCTAATCTAACATGCCCACCTGATCTCATCGGCAATTCAGTCCAGCTCCACTTCAGCTTCAGCCTTTATTTCCCCAAAAGGGAAATTAGGTTTGTGGCAGGGGCATAAATAAACCCCAATACATCCTCATAATAAAGGTGATACGCGGAAAAGTCCATGACACCTTTGCTTTATGGGAGTTGGAGTTGTCAGACTGTTCAGTGTCTTCAAGGCAATAGCGTATTAGGGAAGCGGGCTTAGAACTGCAAAGTCGTCACTTCAGACGCCCGGGCTGGCCTGAGCAAATCCTTCCGAGAGTTCTCCTTTTATTAAATCAAGCACAAATAACACCACTTTCACCCATTCTCGCGCTCTTTTGTCAACTCAGCTGTTATCTGTTGCTTTATATTACTTCCACTCTGCAGACACGTCCAGCCGGAAGAGAGCCATGAATGCTCTAGCTCCCCTTTCTGCAGAAATCACTTGTAAACAAGAAATGATGGAACCTTGCCTGGTGTAATGATGAGAGCCAAAACAAAACAACACAAAAAAAGCAATAGCTGTTGTAATGGTGACTCAAACCCCAAAAAGCTCAACACATGAGGCAAACAATGCCATGTTAGAACCCCTGTATTTTGATAGATAGATACCTTTATTGATCCCGTGGGGGGATTTCAGACACCCAGAGGCAGCACAGCAGTTAAGAGGTACAGGTATAGAGTAAGGAAAGTACTGTCGTATACAGCAATACAAGGCAAGAAAAACACGAAGCACCGTCAATACAGAACAACAGTATGCAATAGTATATACCTGTACAACTATCCTGCACTATGCAGAAAAACAACAACACAAGGTTACAGTGTCTCACTGTATCCCTCCCCAAAATGGCAAGGCAAGTTTATTTGTAATAGCACATTACAAAAACAAAGCAATTCAAAGTGCTTTACATAAAACATTAAGCATTAGGACATCAAGAGACACAAAGCAAAATAAACACATTATAAACGGACAATTGAATATAATAAATATAAAAGGAAGAACAAATAAAACAGAAAAATAAAAGAGTAAAATGACTTTCTTCTGACAGTGCAGAAAAACGATTAAAATATCTTTAGCGATACGCTTCAAGTGACTTGTGTTTATGGCACTGCCATTGCAGCAGACTTAAATGTCAATGTGGTTGTAAAACATACTTTCAACGCTGCTAGGAAACATTTAGTGGCAGACTACACACTGTCATGTCACATTAACAGACAATTTTTTTGTTATAACTTTTTATTTGGAAGAGACAGAAAAAGGATACAGGTACAGTTCAAGTCAAAAATCAAATAAGTTGTTGCATTAATTGCAAATGAAAGACGAAACCAATGGAATTCTATAGCCGATTGCCCAGATCCGACCGCTATGCCCATATATGGTCATGTGCCTACATGGGACCGGCCGACTTCAAACTCGACGTGCGCAGCAGCAAGATCTCGAGGGAGTGCGGTGCCCGCTGTCGAGTAGTTCGGATATCCGGTTGTCCAGAACCGCCAGAAAAGGCTCTAACTGCCAGTTAAGACCTGTTTGATTATTTAATAGCCTCTCTCGTGCGTGGCGAATTTGAAGTCGGTCGGTGGAACGGTTCTCGAGATACGTGGATTAAAGATGTACATTCGTACGTACAGAGATTCCTTGCATTTATTGTAAGATTTGACTCCAAATTTGGCCAAGGTTTGCAAGATCTGACCCCCTATGACTTCCATTACATATATAAAAAAAAAACACCAAACAAATGAGAAAAGAAATGCGTGCACACTAGCAGCGTCAGTGTGCACAAAAAGATCGGTCCAACGGTTTGCAAGATAAGCTCCAGACAAACACACGCGCACACACACACACACACACACACACACACACACACACACACACACACACACACACACACACACACACACACACACACACACACACACACACACACACATACATACACACACACACACACACACACACACACATACACACACACACACACACGAAGCGATGTAATAATGTACTGTACCTTGCACCAGACGGCACTGGCTAACCACAATGCTTGACTAATGACTTGCTCCATGTCTATGAATGGACGATTACGTTCTGGCTCAGAAGCTCTCAGATTTGTAGTTTTTTTTGTCAAAAGGGGACCATTAACTTTCTGGGCATTAAAAAGGGGGCATAAAAAATCTGGGCATTGCAAAACAAAAGTTTTTCTTTTCTTTTTTCCCCTTTTTTTTTCTTAGACACAAAAAACATGGGCTTCTGTGTCACAGCATGCATCTACCTCACATCAGATCACATAATTTTGGTAGCTTAATATGAGTTTATGAGTTTATTAGGATCCCCATTAGCTGGTGCATAACAACAGCTAATCTTCCTGGGGTCCACAAATAACATAAAACATGACATTCGACAGTACATTACAGGACAATGATACAAATAGTGTACGGCGTCAATTTTCCTTCAAACAGTGACTTTCATATCAACCATCACATACAGCTTATTTTCTGATTCCCCATTTCCTTGGAAAGAAAAATTAAAAGAAAACAATAATACTAATAGTAATTTTACAAATGTCTCCCTTTGCTTCTTTTAAAGTAAAAACAAACTAAACAAATACAATCCTAATCATAACTGTGAAAGGATGTGTGTGTGTCTGTGTTAGCGAAAGTGCCATATTCCTGCATGTGTTTAAAAAAATAAAATAAAAATAGAATAAAAACCCTATATGAATGGGTATTCATATAGTATTCATTCATTTATTTTTTTATTCATTTATTTTCTATAATAGATCTGGTAGATATAAAACATGAAGCTGCTGGACTTGTTTGTGCCAGTGTGGGGAGCAAATTTAGAACAAACCATTTTTTCCCCACTCTGTGGCTTTGCCAGATGCATTCCATACAACCAATTTTGACATCTTTACTAACGGCGTGATCAATAATGTTGTTCTCGCTCTGTCTCCCTCTCTCTCTCATCCAATCAGAGGCCCTCCCAAGCACAAGCCCCCACCCCCGGTGAAGCCAGGCAGCTGCACGGAGATGGTGAGTGGCTGTCATGCCTGTGAATCAATGCTTATTGTCATAACGATCATGGTCAACACACACACACAGGCCATTTGGAAAGCCATAATGTGGGCTAATGGCTATCGACTGGACGTCTGAATGTGCTTGCATGTGTCATAATAATTAGTTTTGCTTGTAAAGAGGTCCATTTAGTGGGCACCTTTCATTCTTGTCCTCCCGCGGCCGCAGTTGTCTTTTTTTCTCTTCTCAAACTCTCAAAGTCTTGCAAATGTCTGTGAATTGACAATGAAAGGGATTCTATGCTAGTTCTGTTCTGTATTGGCTTGGCCTTCTAAGATCTATCGCTAGCTCTCAGAGGGCAATGCCTGTGCTCATAGAAACTGGGGTTACAGTACATAACCAACATTTCATGCTGTTACGTTCAGCCTTAAAGGGATAGTTCACCCCAAAAAATATTTGTTTTCTATCAATTACACACCCCTGTGAAGCCTTGAATTCATGGAGATCTTTTTGTTTTGTCATTCCTAAGCCAATAATTTGATGACCAGTGGAGTCTCCGGTAGTAGCCTCAATGGAGACTCCTGAAGTCTCCTACCAGAGACTCCTAAAGTCTCCTACCAGAGACTCCACTGGTCATCAAATTATTGGCTTAGGAATGCGACAAAAACAAACAAATCTCCATGAATTCGATGCTCCATGAGGTGAGTAATCGATAGAAACATTTTCATTTTGGGGGTGAACTATCCCCAAGGCTCACTGGCCTTGTGGGTAGAGTGTCGGAAGCTGAACAAGCTTTAACGTTGTGTTTGTATGTAGCTGAACAAGCTTTAACGTGTTTGTGTGTAGCTGAACAAGCTTTAACGTGTTTGTGTGTAGCTGAACAAGCTTTAACGTCGTGTTTGTGTGTAGCTGAACAAGCTTTAACGTTGTGTTTGTGTGTGTAGCTGAACAAGCTTTAATGTTGTGTTTGTGTGTAGCTGAACAAGCTTTAACGTTGTGTTTGTGTGTAGCTGAACAAGCTTTAACGTTGTGTTTGTGTGTGTAGCTGAACAAGCTTTAATGTTGTGTTTGTGTGTAGCTGAACAAGCTTTAACATTGTGTTTGTGTGTAGCTGAACAAGCTTTAACGTTGTGTTTGTGTGTAGCTGAACAAGCTTTAACGTTGTGTTTGTGTGTAGCTGAAAAGCTTTAATGTTGTGTTTGTGTGTAGCTGAACAAGCTTTAATGTTGTGTTTGTGTGTAGCTGAACAAGCTTTAACGTTGCATTTGTGTGTAGCTGAACAAGCTTTAACGTTGTGTTTGTGTGTAGCTGAACAAGCTTTAACGTTGTGTTTGTGTGTAGCTGAACAAGCTTTAACGTTGTGTTTGTGTGTAGCTGAACAAGCTTTAAAGTTGTGTTTGTGTGTGTAGCTGAACAAGCTTTAACGTTGTGTTTGTGTGTAGCTGAACAAGCCAACAGAGCCTCCCATGAACACAGAGACTGCCCCACTCAGTGCAGGAGAAGTGTACTATGAACCCACTGGAGGAGAGCCCATCACGGTACACACACACACGCACACACACACGCACACACACACACACACACACACACACACACACACACACACACACACACTCACGCACGCACAGTTACTTAAACATACCCACCCACACACTTTCACACTTTTCCTCATCACACGCTCGCTCGCTCACTAAGCAAACACATTCTCTCTCTCTCTCTCTCACACACACACACACACAGACACACACATGCGCGCGCTTGCACGCAGAGCACACTCAATAAAAAACTGATATTAAAAAAGCAATATTATGTGTTTGATATTTGGGCGTCACGCTCTCATTAATTTGAATGTGAAATGACACAAAGGTGATGAGGTTAAAATATAGACTGTCAGGCTTAATGTGTGGTTATTCTCAGCCAAATTAGATGAACAGTTAAGTCAGCTGTGGGGTTTCTCCCTTCCTCAGCGTGTCAAATTATGTGGACAGAATGAGATCGTGTTTAATGAAGGGGTCATTTTCTTTAATGCAGTCACAAAACTTTCCACTAACCTCTAAAAGTTGTCACTCATAAATTCCACCAAACTCTACAGTATCACCACCAGTGTTATATTTAAAATGTCATATTTCACCAAGCGCCATTTTTTCATTGTTCATAATTGAGCCTTCTTGTTTTGTTATTGTTTTTCTCATAGTGAGGGCTAAATGTATGGACTGTACAGTATGTGAACTGTTCTATTCTGTCCGGCTGGTCCGGCTTCCCCACTTCACTCCAGGGGTGTCGATTAGAACACAGGACACTGACAACTTCACTCCTTTAAGGGTTTTTACTGAAGACTTGAATGAGCACAGTGCAGTACAAAGTTTGGGTGCAATAATACAGAAATAAAACCACTATAATTAGAGCAGCCAATATCATATCAATCTGACAAAGGCATTGTGCTTGCATACTGTACAATACATCATGAATTACTGTAGACTGTAAGCTACATACCACAATGAAATTAAATATATCACCCTGACAATGCTTGACAATAAGCGGCATGCATAGAACATGTATTATAATACACATATAACTTATCAGAATGAACTATGAACTACAGGCCTAATGCTCATTGTTCAATTGCACACGTGATGTCATACTACAACACAAACGGTAGAACATAAACAATATAGGGCTCAGTCACTAAAAACTGATGCACATATAATGAAATCAAGCAAATAAAGAAACACTTGTGTATCGCCACCATCAGACTACCCGCACTACCGTCAATCAAACATGACCGACTGGCACAAGCATAACGTTTACAATACAGGACATCAAAGGGCACATTCAACACACAAATAAACAGCATATAAAAAAGGAAAAACACAGGACATTTTTCATGAATGCACACAAAAGCTATGGATAAACTTGAGCATGACTTCTTAATTTAAACTGCAAGACACTTCTGACTGATGCAAGAGGAGAAAAGGGGAGAAGTCTCGTTCACTAATTACCCGGCCGCAGGTGCATGCTCGCACCTGATGCCCCACGCACACACTTAACGAGCACACCTGACCTCGCTAGCGGTCAGCCTTTTTATACACAAATTCTCCCCAATTTAGTTGTCGCCTATTCCCCCCATGTGTGAACAGTCCCTGTCACTGCCAACCCTTACAGTCTTGGGGAGCGTGTAGACAACTACAGTAGTACGTTTCTTTTGAGCCTTGCTGTATGTAATAGTTTTGGATTTTTCATTTTAGTTTAGTTTTAGTTTGTTTAGAATATTTTTTTCTAATTCAGTTAGTTTTAATTAGTTTCTAGAGCGGATTTGCTAGTTTTTACTAGTTTTTATTTTTGAAAAGGCTAATTGGTTTTAGTTTTTTTTATAGTTTTGTTTATTTGTCAGGTGCAGGATTGAAAGGTGCCATACGATGGTGCCGACAGCTGGTGTAAAACTGGTACAGCGAAATAAATAGATTAAGATGTTATATCATCCCAAAAAGCTTATAAATAAATTGACAAAAACTAAAGGGCATTTTGTCTATCATTTCAGTTCGTTTTAGTTAGTTTTGTAAACATACAATACAGTTTCAATTAGTTATCGTTTTTTTAATTCTTATTCTGTTTTTTATTTATTCTAGTTGTTTTGTTTTGTTTAGTTTTTGTTAACTACAGTATAATAACCTTGGTATATATGGGCTTCCCAAGCCTCTCTGGGCCTCCAGACCAATTCTCAACCCTGCCCGACTCTTTGCACTGCACTGTATCTCTACAAGGACTGAAGTGTAGACTGAACTTTAACTCTGAAGTATAGATTGTTGCGTTGTGTGAATGAGATATACAGCTGTTTCAGAGCTTTAGCTTAGATCTTAATGACCCAAACAGCTCTCCTCTCCCCTCCCCTCCCCTCCTCTCCTCTCCTCTCCTCTCCTCTCCTCTCCTCTCCTCTCCTCTCCTCTCCTCTCCTCTCCTCTCCTCTCCTCTCCTCTCCTCTCCTCTCCTCTCCTCTCCTCTCCTCTAAACGCACAGAACCTGGATGATGACGGCAACAACCCAGGAAGCGGGGCTCTGAACGGTGGTGCCCCAGCGCTCTTGGAGGACAATGTCAAAGAACACAAAGCCCTCGAAAAGGACCTGGAGGCGGCCAACCATGACACGCCGTCCGCCAACATTGCACGCGGGGAGAGCTTTGTGTCGGCCGCTATGTACGTGTAAAGCCATGTCAGCTGGAGAACAACATACAGTACAAGACGTATGCAGGCGAGTTCCACATCATCTACAGTGAAATGACAGGAGAAGCAGAACACGCTTCAGATCAACCAATTGTAATTTACAAGGATCTTCTTCTTTTATTGACTTGGGAACCTCGAAACTTTGACCTTTTAAATTTGAATGTCGTTTTTCTTTACCCGATGCTTGTTACGATTATGGAGGAAACGTTTCCTTAAGTTATTTGTCCATCACTTACCCTGAAAATGGCTATAGCTTTGTTGGCATTTCTCTCCTGAAACATGCGGGGGAATGATTGAGCCCGTGCTCCCGTTGATTTATGTGGGTCGTACACTCGCTGAGACGCTAAATATTTCGAAAACCATCGACAAACACGTCGCCAAGACCGTTGTCAGTGTACTCAATAAGATCCCCCTACTTACAGTACATCTTTTTATGTCAGTCCAGGCCCACTCGACTGCCTGCTGAGCTCCAAAGCAGGCAGAGCTAACAGTAGCTCACAGGAGCAAACAATAGAGCTACGATACTTGCAAGCTTCTCCTATTGTGTAAGCACCCACTCACCACATCATTCACCACACACATACCCACAATTACACTTCTGTCAGGAATCACTCACGTCATTAACCATTTATTGCAAATGGAGATGGCAGTAAATTTGGGACTTGACGGTATTTTTTCTTCTCTTGGGAATACTCCCGGCTGCAGCGATACAGGATAACAACGTGAAGTGCTGTACACAGCACAGGATAAAACATGCAGGTTTGCGCTGCATAATCCCCCCATGAGGATTAATTTACAACTGAAACCCATTCAGGGTTTCGTATAGGGCAGAACTAAAGCAGGTGGAGGCTGGGGTGGAGGATGTTATGACTTTATACACGTGAGCACAGAGAGTGAAAGTGAGCGTCAAGTCATCTTGATTTTGGCTACCAATCAGTGCACTGAGAGAGCAATGGAATTGATGGGCTAGCTGTCAGCTGACACAGATCTACAGATCTAGCTTATTTATTAGAAATAGACTGAACTGCTGCTACATGTATGAGGAACCAGAACAAAATAATTTTACTCGTATGTACTTGTACACAAGATTGTCTGCAAGATTGTGTGACCCTGTATATTTTAGAAGGGAACATTAGTTTTTTTTTTTTAAAGCAAGGCACAATGAAAAGGAAAATTCCTGCTAGGAATTTCATTTTAATTTCAAATTCATGCTGTAGTCCTTAAGATTTGTTTGATTGACCATGTGAGGGTATCCTTGCAGTCTTGCTCAAGTTGGAAAAAACTCTGCCCTCAAATGATTAATCTGAAGTCACAGCCATAGAGTTGTATTAGGATTCTAATGTGGTCGCAGTACAGGCAAAGCACTGAATGACCCAAATGAATGGATGAAACCCCTGCCGATACCGAAGGCAACCTTATCATTTGGACCAATTGCTCAGAGGGGGAGGTTGGGGAACACAAGAAAGACAAACTTGAACGCCTGCACACATTGCACTGAGAACACTGAATCCTGCATCTCTTTGCTCCTCTGTTTTCCTCTGCATCTTTTTGCTCAAAACGTTCCACTTCTTACTGAGTATACTATGGACTTCAGGTTATGAATGGTATTCCTTCTAACAAGCCATTTTGAGGTTAGCTGATGTGCCAATGGGGAAAACTATTCACTGTAACGTGCCGAGCATCTCGCAAAGAATATAAGCCTGGAATTCAAAATGTCAAGTTCTCCTTTTTGCATAATTTAGACAGTCCAAGGTGTCCAGTTAATCTGATAATATCTGGGAAGTCAGGTGGACATGATGTTGACTTTTGGTATGTAGATAAACTGAATTATTCCCATGAATTTACTACGATACAGCTATTTGCTAGTACTCTGGTGTGATGTTAGCAAGTAGAAATGTACGCCACTAAAATGAGGCAGCAATTGGCATTCCCAGTGAATCAGGCATATTATAGCATATGCAATCTGATATTTTGTGAAATAACCATATAAAAGGCCACAAAATATCACGTTTCATGTGTTTACTTGTAGAGTAATAGACTACCCTGAAACAGGGTAATCAAAACAACCATGAACCTGGAATGAGCCATTCTAAATTCAGTCCCATTCCAGTTCTTTGGCTAAAACATCAGTCACCCACTGCGGTCTCACAGCAGGGGCAGTCAAAATACTGTGTTTGAAATCGTTTTCAGAAAAAAACACAGCGGTTGGTTGGGCTTGAATTACATTCAGTGCAGCTGTCAGCTAAATTGGAGTCCAGGAAGTACAAAGCCTCTCGTTCATCTTGGCTCTCCGGGTAGGTTCAATTAATCACTCAAGATGTTTGAAATTATTTCAATAAAAAGTTGGACCTCAGCAATGACTCTGATAGTTGGCCTTCCCCCTATACTTGCCAAGAAAAATAGAAAAACCCCTGGCAATGGTCCAATAAAACGGCATTCAGCCTTTATAATTATGTTGTCATAAAAAAAATGGACCTCTTCCCTTTGCAGCCCAAAACAACTGTCAGTGCACTGCACTCCTCATTGCTTTTGAAGCTCAGTAACCTGGCAACACATTGCAAGTGTTGAGACTGCGATTCATACCTGCAGTTTCAGCTTGCAAGAGGCTGCCTTTTTGGGAAGACTAAACACAGCATCTTGGTTTGCAGACTAGCAGATCCCCCCCTAATATCTAAGCAACCATATCACAAAATCTTGTCCAAAAACAGAGATTGTTTTTTCAGTGTGTCAGTCATAACATTCAGCGTATATTGGAAACATACTGCCACTACTGCCATTTTAACAGTCCAGTTAAAATGGTCTTGCTCTCCAATATGTGCTGAACATTTTACTTACAGGGGTAAGTAATATGGAATAATGTATTTTGTAACTTAGCCGACTGTCCACATGCGATAGCTTTGTGCGAAAATGTCACCGATGATGAGCAAGAACTATGCCTAACTGTATGAAATTGGTCTTTACCAGATGTCAAAGATTATGAAATGATCAACAAACACTGTAAATACTGTTGATGATTAATATATTGTTGGTGAAAATGTGTACACATAAAAAAAAAGAAGTGTAGGTGTTTCCAGTGCCTCTGTACAGGGCAAAGGCGATTTGTCAAAATGTCAAATTGCGAGAAAAAATAATGTATATTACTATTTTACTTTTGACGGGTAAACTGAGGTTGTCACTTAAAAAAAACAACACTATTTTATTTGAATATATAAAAACAAAATGGTGTGGATTTTATTCCTTGTTCTTATTACTCTGCATGGCATGATCGATGGCTTGTTGAAAACACTTTCCCAAGGCTGTTGTTGGCGGAATCTCCTCTCCATTTTTCACAGCCAAATTTGAATGTCTGAAATGTTTTTCTTCTGTAGCCCATCCCATAGCGTTCCTCTCACTCACTCACTCACCATGAACGTTCCCATCGATGTCGACAGGGCGGTGGAGAGGGAAGTTTGTCATGCAAAGGCTCGGCAGGCTGTCTCATTGTTGTGCGAGGCCGACACGTAGCTCGCGTGATATCGCTATCTCTCACCAACACAAGAGTGCAATGCACACACGCACACACACACACACACACAACGCACATACACACGCGTGCACACACATACACACACACACAGCAGGCATTCCATCTCACTTTCTCGTTGCGCTTCTGGCTGAGTTCTTCGTTTTGCCCAAGAGGTGAGAAGAACAAATCTCGTCGAGGTGATAGACGGTGGCAGTGCTGTTGTTGTTGTTGTTTTTTTGTTGTTTTTTGTTTTAAGGAAATAACGGAGCACAAAATCACAACCAAAAGCACATATACTTGCCATGTGTAGATAATTTAGTTTTGTAAATAGATGAATATGTGTGATATAGTTCAAAGCAAGGAGGACGTGGTAGACGGGAAGACGAAGCAAGTGATTGGACATAGCATACAAAAGAAAAGGGAAAGAGACAAAGAAAGAACGTTCACTGTCTTATACCTATTTTAGGTACAGCACTCCTCACAGCATTCACTCACTGTCTTCAAGGTCGCAGCATCAATGCAATATTTCAATTTTGTTGTGCTTTTGTTATTTGTGACAATCATGTTTTTAGAATTATCCGTCACTATAGCTTTGGTGGAGGAGCTTTGGCCTCATTTTTGCCTTGTTTTTCTATGTTTTTTTTTGTATGTCTGCTTTCGTGTCCAAATGTGCTTTGAACAAAGGGAATATCTGCATGCTGCATGGACCTATTAGGTTAAAGCTAAGTCCTTGTTTCGCAAGACGAGTCGAGCCTAATTTATACTCCGTAGTACGACGGTGTCGCTTGCCGAAAACGTGTCGCAATGCGAATTAACCACTTAAAACCCAGCATCCGTATCGGGGAAAGCTTTCGCTGAAAATAGCAGATCGACAAGCTCACAACGCGACGCGCTGCGTCGCGTGGTGATCTTCTCGTTCGGCTATTTTCAGCGAAAGCTTGGCCCATAACAGAAAACAGAAAAGACACTAGTATAACAACCGCTCAACCATATGGGGTTTAAGTGGTTAAGCTTCAGGGCAGTAGTACACGCGTACCGCTATCTTGACTCGCTAACACATGCAGTGTCAGACAATCACACATAGGACTAGGCCTACTATGTATTTTAAACCGCTATACCACAGATGAAGAAAAGCTCTCGAAAAGGGGAGAGTGAATTGTGATTATAACTGGTTTTGTTTTGTTTTGCCATTTTATTCTGCAAAAGAATATTTTTTCTTATCTCGTACAATTCACTCTCTGTGTTTATTCAGTCAAATACTGCAGCATACGGTACATGCACAATGTTTTTATGCATTTTTGCCAATAGTCACCATTAAAATTCAGCAAAACAAAGACAATTATTGAGAACCATATGCCCCAATGACTCAGCAAACCGTTAATAGAGCTGCATTTCTGCTATCTGCCTCAGAGCAACCTTTGGTCACACGCAGCCGCAGAGCCCAAACTATATAGGGCGCATTTAAAAGAGTTGTTCCTCTGAGGGCAGTGAGGAATGATTAGGTTTAAACGGGTCTGGGTTTAAGCATTTCAGTCCTAGCCCCCTGGAACTGAAGTTGTTGTTCAGAATGGCAACTATCTGTTTACCGCGGCTGTCCGTTTATTTTTAGTGCGGCGCCATTAGCTTACTGAAGATTAAATAAGGAAGTGGCGAGGGAGATATTGTGGGCCCTTGGTGATTTCAGCTGTATTAACTTTTTATATCAACAAGGCTCTGGTTCTAGCACTTCCATCAGAGAGGCTTCAGGGTTGCGGTTTCTGCCAGGCGCTTTGCTTCATCTCCGTGCTCCCTGTGTTATTACGTTTGATGCCAAACGTACAAGCTGTGAATGATGCGATACATACTTAGTGTGCTGAATCACTTGCAACCCCCGTTCGGTCGTTTTCTCTCCCCGCACTGTTCCTTTCTTCCCCTCATATGCTGTATCGGTTCTCCCCATTTATTAACCCCCCACCCCCGCACTTTCATTCATCGTCATCACAGCTTTTCATCATGGAGCCAGACGTGCCTTCTTTACGTTATTTTTAGCCTTTCATTTCTCACACCTCTTCTTTTTGTCTGAACAGTGTGATGAGAGGAGAAAAAGGAAAAAAAACTTGATGCAAGTATAGAGCAGGTGGGGATGTGGGGGTCACCTTTGATGTTGGCGATGCTGAAAAACACTGGAGATGTAATAATTTTTGTGCGTTTTATCTATCTTCTTTTATGTTGTTTATCACAGACGTATATTCATTTTGTATTTGCTTTTTGGGAAAATTGTTACTGTACATGTTTTACAAATCATTGTCTTGTCAAATAAAATGTAAGCCAAAAGCAGCGTTGTCTCGTTCAATTACTGCTTTGTGTCTCTCAATCCCTTCTCTGCTGGCACTGTGCAGACTGGAAATACACTGGAAACCTGGTAACTCAAATATCCCTGTAGAAAACAAAAACAAGCACTCTAAGTCTGTATAATGCAGTTTGCCGGGTCACGAAGACTCATAGTAAGAAAGTAATAGCCAACATTCCGAAGTCCTTCTGGTACTTTCAATTCATACACACGGACAGTCACAGCGTACATGGACGTGTTTCGGCAACAAGCCTTCCTCAGCGTGTACACGCTTGAAAAGTTGTGAAATGGGACATTCTGCATAATGAGTACTTTTACTTTTGTACTTTTAGTATATTTTTATACCAATACTTGTGTACCTTTACTCACGTACATTTTTATTGCCGGACTTTTACTTGTAACATAGTAGGCCTATCTACATATTGACACATTTACTTAAGTAAATAATGTGAGTACTTTTTCCACAACTGACTGTACTTTTGCTTCCACTTTTATTATCTGTCTTCCGGACTCAGGGTCACATTCGAGTTGATTGCCGACAGTGATTTCTGCTGTTCAGCTAAGCCACTGCAGTTCATAATTGTGACGAGATAAATTGATGTATTGTTGCCAAGCATTTGTTCACTCGTGGAACTAATTAGTCGTATCGCTAGGTTCATTGTGGGCTCAGACAGGTCCTGATCTCTGACGAGATGGAAGGTGAACGCGGGGAGCGTCTCATGTCAAGAGATGTTTGACTCAAACCAATAAGGGACACACCGTGATGTGACGGAGGTTAATATTAAATGGTTTAACAGTGATGACAGCCCACCCACCAGCAATTAGAGCATTGTTACAGAACGGTTGTTGTGAGCCGTGGATGGATTATCAAATGCCTTCTAAATCAGTAGTTCTCACACTTTCAAGATTTTTCAAAAATCACAGATGTACAAGCTCGCAGCACAGCACGAAGTGACGCGCTGTGAGGCTTGTGTATCCGCTATTTTTGAATAGCCAACGCAAAAATCTGAAATGGCATCGATGGTTTCCCTGTTTTAATGGGTTAGACCACATTTAAGTCTAATCATATTGTGATTTTGGTCAATGTGTTCTACACAGTATATAAACCTCTACATCCGTACATTTTCTAAACTGTTCGCAATAACTGAAAATAGAACATCTACAAGCTCACAGTTTGTTGCAACACATTGTGAGCTTGTAGATCGCTTGTAGATGAATAAAATAATAATACAGCGTAGTCCTATTACAGGTGTATAATGAAATGGTAGAATTAATTACATATATTGTCTGACTTTGTTTTTATCCAACTGTCCTCTAATGTTGGTCTTCTATCCAGTGGAATGTGTAGCTACCAGTGTTGGAAGAACCTATGTAAAAGTATTAATACCACCATGTAGAAATACTCTGTTACAAGTAAAAGTATGGTATTCAAAATTTACTTGAGTAAAAGTACAAAAGTATTGGCATCAAAATATACTTTAAAGTCCCAAAAGTAAAAGTAGGCTACTCAGTACTCAGAGTGTCCCATTACCCATGTCCCATTTCCCATGTCCCAAGTTTTCAAAATGTGTAGAAATCTTTTGAAAATAGCTGAAGTATGTTTGGTATTAAGTGGTTAATGTATGTTTTGTAATAATAATCCAAATCTGCAAAGTAACTAGTAACTAAAATGTTCAAATAATAGTAGTGGAGTAAAAGTACAATATTTGGATCGGAGCCAGTAGTGGAGTAGAAGTAAAAGTACTGAAAATTGGAAATACTCCAGTAAAGTAAAACATACCTCAAAATTGTACACAGTACAGAACAGTACTGTACTTGCATAAATGGACTAAGTTACTTTACACCACTGCTATCTAGTTCTAGTGGAATGTGTAGCTACTCTTTGAATTGTGATGAGGCTACATCCGCGGCCAGCAGAGCCTCAGTGTATTGTAATCACTGGCGACTGTTTGTTTGCCACAGCAGCAACAACTTGGACAGCTTTGATTCCATTTGGCAGATGAGTTGGAGGCAGAGTCTGCTGCACCAACATTTTACTGCTCATACACTGTAGGCTACAATGTGTGATAAAGACTTAGACTCTTTAAATCCTAAGTGTTAATTTCACCTGGAGAGTGTAAAATGTTATCCAAATTGGGTCACTTTTGACACTCTCCGTGTTACATTAACGCTGAGGATTTGACTGTGTACTGTGACTGTGCTATTGATTTTAAATGTTTGCAGATCAGTCAAGGTCACAGTGCAAGTTCAAAGCACATAGGCTATACAGCACGTAGCATGTGGCACAGCATCCCTCAGTCTGAGTGCATCGATGATTCTTGTTGCGCTGCAGCCTTCTGCCTGAACGGAGTATATATGCATCAGGTACCTTCAGTTGTCTGTAATGACAATGACTCAGCTGGATTTTAAGTTACTTTCTATCCTCATGCCTCTCGTTTAGATGGATAGATAGATACCTTTATTGATCCCACGGGGGGAGATTCCTCTACCCCATCCAGTGTAGCCTCTTCTGCACCACAAAATCAGTTTAAATCGGCGGTTCTTCAACCTTTTTCATATCAAAAACCATAATTCAACCGACGTTAGAGCCACAGACCCCCATGTGACGAGATTAGTCTCTCAGACCCACATTTTTTAATATGTTTTGTTGCTGGATATTATTTTGTCCACAATTCCATGTCGTACTGATGTGGTAGAGCGACAACAGGCCAACTATGATGAAAACAATTATTCTACATTCTCTTAATTATGAACACATTTTTGGTGAATTAAGCAATGCTGATGTTTAACTATTGATGCATTTTATGGGGACCTCCTGGGTCCCGTCAAGGACCACTGATGGTGCCTTGAACCCCACATTGAGAACCACTGGTCTAAATCATGCACTGCGGCGTGCTGGGGCCAGTTGCATTGACTGAATACAAATTAGCCAACCAGTAAGTCAATGTTCTGCAACCCGAACAGGTAATGACATAATTATACCTTATAACAAGTCTATAAGTAAAAGTTGGATTTACGGGTAAATCTTTAGCCTCTGGCCTGAATCAATGTGCAGGCCCACACTTGCCACTATTAACCAGCAATTACACAGGCTAATTGCCCATTACCCCATGTGACTCTGTGGGACTGGGTTGTAGTAGCCTGGGCCTGTGAGATGCATGAGAACAGTGAGGGAGTTGTAGGAGATCAAGAGGAAGAAAGGGTTGCTGAGTGAAAGAGAGCCCGAGAAATTGATCAAGAGAGGAGCTAGGACTCGAGGGACGGAAGCGGGAATTGGACAGGGAGAAGGGTTTCGCTCAAGGAAGCGGGAGGGATGCATGAGTGAGTAAGAAAAGAAAAACTGGGGATAGAGGGATTAGTGTAAGGAGGTGGAGTGGTAGACTAAGAGAGATTAAGAGAGAGCGAGAGAACCGACGGGGAAGAGTGGGTTGGTGAATCAATAAGCCAGTCGATGGAAGTGGAGAAGAGGGAGAGATGTGACGAGAGAGAAAAATGGCATAGGGTTTTTTGGTGAGGAGGAAAATGTTCTCTAGCTGCGCTGGACCCCGACCGAGAAAAATGGCCCTAGAGAAAATGAGAATCCAAGCACTCTGAAATCAGCCCGAAAAACCCTGCATTCTCTCGGCTTATCGGCATGAATGATTACCAGTCGAGTTAATTCTAGCGGAAGCTCCACTTCCTGCAGGGTCCACGTGTCAACAGGACAGCTGTAATCAAGATGTCACATGCTGTTTGTTAATCACTTGAACCCTAGCATCCGTATTCAAATATTTGGCTAATCTACGTGCTTGCAACACGTTCTGAGCTTGTAGATTGGCTATATTGGCTAAGACATTTGGTGTAGAGGGAAAAAAGGAGCGGACCAAGTATAGACCCATGGAGGACACCGGTCAATAAGTATATAGGGTTTTATAAGAGCTTTAAAGATAACTTAGATTTTATAATTACCCATGGGCTAAGATGTTATTTGCCTAATTTTCTACTTAACCTGTCAAATATATTTCCGAGGGCCTTTTTTTTATAAGACTAGTAAATTATACACAAATTAACTGATGCCATTGCCAATAGTGCAATTACAGACTTTGTGCTTTCATCTGATCTGAAGGTCATAGGCACTCCCTGAGCTCTCAAGCGAAACTTAATTGACACTTTTCTTCGACAGTTCATCATCCTTTTTCAGCGGCAGAAAGTGGTCGGTAATGAAGGGCGTCAACACAAAGGAGGCTCATCAGGGCCTCAACATGGCTCTTTTCAGGCGGGATGCATTCACAGTCACGGAGCATTTGTTCACTTTTTTTGTGACTAATTAACCACAGGTTCATCCGAGGTGCCGCCGGGCACTTGCTCTTGACGAGCTGCTTTGTGAGCGAGGAGAGCGTCTGGCATCGTGAGCGCTTTGATCCAAACCGAGGGACATGGTTGTGCACGCAGTTATTCAACGATGATATTCAGAGAGAACAAAAATGTTAAGAGCATCAGGGGTTGGGTTAAAGGCTTATATGAAAGGCCTTTGAAGCTGGTTCTAGAAGGCACTTTTCAACAGCTCAAAAACATTTCCCATGACTGAGAAACAAAAAAAATATCATTTCCAGCTCTTTCAGCGTGCTGCCTTTTAATCAGCCACCTTTGCAGAAGTTGCATCACATTCCAACCTGCAATCTACACCAGGCATTAGGAAAAAGCCAATGAAGTCGTGCCCACGTTTCAATGATCTATCTATGCCTCAGATGTCCTCGTTAAAACAAAATTCCCTTTCTTTATACAGCTTCATTTTATTTGCCCTTCAAGACTGGAGTAAATTTGAAGTGAAATCAATTGCAATACATTTCACTTTTGCACATTAAAATCCTCAGTGTTCATTTATCCATTCGTACACTCAAAGTTAAATTAACACTTAGGATTTTTGCAGTGCTGGCAAATTACAAACGAATGAATCCAGGGGGAGTAATTACAGTGATTGCGGAGTGTGTGGGTGAATCCTATGCAAAATAGAATTTAATTCAGAGGATGCAGTTATTGAAAATCAAACGCTCATGTGTGTAATTGTATGCCTATGCATGCATGCATGATATGGATGTGTGTTCGCTGTCTGTGTGTGTGTGTGTGTGTGTGCGTGTGCGTGTGCGTGTGCGTGTGTGCGTGTGCGTGTGCGTGTGTGTACTGTATGCATATTTGTACAGTACGTGGGTGTGAGTTTGTTGCTGATGAGAGGAATATTGCTGTTCCGTTCTTGTCTCACAATTTCCAGGTAATTAGTACTGTGTGTGTGTGAGCAAGAACATCATGTGAAGTTTGAAAGCACAGCAATTTAGCAGGAGTCACGACACACACACACACACACACACACACACACACACACACACACACACACACACACACACACACACACACACACTTATTGTAATGACATACAACTTGTACGCGCACCAAGGGCCCAGCATCCACCTTTGAAATTGAGTCTATATAGGCACCGGCTTCGAATGCTATCAATGCATTGAATGGGAGATTATCACGTTTTATCAGACCATTGAATGGGCGAGTAGGCGACGAGTAGGCGATATACTGACCTACCCGCGATTGGTCAGACCATTCATGGGGCGTAATCAGGAGCTACTGACCTACTTGGAGGCGGAGCAGTCCCCACAACATTATTTACGATTCTGTGCCTATCGGTACATAACTCCAACGGCGCTGAGTAGGCTCAGGCGAACGTCACACCGTTCAGGACGGCAACTCGGTCGCTTTAGCTCCCTCGTGGTCCTTCACGGGGTGACAGTTCGCCTGAGACTGCGCGCCTCCGTCATGGTCCGAAACCAAAACCAAAAATCGAAACTGAACTATTTAAGTCATCTCCGTTGGTAGGTCAGTATGTCTTGATAACACCCAATGAATGGTCTGATAAATCGCGGGTAGGTCAGTATGTCGCCTATTTCGCCCATTCAATGGTCTAATAAAAGGTGATAATGTCCCATTCAATGCATTGATAGCATCCGAATCAGGTGATATAGGAAGTGACAGTTCATATCAATGGCCTGTAGTTTAGCGGTTTTACCCCTGCTGGTGTCAGAAGAAATAACTCTCAATGCAAGTGGGTGGGTTTTTGCCGAACTTGACTTGATTTTATTACCTTAATAAACATTGTCATAAATACTATATGCTTCCAGTCGCTAGTTTAAAGTCTTCTTTCAATCACCATGATATGCGTTTTGGTAAATTATGGTCCAATTTATTTTAAAATTGATGAATAAAGTAGGGTTTCACAGTCTATGGTACGCACGCAAGCAGGAACAAACTCAACAGACAAAAAGTTTTAATCCACACCACACAAACAAACAGACAAACACACACACTGAAAGGCGCGTGCTCAGACGGTGTACACAAGACATAATCCACACACACTCACTGAAGTGATTAATGCCACTGATCGTGACTCCTCCTCGGCTGCAACTGTTAGAATAGATACAGGAGCATGGGGGCCGGTAACAATAAAGCATCAACAGACGTAATGGGCTTGCTAGTGGAGATAATAGAGTGTGTGTGTGTGTGTGTGTGTGTGTGTGTGTGTGTGTGTGTGTGTGTGTGTGTGTGTGTGTGTGTGTGTGTGTGTGTGTGTGTGTGTGTGTGTGTGTGTGTGTGTGTGTGTGTGTGTGTGTGTGTGTGTGTCTGTGTCTGTGTGTGTGTGTGTGCGTGTGTAGTACTCACATGTGCTTAAGTAAAAGTATTGATCAATGATACTGCAATGTAGATAATACTCTGTTACAAGTAGAAGTATTCGGCCTGCTCACTCCTCATGCATTGAAGGAAGCATGAGCTCAGTTCGAGGCTCTCCCCAGGGTGTAAGAGGGAGAGTAGCGCCCAGGATTACAGTTTAGGTAATTGGCACTGGGTGAAAAAACTGGGTTACAAAAATCGTGGGATAAAAATTTTAGGGGAAAAAAGAAAAATAAGTCCCGTATTCAAAATGTAGGCCTACTTGAGTAAAAGTTCTAAAGTATCGGCATCAAAATATACGTAAAGTACCAAAGGTAGTCATTGTGCAGAATGTCCTATTTCACAAGTTCAAAAAGTATATATATCTTTTTGAAAATAGCCGATCTACAAGCTCACAAAGCGGAAGAGAGGGCGGCCTAAGAACACCTGGAAAGGCGTGACACTGAGGCGGAGCTCAAGAGACAAGGAACCAGCTGGGGGAGGCAGAAAGGACAGCCCAAAGCCGTGTTGGATGGAGAAGAGTTGTAGATGGCCTATGCTCCACTGGGAGCGATGGGCCTAAGTAAAGTAAGTACAAGCTCACAATGCGACGCATTGTGAGCTTGTAGATCTGCTATTTTCAAATGGTCGGAATATATACAGTATAGGGCTGAAGTGGTTAGTGTGTTTTGTAATAATAATCAAAATCAAAATGTAACTAAAGTTTTCATATAATTGTAGTGGAGTAAAAAGTACAATATTTTCCTGCGGTAGAAGTAAAAGCATTGAAAATGGTAAATATTGAAGAAAGTAAAAATACCTCTAAATTGTACTTCGTTACTTTACACCACTGGTGTGTGTGCGACCGTGCGTGCCTGTGGCTGGCTGGCTGTGTACTTGCAGCCTACCTGCCAACTCTCCTGTTTTCACCAGGAGACTCCTGTTATTTGACCATTTCTCCTGGACAACTCCTGTTCTTCCATTTCTCCTGTTTTGGGGGATTCCACCCTTTTTGTGTGACCCCTCACTGATATGCAGCCACGGCCATTCATGTTAATTTGCTAGTTCCTTGAGTTTTTGATATAAATCATAATGGCAGTATTTGATTGTTCTTTTTTTTATTATGTCTGGATAAACTCCAGACAATAATGGAGCCTTTTGCAAAGGCTAAAATGTAATTTAGATAGCATGTTATGTAAACAGATGCCAGGTTCCAAATCCAGGTTTGATAAAGTCTGGTCCGTACAGCCTGGTTTATTCCGTTCCATGAACGCAAAGCCAGGCTGAAAAGGAGCGACTTTGTCGAGCTAGACCTTGTATCTGCGTAGTCTCGCGTCTTGCGTAGCTATCTGCGTGAAGTGGGCGGACGCCTTTTTAGGAGACCGGAAGCAGGTTGGCGTCCAGCCACTTCACGCAGATAGCTACGTGAGACTACGCAGATAGGAGAAGTAAACCGGAGACGGTGTGTCTTGCCAATGTCAGTGGGGAGAGTCTTGGTCTTTTTTGTCGATCTGCTATCTGAAACCAGGAATTTTAAGTAGCCGGGGTGGGGGCGGGGTGGCTGGGACATACAGGCTATGGGAAATTTGCTAACATTTGTTAAATAAAAAGCATATTAATCCTAATACATTCACCCATTCACACACCTATGGCGGAGGAAACCATGCAAGGCACCAACCTGCTCATCGGGAGCAATTAGGGGTTCAGCGTCTTGCTCAAGGACACTTCGACACTAACTCTGGGGGAACCCGGGATCGAACTGGGAACCCCACTGTTCCCATCCGGCCGCTCTACCGGCCACTGTACCCCTGAGCCACTGCCGCCCCATAAATAGTAGGGAGAGGCAAATGTCCCCACAAGTATAGTAGAATTTGAGAAATAATAAACATTGTGAGGACAATACGTGTCCTGGTCCTCCTCATAAGAGAAATGGTTGTTTTATGGTGTAGGATTAGGCATTTAGAGGTTAGGTTATAGGGCCTATATATACTGTAGACTCTTGCCTGAGTTATAGGCTATTTAGTTGCACACCGGTCTTGTATCACTATCGTTGTGGGGGACTTAGACTGCACATTACGAGTTAAATTAACACTAGGGATTTTACTGTGTAGTAAGATAAGTAAAAGTGACATGGTGGTGGGGACCTGTTTTAAGGCCACCACCCCACAATCTACCCAGATAGCAAGCACACAAAAAAAATGTTTGGGCCAACGTATGCTTGCAATCTGGGTACCTTGTTAAAAGCCACGGCTGAAACGTCAGGACTGTAAGTGGTATTTTGTTGATATCAATGAAGCGTGAACTGAGGAGAAAAGCCTATTTGCTGTGTTGGCACCCATTCCAGCTCACTACTTAGTTGTTCTTCTGGGTCAGCAGCACCGCTACACACCCAGGATACCTGCCTATGATTGCTGTGACCTTCTCGGGTTAAAATTAAATTGGGTATAGCATTATTTGGATACTGATTTGCAGGTCTAGGGCAAAATGGGAATGTATTGTTACTATTACTTATTATTATATAGCAGTGGTGTAAATTTATAAAATAAAGTATGTACTCAAGTACTATACTTGAGTACAATGTTGAGCTATTTTTACTTAAATGGAGTATTTCCAATGTACTAATACTTCTATATTGCAGTATTGAAACTTTTACAGTAAAACAAGTAAAACATTTGAGTACTTTTTCCATCACTGTTATATAGTACAATATTATTTATTTACAGCTTATACTTTGTCAGGTGGGCTACAGCAGTGGTTCTCAACCTATTTTCACAATATTTATCTCTGGAACCAACATCAAACAAAATGTAATGCGGCGCCTCTCAACTCCTACAATTACAGGGGTCCCCAGTTCAAACATGATTATTTTGGGGGGTTCATCATGGCCTAAATAGGTTGAGAACCACGGGGGGGCTTTGTGCCTGCAGTGTCCCAAGCACATTAAATGGTTTTCTGTGATGGAGTGAGTCAGTGTGCGCATGATGGCACCACCATTACTATGGTTATAATCAGAAGCCTGTTAGGTCTAATGAAACATTTTGTCAATATGAGGTTAGTCAATAATAATAGATTTTGCACAAAGAATAAGGCAATTCAAGACGCCATAGTCAGTCCAATGCCTTCCCGAATGTTTCCACCAGCTGTGTGCTGTATCAGTTATCTGAAGTTACAATGCTGCCCTCCAGTGGTCAAGTTGAAAGGTTCTACTTTAAACGGCCACGTGCCTGAGGCATCACTAATAAAGCTGTCAAATCTAATTATTACCTTTGTTTACGGCTCATTTTGCACACATGTCAAATTACAATTTACACAGAGAACCAGAATAATATAGGAAGAAGAAATAACCATGACAGTAGAATAATAAAATCACGAAACAGAGGGCACACTCATACACATCCACAGGGCAAAACATGTAATAACTGCATCCACACAAGTGCAGATACAGTCTGTCTGTGTGTGTGTGTGTGTGTGTGTGTGTGTGTGTGTGTGTGTGTGTGTGTGTGTGTGTGTGTGTGTGTGTGTGTGTGTGTGTGTGTGTGTGTGTTACATTTTCAGATATATTTATTTCAAAAGTACCAGAGGGACGGCAGACAACTGTCGATTTCAAGCTTCGATTCCCTCATCAGCTTGACTTCAACTTGATAGGGTTTAGAATCTAAACCAATCTATGAAACCAACCAAATTGCAGGCCTCATCTTCTCTGATCTGTCTGAAGAGACCAGTCCAGATGACACACAGCTGGTGATTGGTTTAGAATCTAAAGCACTAAAACAAATCAACAGGTGTGTGATGAGCTGGCCTCTTCAGATCAGAGAGGCTGAGGCGTGCAATACATACTCACTCTATCCATCTGATATGAGAGAGAGTCCAAAAATGCCAGTTCTCTTGAGCTATCAGATACAGTTTAGAACCGAGACGGTGCACTTCAGAGTCATTTCTCGTATCTGTGTGCAGTAGTGGGAAAACTAAAAGTACTAAAATGTTTCACTTTCAGTAAAAGCATCAAAACTGCAATGTAGTACTACTCTGTTACAAGTAAAAGTCTGGTAATCAAACTTTACTTGAGTAAAAGTACAAAAGTATTGGCATCAAAATATACTTTAAGTACCAAAAGTAAAAGTATATGCAGAATGTCCCGTTTCACAAGGTATCATCATGTATAAAATGTATTAAAATATTTTGAAAATAGCTCATGACGCATTGTGAGCTAAATGTAGTGGAGTAAAAAGTACAATATTTGCCTCTGAGATGTATGTAGTGGAGTAGAAATAAATGTACTGAAAATTGGAAATACGCCAGTAAAGTAGAAACACCTCAAAAGTGTACATAAGTACAGTACTTGGGTACATGTACTTAGATTCGAAAATGGCCCCTGTCTAAGTCTTAACCTACCCCCCCCTCCCTGTTTTTTTTCTCCTCTTGTACATATTTTTCACTCTTCATACCAGTAACCTGTAAGCTGATTGTATGACGTTCTGTATAGTAGTGTGTATATCTGTCTCTTATATGTCATCATGATTTGTGTGCATGGGGATCTCATTTTAAACAAGCTCAGTGCTTTATGAGTCTCTTCCAGTTTAGTTGTAGACCTTGTATTGTGAATTTGTACTTCCATGTACTGTTGTTCTCATGTCTTACTAAATAAAGTACATCAATCAATCAATCAATACTTTACACCACTGAGCAGGAACTGTTTAAAGTGTCTTTGTCCACACAACAAACAAGGAGCAAAACATTATAGCAGCTTTCTTAAGACTTCTTCAAGGGGCAAAAATTACCATAACACACTTGATACAAACAGGAAGAGCTCTGTGAGGCCTGGGTTTTTGTAAACAAACAGCTGTAGTGAGTTTGCACTCACCAGTGTGAGTGTTTGGCTTCAGAAGACATGAATAATGCTGCACAAGCTTATGGTCAGTTGGTCACCAGTTGTTTTACTGTTAGAACGTTTTGCTGGGAAACTTTTATCTGTCTTTCACCTGGCATGGGGATAAATACAGTAGATATAGACAGGAATTTCATGTGAGATTCAGAAACTTACAGGATATTTTAGTAATAACAAATAATACCTGGAATTTATATAGAGCTTTTTTAAGTACTCAAAGTCGCTTTACATAATGTGTGTGTGGGGGCCAGGGTGAAAGAAAAAAATTAACAACTTTATTAGGGCAGGTTGTGAGTACCTTAAGGTCCTGGGTCCGCAAATAATGTTTGGGGGGTCCCCAGATGATTAGCTTAATGTGCAACATTGTTTATTCACTCAACAGTAAACAAACCAACATACAGTACAAGTGTACACAGCATCTGCACATTTCTAAAGTGACAATTTAAGGACCTTTAAGCCTTTTTTGTACCAAATATTACGTAAGAAAGAGGCAAGTGCTTGCCAGGGTGGGGGGTCCCCAGTTCATATATGATTATTTTGGGGGGGTCGCAGCCTGAAAAGGTTGAGAACCACTGTTGTGGTTGGTGAGCAGTATTTTAAAGTGGATTCTTTGTTTGACAGGCAGCCAGTGGAGGCCACGGAGGGAGGACTGGACTGGTGTGATATGGTCTCTGGAGCAGGTACTGGTGACTGTGGTGAGCAGGCGGGCAGCTGAGTTTTGAACCTATTGGAGTTTATTGAGACCTTTGGAGGTGATGCCATGGAGGATGCTGTTGCAGTAGTCAGTTTTGTATTACAAAAGTGATGGGTTGCCGTCGCACTCAGAATGGCAAGTGAGTTGACATTTTTATTGTTATAGATGTGTAGATCTGCTATTTTAATATATTTTATACATTTGATACACTTGTGAAATGGGACATTCTGCATATTGAGTACTTTTACTTTTGGTACTTTAAGTATATTTTGATGCCAATACTTCTGTACTTTAACTCAAGTAAATTTTGAATACTGGACTTTTACTTGTGACAGACATTGCAGTATTGATACTGACATTCCAGTATTGATACTTTTACTTGAGTAAAAAAAATGGGACTACTTTTCTCACGTGATGCCAATACTTTTGCACTTTTACTCAAGTACATTTTGAATGCCGGGGTGTTTCTACATTGCAATATTGATACTTTGACGTAAGTGAAATATTTTAGTACTTTTTCCACCACTGCTGCCAGAGAGTAGCCCCCCATGTAGCGTCTCTGTCCTAGTCCTTCCATTTAACCCTTCCCCGCTGACAGGCAATGCCCCAGCCCCAGCCCCGAACATGGCCAATTGTGTTTGCATATACACTAGACGCTCGACCCAGACGGATGCACCGTTCTTTATTACCCCTGCGCAACCCGAGCGCTGCCCCTATCAACTCAGTATGGATTCCCTTCAAATACACATATAAAAATAGAAAAAGTGCTCCTCGGAGCACCACAGGTCTCCGCCAGGTCAGGTAGGTTATTGTGGGTCAGCAATGTTCAGAATTCACCAATCAGGATGTAATATGAAAAATCTGACAGATCCATCTTGATCACATGACTATAGAGATAATGTGTACCGATTCGCCTGATGTTTGGACAAAATCCGTAGGAGTAATATATTGTTTTGTTTTTTGTTATAGCGCCTGGTGGCGCTATAACAGGCCGAGGGAGCGTGTGTGTCGATCAGGCCAAGGGTGCCGGAGATTAGCTGCTCACGGACGGACGGACACACACGGACGGACGGGGACGGACGGACGGACGGACGGACGGACGGACAGGGTGCAAAATTGGCCACGCCTTCGGGCTGGCGGAGGCTAAATGATGAATTGAACACAATGACATAAATTATATGACACATAAATCCCACCCCCAACACATTCCCTATGGCAAATACTAACACAATTACAGAAAAATCGAACGTAGATGAGCCTCAGGGCATGCTGGGAATTCCCTCCTCAGCCAATCAACAGCCAGGGACACTACACAGCCCCCACCTATGGGGCTTCACCATGGGCTTCACTGTCCCAGACATTAACTCTCATTACTCCAGCACAAAGTCCCAGAGGTGCCAAGGTGGAAACCTCCTACTCTTCCTAAGGACTCGAAGGCTCTGGTGTACCTACTGTACCATGGGGAGGGACATCCGTTGTGGAGGGGATCTTTGCCTCCATCCGATCATCTTTTGACCCTTTAGTTAAGCCTAGTTTGGTTGTTTGGCTGCCTATGCTGTTTTTATGCCATGTTTTTAAACCCTGTAGCACCATTTGCAAGAATGTAAAGTGTGTTATTAATAAAATGTATTATTATTATTATTATTATTATTATTATTACTATAATTAAAAATACCTACCACAATGTAGAAATACTCTGTTACATGTGAAAGTCCAGTATTCAAAATTGACTTGAGTAAAAGTACAAAAGTATTCGCATTAAAATAAACTTAAAGGACAACTTTGTTTTTTTACAACCAAGGTTTATGTTTTAGCTTGTAATTAAAGTAATTAAAAGATGAGTGTTCTTTTTTTTTTCATTTACTGCTTTCTATAGTTTTAGCGATTTTTGCGATCTTTTTTACAGTGGGCGGGGGCATTCTGTCCGGTGGCTAAATATGCCTTTTTTACACAATAAAAAAGGTCCTGTGGTCTTTGATGGCCAAATGTGAGTTATTGGTGGCTAGAAGAGCTACTGTAAATAATAATAAAGAAAACGCTGTTTATTGTGTAAAAAAAATACATATTTAGCCACCGGACAGAATGCCCCCGCCCACTGTAAAAAAGATCGCGAAAATTGCTAAAACTATAGAAAGCAGTAAATTTTAACTTTTTAACACTCATCTTTTATTTACTTTAATTACAGTCTAAAACATAAACCTTGGTTCTAAAAAAACAAAGTTGTCCTTTAAGTACTGAAAGTAAAAGCACAAATTTTGCTTTGCGACGCGTTTCCAGCTTATAGATAGGCTATTTTCAAATAGCCTAAGTATGCATAGGGCTGAAGACAAGTGGCTAATGCATGTTTTGTAATAATGATAATCAAAATCTACATAGTAACTAGTAACTAAAGTTTTCAAATAATTGTAGTGGAGTAAAAAGTACAATATTTGCCTTTGAGATGTAAGTAGTGGAGTAGAAGTAAAAGTAGAGAAAAAAGTAATAATTCCTCAAGACAAGAGCATACTTAAGTACACTACTTGAGTACATGTACTTAGTTACTTTACACCACTGGTCCTGGTAAGGTGCCAGCCGGTCCCAGCGTGTGACCGCCTCATGGCCATGTACCAGCTGCACCCAGCAGACCAGGTCTGATAACTTGGCCAACAAAGTAGTACATGGTCCAGCCCATTTCGCACAAAGCCCTGGTGAGACCCCTCTCTCGTTTTTGGCAGACCCCAGCTTCAGCAAGCAGATTCCCGGATCAGTGTATGCATTGTTACATTGTCTCATTGTTGCGCAAAGTATTCCAGCTCAGCCTCTCCCCTCTTATTCTGGCACTGGCATTGGCCCAAACCCCCGAGGTCCACTGGGGTCAGGAGCGCTCTCCTGAACAGGTGCCGCTGGGGTGTATTATGTAGGCCAGTGGTTCTCAACCTGTAGGTCGGGATCCCCAGGGTCCCCACGTGAGTTTTGGGAACTTTTAAGACCTTTTTAATACCTAATAAAAAGAAAGAGACCATTACTGCATCAAAAGTAATCAGCAAACTATAGTATACAAACTGGTCAAACATTGGCCAAATTATTAAATAATATAAGAAAGAGGAAAACAAAAATGTAGTGGGCTTTTTTCACAATATTTATCTGTGGAACCGAGTCAAACTAAATGTAATGCCTCAACTCCTACACTTCCAAGTGCTTGTCAGGGTGGGGGGTTCCCTGTTCAAATATGATTATTTTGAGCGCTCGGGTGGCGCAGTGGTAAAGTTCCTGCCCACCACCACGGAGGTTGTGGGTTCAAATCCAAAGTTGCCCCTCTGTTTGCTGTGGAGCTCCTCTGGTGCCCCGAACCAGCAAAACGGCTCATCCATCGGTTTTGTTGCCACGATGGCAGTGCCATGGTCGCCGAATAAACAGCCGGGTAGCCGAATGAACACCGTTTATTTTGAAATATGCGATAGAATTTTCAAAATGTTTCTTTTTTCTTTTCAGATAAATGGACCTAAATTGCAGCCACCACCGTCATTTCTGGTAGCATCAATTCTGCTGTTCTCAGCTAGCTGAAACAAAGGCTGGCCAAACATGTGAGTAGTTAGGCTTCTAAATTTGAGCACGTGTTGAGCATTTTAATGAGTGGAATTCTGCTGTCCTCACTGGGCTTGGTTGAGTTGTAAGGCAGTAATTCAGATCGCAGATCTACGAGCTCGCAATGCATTGGCATGGAGATTTATTTCGTTTTTGTCGCATTCTTGAGCCAATAATTCAATGACCGGGAGGCTGGCCAGTACGAGACTCAATTGAGTCTACTCCGCTGGTCATCAAATTATTGGCTCACGAATGCGACAAAAACAAATCTCCATGAAATCAAGGCTTCATGGGGTGTGTAATTGATAGAAAATACGTATTTTTTTGGGTGAACTACTCATTTAAGGTTTACTTACCCAATTCTCTGAATGATTATTGCATGCATTACCTGACTGTTGTTGCTGGTGCCACGGCCTGGTTGACCATAGCATCCAAGAAAGCCCGTCATGCTTTGAAACGTCTGTGAGTGATTCACCATATAACTCACCATTATGATTTAAAGGTGTTTTAAATGTACTCAGATAATGAACACAGTATGAATGTACAAATGAACAGCATAATTCATTTTATTCACATGAATTCTGGGTCCAGATGCCAACCCTCAAATGAGATCCCATTGCTTTGCTGCTAATTATTTGAATTAAATTTGATTATAAATTGTAGTATTTCTTATTTCAGTGTATTGTACAGTACTTGGCTAATAAAATCAACTCTGATGGCGCTCAGCTCAGAACTCTCAAAAATCCGTACTTGGCTTACCGATAACAAACTGTCACTACACCTTGGGAAAACTGAATCCATTCTCTTTGGGACCAAACATTCCCTCAGACAGATGGATGTAAATGATTTCAAGGTCAAAGTCGATGACACAATTATCTCTAGCAAAGAAGAGATTACCTATTTGGGTTGTGTTCTTGACAAATACCTGACAGGTGAAAGCATGGCTACAAAGGTGGTCAAAAGAGTAAACCAGAGAACCAAATTTATGGGCAGAGTTTCCTCTTTTGTCAACCCTCAGGCCCTCAGGACCCTCTCTGGGGCCCTGATTCAACCACTTTTTGACTATGCTTGCACCTCCTGGTACTCCAACACCTCAGTGTCACTGAAGACTAAGCTTCAAACCTCCCAAAACAAACTGATTCGGCTACTCCTCGGATTGGGGCCCATGACCCACCTTTCTCCCACCCATTTTGCCAGCCTAGGCTGGCTCAGGGTGGAAGACAGGGTTAAACAACAAAAAATGGGACTGGCCTTCAAAATTGTAAATGCAAATTTGCCCGATATGCCCCCTATTCCCGCATATCTGAGTAAATACCTCCAAAAGGTTAGCGACACCCACAGTCACAATACCAGAGGGAGCGTTAACAACAATTTGGTACCACCCACCCATAAAACAAACATGGGCAAATTCTCCTTCTACAGCACTGCCACCCAGGATTGGAATAGTCTAACTCCATCCCTCAAAAAAATGCAGTTTGCTGGGCTCATTTAAAAGAGCCTTAAAAAAAAATCACCTTTCAGGAGGCCAAAGGAGGAGGTAGTACCATTTTCCCGTTAGACAGCAGACCCCCCCCCCCCCCCCTGTTCTTGTACATATATTTTTTTCCCCTCTTTTTATTTTTTTTGTTGTACATAGTGTTATTTTTTTGGCTGTTTATTTTGTAAATGATATTTGAACTGTGGTGCCACTATATATGCCTATGAATTGAATACCAAGGCCCTCATTGGAAACAAGTCCGCAAGGACTTTTATGAACGGACCTGTTAGACAAAGTATTTTAAATGTAACTGTGCTGTTTTACATTTTTTGCCTAATAAAATATTCAATCAATCAATGATTTCTGAATCATGCTATGCCAACATTCAGCCAGCAGAGGGAACTGGGGACTACAGAGTCAGAGAGAGAGAGAGAGAGATAAAGAGAGCACAGTGGATTAGGGGGAAGGTGCAGGGTTGCTCATCCACATCTCACGGTGGCTATGAATGAAAATGTCCATACGGGATATAAGGAAACACCGTGAAGGTCACACAGTAGATTGTCTTCCCCCCTCATCTCATCCACCCATCTCTCATGTCCCCCTCGCATCTCCTCCTTTCCTCCTCTCATCCTGCCTCACCTCTCCTCCTTCTACCTCCCCTCCTTCCTTCCCTCCCCTCATCTCTCCTCTCTTACTATGCTACCCCCCCCTCATTTTTGCAATCCCTTGTTTTACTGTGGCGGTGCCTGTAATGAATAGATCTTTGTACCAGTCTGAGGTTGTACTATACACTCCTCCAGTGACTGTATTGTGGTAAATGTAGAACATCTCCCACGGCCTATCAACCCGGCTTATCAACACCCGGTAATTAAGACCATAGATGTCCTTGAGTAAGACACTACACGCCTCATTGACTCCATGGGTGGCTACCGTCTCTACCTGGCTCCATGAAGGCATATACTCAGCCTAAATCATGTACGTATCTGGAAGGAATGAAACGGCAGTGCATTTGAAATGTAGTTAATGGGTGTTCTATCTGCAGGCTTCAGGCCTTCAGCGTCCAGTCATGCCGAATGAGCTATGATGTGTTTGGGGAAGGAAAAGGTCCCCTATTGGTTATAGGAGATGCTTTGCATTCTGCAGCATGCAGCAGGTAGCTGTGAGACAAACACGCAAGTCATGGCATGATCTAAGACAGTGGTTTTCAACCCACTTCATATCAAGGACCATTATTTATTTTGCATTTGAGCCACGGTCCACCATTTGATGAGATTTAGACTCTCAGACTCAAGACTTAGAATATTTTGTTGTCGTTGGACAAGATTTTGTCCACAATTCCATGCTGTATTGATGTTGGTACCATTACCATAGGAGAGATTACAGGCAAACGTTGATCGAAATGGCAATCATTCTACACCCTCTAATTGTGTAGACATATTGTAAATTAAGTAATGCAGATGTTTAACAATCATTTAACTCTTGAGAGCGTAAAATGAAACCAAATGGACCCATAAGGGTCAATTTGGTTTCATTTTACCCTCTCAAGAGTTAAAGATCTATATAAGGGTCCATTTGGTTACCAACTCTCCATCATTTAGCTGGGGACCACCTGGAATCCCTTCAAGGACCACTGGTGGTCCCCGGACCACTGGTTGAGAACCACTGATCTAAGAGACTCATTTCCGAATAACATGTTTTGGTTGACAAGTGGTACTGCTTGAAGGTCACACTTGCTTGCTCCCCTGATAAAGCACACCCAAACAGGTGTGCTCTATCAGTGATAAGAATTTCAGCACTTGCGCGGACGACCCGGGTTCGAATCCTGGGTAAGACATGAAAATGACAGAGTGCAGCTTTTTGAGCTGCATGTGCGCCTGCATGCATTCGTGCACGTTTGTATCATCTATCGTTTGTACTGTATATGTTAAGGTACATACTGTACTGCTCTGTATGGGGACCCAGCCCTCCCAGGTGACAGTAAATCAATGCAGAGCTGAGATTTCCATTGTTACTGCTGCACCTCTAATGTAAACACAGGATTTATTTCCGACTCTATTTGTATGCTTAAAGGACGACTTCACGCATTTTCGACCTATCTTTATGTAATTGGTCCTCACTTGTCTCTGAGGAGGACTGTGGACAGTTCAGAAACCCGCCTACCAGTGAGTGACATCATCGATGGGGAATCCAAGCTAATAGAAACTGCAGGCTTTCTCTTCATGTAAAGTTAGCATGCTGTTTGCATGATAAAAAACCTGCCAACGATGATGTCACTGGTAGGCGGGTTTCTGAAGTGTCCACAGCCCTCCTATGAGACACAGGCCGAGTAGGAAATAATTGTACCATTTTATCATGAGCATTAGTGAGGACCAATTATATGAAGTAGTTTGAAAATTGGTGAAGTCGTCCATTAACATCTCTCTCTCTCTCTCTCTCTCTCTCTCTCTCTCAATCACTTTCTCTCTCTCATACACACACTACTGTGGATTTGGTACAAAATAATTGTATCAAGCATTAACGTGTTTTTAATGATGCATGGAGCAAGGAGATGCGTCTCACATGAGTCAGCCATCTTAACTGCAGTAATCTCAGAATTCCTTTCTGTAACCCTCAGTCCATCATCTGTAGCCAACTCCCTCCCTCCCTCCTCTCCACCTGTTCCGGCTTTCCTGACCTCCCTTTTAGCATGAATGACCGTCTCTCTCTTTCCCTCACTCTCCCCCTTTCTTTTTCTGTGTCATTTCTGTGTTTCACTATGCATTTGTTCTCTCACACACATACAATGTACAGTATGCGCACATGTACTGCACACACACATGCACAAACACAGAAGTACACACACACACACACACACACACACACACACACACACACACACACACACACACACACACACACACACACACACACACACACACACACACACACACTGTATACACTTATTTCATGTCTCTTATATTACTATCATTTTTGTCTCTCCTTCTCCATTTCATGTAGTTCTCCCCTTATAAACCTCTCTCTCTTCTCTCTCTCTTTCACACACTCCATGTCCCTGGCAATGGATGTGGTGGAGAGATGGCGATAGTGATCTCCATGGAAACAGCCCAGCAACAGGCTGGACACCGGCAGCCAATCAGAGCTCCCGGTGACTCTGCCTCTCCTCCAATGGGAGCAGAGGGGGGGCTGCCACGCGCCCGTCAAGGTGAATGCTCAGGGAGGCGTGATCAGAAATGCTCACTTCCTCGTTGGAACATCCATCCAACCACAGCAGCACCAAGGAATTGATTAGCAGATGAATTTAGACTAATGAAGGAAGGGAGCTTATATGGAAGATTATTAGTGGGGATTTCTTCTTTTCTTACATGCGCTGTTTATTGTTAGTTATCTGGCAAGATCACATGGTACTGTTATTAGTGTTTCATTACGCTTTGATGTGTTATCCTGAGTTTAAGTTGTATTGTGATTTTGCTCACATATCTTTTACCAAAATCTAATTAAATCAAATCAAATCCAATCACTTGCAGAAATGTCCTTACTGTAAGAGAGTGACATTAACCTTGAACTTAGAATCTTGCCTTCCTGCCAGATGAGTCAATCGTACATAAACGTCCGATATAATGACATGATAGAAGAGTATGCAAACCGGCTTGCTGATATCTGTCACAGAGACTGAGATTTGACACAGAAGATTGTTAGGCTATAATACGTGACCGACTCAGTCACTGCAGATGCAGTGCAAACCCCAGTGTCTTAAGTGACCAATCTGGGAACCCATTGAGAGATTACTAAGTGACTGACTGAGTCACTGCAGATGCAGTGCAAACCCCAGTGTCGAACCATGGCTTCCGGATAAAAGCAAAGAATTGTGGGATACATAGCAACGGTTGACACTCTCCTTGGTTACCGCTCCAAGCAAGAGGACTGCTGCTTCACTCAGTGATGAGGCAGACCCACTTATCTGACAGACAGAGAAAAAGGGACTGGACATGCAGATGTATAGTTAAAGGCAAATATTGTTGTGTATACAGCACACAGTCAATCCTGACTGTTCATTTAAAGGGTAAAATTGGTACCGTAAAGGTCTTTACACACAGAGTCCAATGCAATTCTTTTTTTATTGCTCAATACGTTTTGAACACACCCAAAAAATGCAGGAATAGAACTGGATTTGATTTAAAAAATGACGTTTGGAGTAGGTGTGCAAGAGGTCACAGAGAAGCATGTGTTCATTTTAAATGTTCGCTGTCCTTAAAACCGACTATGTGTGCAAGGGCCTTGAGGGTCCCTTTGGCGGGGTGAGTTGGATTAGGCCGCTGAATAAATTCAGATTACAAATTAAAAAGTAATATATATTTTAAAAATATAATACGTAAGTCTTTCCTGATTTAGCATAATGTATAATGGATATGAATATAGGCATAAGTATCATGTACAATCTATCTGCAGTAATATGAACATCTATCATCCATGAATGGATACGTACCGACTATTGACAGTGGATATGATGCGAGGCTGATATATGTTCAGTGTCAGTCAGCTGCACAGTGGGAATACAGATAAATAGGCCTATGTACAGTCCATCTACAGTGGATATAATGAGCGATATACAGTTTATCAAAAGTGAGCCTAAGCAAGCCTCTAATTGATGAAACTGTGTGGTGTTATTTAGACCAATAACCAACTTTCCTGTCAGCAGTCCAGTCATTTCATAACAGTGAACTTCACCCTTTCTATTAAATTCTTCCCAAACGGCGAACATGCCAAGAATTCTGAGCAGAGTTCCTCAAAATGTCAGGTCATGTGGTGCTGCCAATGAGTTAAAAAGGTCAGTTTCTGTGCTTTGCAGCTCTCTTGGCTATCCACTGTGGCCATTAAACCAAGATTCTGAGCACACAATATTCTGCACACAGAGAAATCCTAATAAAGTCTAAAAACCGGGGTGAAGCACCAGTCCACCACCGCAAAGTCTAGGGGTTCGAATCCACCGTGGACCAGCTTAGTCGAGCATCTACACAAACACAATAGTCCATATTCGGGGGGTTGTTGAAACAGAGATATCTCAAACTACTGGCTGGATTGCCATGGAATGTCTCCCTAAGGATGAACTGATCTTGCAAACCGGTGGACCAGCGCCACATTTCTTGGTTCATTTGTTTTTTCGCATGTTTTATATGTACATATTTAATATTATGGAAGTCAATGGCAGTCGAATCGGGCTGAAACCTTGCCAAATATGGAGTCATACATCATACTGTAAATACGTCATAGATGACTGACATCATAGACTTGGCACATGACGTCCGTATGTGTATTTATTTATTTACTCTACTTAATATATCTAGGTTAAGAAAAACTGATTTATAATTTAGGCATGTAGCAAATGCTCTTATCCAGAGTGACAATTGCAAGGTCAGAGTAAATGGCATGAATCCTGGTCAACAGGCAATGACAAATGTCTAGAATGCAAAGGAAACAATTAAAAGGGGTGTAAAGTGATATTTTGTTTTATTAAAATACAGTACGTGTTAAAATACCTCTATATTCCCATAATATTCATAGTGTTTCTTCAGTAATAGGGGTCTCCCAGCACGATCCCACTGACATTGACTTCCATTATAACATTTTAGTTAAATATTAAAAATATATGTAAAACACATGAAAAAAAAAAACATGGAGATTCCTCCTTCCTTGGCCTCCTGACAGCATGCACAATAAATGTGACTCTGATCTGTCCAGACTCCAGCCAGTTTTCAAGATTAGCTCCAGCCAACACAGACAACCTCCTACAGAGCAACACCGTAAAAAGGGATAATACCCCTGGTATAAAACTGTAATAGATAACTTGATCCAGTGTCATGGTCCACCATTCTCCTCTTCTTTCTTTCTTTCAGAGAAGCAGTTTTTTCCAAACTCTCCTCTGCTGTATTGCATCCATCTTCAAGGTTCAAAGTTTCTTTATTGTTACATCTTCTGTATGGGTTCATCATAGTAAAATGATTTTGTTCTGGTTCCTCAGACATTGTAGCAGCAATACAAAAAATCAATATATTATTTTCTGCTACATTGCATCCATCTTCTTCCTAGAAAGCCTACTTTTCACCAGAATCTTTTTCTGTTGCTGTTTGTTGATGAGATCTAGCTAGTTTCTGATATGTTTATTTTCCTCTGTGATGCAGTGTTGTTTCGTGCAGGTGACGGTGTTCAATTCAGTCTGCTCTTCCAGCCATCTCTGTTTTCTGTATTTCCTCTAAGGTCTCTTTCTTTCTAACCTCCTACTAAGATCGTTGTTGAGTGTGGTGTTCACATTGAACAGAACCTCCACATCTTCTTGGGAACAGCCCTGGGGGACCGTGTTCAACTAAGTATAAGTTTAAGCCTTCAGCTTGTCTCTCCAAGGCCGCTGTTATTCATCTCCACAGTGAGGAACAGTCAGTTTCTTCCTTCCATCTAATCATCAGACCGTCCGCGTTGCTTCCACTTCCACCTTTCTTGTTTGCTTCAATCTGTTTATTTGCAAGAAAGAGATAGATACATCTGAAAACTGCATCACATAAATTAAACCTTCATATTTGTCCATACTGCTCCGTTCTTGTAATATACAATGACGGAGCATCCACAGGCACTGCTTATCTTTCAGTCTTTAGCATTTCAAGCACCATTGAGATACTCCAACTTTCAAACTGCAACACCCAAAAGCATAAGTGCATCGAAGGTATTATGGACTTAGGTGTGAAATTAGTTAGCTTTGAAAGTTGCTGTAGAACTGGATTGAACCTAACACAGAGTTGTATGGTGTTCTGAACGTATTTAGTCATCATGCCTCATCTAGTAACAACATTTCACTGCTTTCCTTTCTATTCTGCCAAATAAGAGCTTCCCTTTGTCTCTCGTTCATTTCAATGAACTTATTGAAATCGACTGAAATTAGGCCAGAGAAGTCGTCATCTGAACTGTCGTCCTCGGGCTCTGACAGGTCCGCAATGGGGTAACGCAAGATGGCTGCCACTCCACTCAGCTGAGTCAGCTGCTCGCCAGACACATGGAGACTCGAGAATATTCTAACTTTGCTACCATTGCCTCGCACTTTGTCCACCAGCCGTACATACCGAGCCCTAGTGGTGATATCTTGGTGCCTGAAAAGTTCATCGCTCATCAGCAAGGTCTCGATAGCCTGAGCATCAGCAGCCTTCTCCACATGAGCCAGGCCATAGAAAGCTCTGTCAGGCTCATGTTGGAGCATCTTGTAGAAGTCACCCAGGGCTTTCACCTCTCCTGCTGCCTTGGTGTCGGAAAGCTTATTGGTGACGGTGGGATCAGACAGGATTTCCTTGAGGGAGTACTTGTGACCCGACGAGGAGTGGACCGGCAGGAATTTGGGCCGGTTCTCCAGCAGTAGCTTGTTGTCCTGCCGGGCCGCCTCCCTGAAGAGATATGTCAGGAACTGGTCCTTGACAAACCCGGGGCTGCCCACCAGGATGCACTTGACCACGTCAAAATTGATGTGACGGAGGATCCCCTGCATCACCGCCTCGTAGAACCTCTCCAAAGCCTTCTCGTGCTGGGTGCAGTTGCCCTTCCTCTTGCGAGGAATAGGGACTTCCACCTTTGCCCGGACCAGGGTCATGGCAGGAGTCACCAGCACCAGGTTAGCCAGACCCTCTTGCATCACCACCGCCGCCAGATCTGCCTTCTGGGTGGCGTCACATGCCTGCCTGATCCTATCGAGCACAACGCTGTCCCAGACCTTTTTGGCGAGAGTGAATTTCCTGTTGAGCTCTAGCTCAATGGTGTGGTAGGATCCCATCTTGACATACTCGTTCTCCTGTATGTTTCTGCCCTTTACCCTCAGCTGGCAGGCCTGGGAGTCAAAGTCAATAGTCTCCACACACAGAGTCAGGTTAGTCCGCACCCTGTAGCTGCCCATACTTTCACCGGTAGATGACGACGGCTGCACCTTTCTGAAGGTGGAGGCCCTAAGACTGTCACCAACTTGGAGCAGATTATAGATATGCCACATGTCCTCTGCCTCCTCTGGCAAGAGAGACACCTGACCGGCACCGTACTTCTGGATTGCTTTATGAAGCAACTTCATGTTCGCTGAAAGGGGCGGGGGCACTGCTGCAGGGGTGTCCGGTTCAGAAATGTCTGAGCTTAAAGGAAGTTATTGTGTGACTAGAAGCAGTATATTGAGCTTGTGGGTTTGACATCGAATCTCTGCTCTAATGCTTCCTTTTGTAAGCAATGAAGTGTCATTATGGTCATTCAGTACCTGATTGATAAAGTCCTCGATACTGCGGTGTGTTCAGGGTTTAATCTGAGCTGTCTCAACACTCACATCATCACTATGATATAACTATGATGTCAGTCATGCCCAAATATGGAGTTCCAGTATAACAGTATATTTGTTATTTTCAATGATTTGAGTCAGTTCCATATTTAGTCAAATCGTCATTTCTTAACTTCAGAATGAATCACTTGCCTTGGTTCCAGTTCGGTTGCTCCAGTATCCATCCTTTAAGCTTATTTAAGAGTTTTGTATACATGCTGGGCTACAATGCCAAAACAACCCAAACTTACCCAAAAGAAGTCATGTTATCAAGACTGATCTGTCTGTTCCATCTACATTGCTGGCCAACAATAACCTACCTGACCTGGCGGAGACCTGTGCTCAGTGGAGCACTTTTTCTAGTTAACTATTCATATCTACATATTGTCCAGGGAAGCCATACCATTATTAGACCCTGTTTTGTTGTGAAACATTTGAACTGACATGAAGCACAGTCAATGATGTGGTACTGTAGGTGGGGTGGGGCATGGTGATGTTTGTGGTCATTTCCAGAATGGAGAAAGGTGGTGTAGTACCCATGAACCATGGATTTAATTATGACCAATGAAATTATTTTCTTTTGATTACCAGGCTTTTAAGGGCAGTGCACTGCACCCATCAGTATACAAAGTGTATATATATATATATATATATCAAAATAGGAGGAGAGATTGTTGTGCTGTCAGGTGCTCAGTCAACGCTCGTCTTCTGGACGGAATGTTGAATGTTTAATAAATTATTTCCAAGTGGTGGACAAACATGGCAAGAATTCTGCACAGAGTTCCTGAAAATGTCAGGTCATGTGGCGCCAATGCGTTAAAAAGGTCAGTTTCCGTGCTCTGCATCTCTCTTGGTCAGAGGTCCCCAGCCTTTTCAGGATCAGCGCCCGTTCATGGCCCCTCCCATCTGACCTTTACAGAGCGTGTTCATTTTAATGATCAATCAATCAATTGTGTTCAGGCTTGGATCAATGGAACTAACGTTGCTATAATCAGGGGTTCTCAAACTTTTTTCATGTCAAGGACCCCCCGAATTATATGTATTTGATGTTTCAGGGACCCCCAGAAGCAAAGATTTGAGTTAAAAAAAGTTTTGCACAAGCTTAGATCTGCTATTTTTGAACAGCCAAAGTATAAAATGACACAGATGTTTTCCCGGTTTTAATGGGTTCATATTGATGTTATATTATCAATAACATTTTAGTGTTTTGCCAATTATTTGGGGGCCATTGCAATAACCTGACGGGCCACCAGTGGGCCCTGCATGGCCCACAGGTTGGGAATGGCTGCTCTTGGTTTGTCCATTAAGGCCATTAAGAGCCCTATAGCGTTATATAACGTTGCGGTGAAAGCATGAGGCAATCCCCATCAAAGAGACTTCCCTCAGCTGAGAGGAAGGGAGGGGAGGTCTGTACCCCGCTGCTTCTGTCTGTCTGTCTATCTCTCTGTCGATCTGTGTCTCTCTCTCTCTCGCTCTCTCGCTCTCTCTGTCTCTCTCTCTATCTCTCTCTTAAACCCACAATATATAGGCCTGAGTATGTAATGGGAAGTAGATATATTGCCATCGTTGTGACCGCTTCTGTTCTACATTAAATTGTCTCTTATAATATGCACCATAAAGTGTGTGTGTGTGTGCTGTGTGGGCGTGTGCGCGTGTGCGAGAATGTAGGGTGTAAATGTGTGTGTGTGTGTGTGTGTGTGTGTGTGTGTGTGTGTGTGTGTGTGTGTGCGCGCACCAGTCTGTGCTCCCGGGCAGAAGAGTGTTACTACGGCCAGTCATCTCTCTCATCACGTGATTCACCAAGTCAGGATGTGGTTGCTAAGCAACACCTCCCACCCTGTTCCCCCTCTCATACCTTCCCCCTCTCTCTATCTCTCCCTTTTACCCCTTTCTCATTCTCCTCATATTCCTTCTCTTTGTCATTTTGTCTTTCCTTTCCTTTTTCTGTCTCTCTCTCTCACTCTGCCACTTTTATTAGCCCTCTCTCTCTCCCCCCACGGTGCCCCCCCCCCACGTGCTCAGTGGCTCAAACATAGATTCTGTGGGTGTTGAAGGGTTATTTATAGAAACGTTACAAAAGAGGGGGAATTAGATGCTAAATTTAATCTGGAACTCCCTCTCTCTCTCTCTCCCCCCCCTCTCTCTCCCTCTCTCTCTCTAGCCTTCCTCTCCTCTTTTTCTTTTTGTCGTTCATCCACTTTCTCTGGGAGATTCATTCATAGATGCAGAGGGAGGTGAGAGATGAGAGGTGATGGAGGTGACAGATGTGTGAGGAGGAGCAAGGGAACGAGAGAGGAGGGAATAATAGCACTATACGACACATTTAGATGGAACTAACTTATATTTATCTTTACCTTAAATACACTTTCTTAGTTCATAAGTCACATAGCAGCAGACATTTAAAATGTCAGGCGAAACGAGTCTATATACGATTCTTCAGATGTTAGCACTTTGCTTTGGTAAGCGCTTTATAAAGTTATAACAATTATTATTATCAAAACATTCACATTATTTGGGCAAATTGTCTACATACAGTATGTGTAAGCCGTGTTGAAACATCTGCGGATTTATGTAACAGTATACACAGTGGTGGAAAAAGTACTCAAATGTTTTACTTACTGTAAGTAAAAGTATCAATACTGCAATGTAGAAATACTCTAAGTAAGTAAAAGTCTGGAATTCTAAATTTACCGTACAAAAGTATTGGTATCAACATGTCCTTAAAGTGCCAAAAGTAAAAGTACAAAAATGTTTGAAAATAGCAGATGTACAAGCTCACAAGATCTCAAGCTTGTAGATTGTCTATTTTCAAATAGCCTAGGTATAAAATAGGTATAAAGTGGTTAATGTATGTTTTATAATGTGATAATTTATCTGCAAAGTAACTAGTAACTAAAGTTTTCAAATAATTGTATTGGAGTAAAAGTACAATATTTGCCTCTGAGATGTAGTGGAGTAGAAATAAAAGCACTGAAAATTGGAAATACTCCAGTAGAGTAAAAGTACCTCAAAATTGTACTTAAGTACAGTACTTGAGTAAATGTACTTAGTTACTTTACACCACTATATATGGTATACAAGCACACACATGAAAACAATCTCTGGTATCATATTGCATTCTTAATAAGAGTCGTAACTCTTAACCGGTACTCTCAACGGTACGCCGCCTATAAACCAAAATATTCCAATCACACTCTGCTACAGTAAATCTAAACTGTGGTCCTGTGGACTTTTCCTATTAGTTTAGCTGTCATCGCCGTCTTCTTCGCCCTGACAGTGATTTACACTGCTGCCTTTCATCTACAGCGGGGTTCTGTCGGAGTGCCGGAACCATTTTAGATTGGACCATGCAAGACTCTGTTTAAAATGGAGAACCCATGCAGGGGGTGCACATACATGGTGGAAAGTAACTGCAAGCTGCTGTTGTTATGGAACGGATAGGGTATCATTGACTGACTGACTGACTGACTGACTGACTGACTTTTTTTCAAATATTTGTAGTGGAGTAAAAGTACAATATTTGCCTCTGAGAGTAGTGGAGTAGAAGGAAAAGTACTGAAAACTGGAAATAAGTCAAATTGTACAGTACTTGAGTAAATGCACTTATTTACTTTACACCACTGTAGGTAGGTAGGTATTTAGGTATAGATAGATAGTGTTGTGAATTTAGTTGACCCTCCATATGGTCCTAAGAGTCTTCCTCTGACTAAGGGTGGTGAGTGATGCTTCAGTTGAGTGACGAGCTCGGAGAACAAAATGTCACCAGGCAGTATCACACGACAAGAACTGAAGTTTATCATGAGCTCGGCCCTGGCCTCCCAACTGTGGGGGACTGGTGTAGGGCTGGTATAGCGCCCAGGATCACTTTGAAATTGGCACCGGGTGAAAAAAATGGGTTACAAAAATCGCGGGATAAAAATAAAATAAAAAAAAGAACTGAAGTTTATCACACACACAGACACACACACACACACACACACACACACACACACACACACACACACACACACACACACACACACACACACACACACACACAGACAGACAGAATATACACAGTACTGGACACATGACGTGACCGGAAGATATGAGACATTGTAAAGAACAGAATGAGTACAGGAACACAACGTCCATCTCGTGTCATTGTGCACAGACAGACGTCAGTCTATCTGATAAAGTAGTTGATGGCCATGGCGTCAAGTGCATCAGTATGTGCTTATGCAGATGAGAGTGATTCAACACATGGATTTACTGGGTCAAGCAGATAAACGTCAGTCCTATAATCATACAATCGTAACCGGTAGAAAGGTAGTTACTGTAGATTGACGTACACAGGCATACATATGCACTGATGCTGTACAAAACTTGGACAGATAGGGCAACAGACAACCATTTGCTCTTCTATATACTTTGCAGTGCTACATTTACACTTCGATCTCTTACCTAAGATCCATCATTGGACAATACAAGGCATGCGCCAAAAAATAGAGCTGCTTTCCCCCCCGTCTTAAACAAATACTGTAGCAGTTTACATATTAAAGGTTAATGAGTATTCAGTCCGTATAGGAAGTGCATTCTCCTCTGGTCTGAGGTGGGAGTGTATTGTCGTGACACTGGATGTATTGACTCACGAACGAATGTGTTGGTCCCGGGAGGCACATAAACACTGAAGCTTTTAGACATATCACACTGTACAGTACTTCCCTCTTTCTTGCAATTTCCACCTCTCTCTCTCTCTCTCTCTCTCTCTCTAACAAGACACATACAGGGGGAGCCTTACAATAAGTCCCAATTTACAGCCACCCATGCAGGGTAAGAGCAGCTGAACCTGCAGGCCATAATGCTGTGTACACAAGACAAATGAGCAGACACTACAAAGGGAGTCCCTGCAGTGTTTTCTACCTTTACCCCAGAGAACCCTACCAATGGGCCCATTATTATGGCATGTGGTAGTAGCCCCCGTTTCAACTGCGGCGCCAGGCGGAGCTAAATCGGGCCCTAACCCATTATTCATGTGGATCACTTTTTAGCCCATATCGCACTGCATGGAGAAAACATTTTGTTGAAGGAATGTTAACAGGGTGGCAGGTAGTGGCAGAGAGAGGGTGGTGGATGATGTCGGAGCAGGTTTGATCCCTTTAACAGACACTTTGTGTAACTGCAAGATTTGTGTGACCTTAGTATAACTCCTCGTTACATTGCTATGGGGAAAAAGGTAGCAGCTAAAAGGTGGAAATGGAAATGTGTGTGTGTGGCGGTTTATGGAGAACTGTTCAAATTCAATTCAAAGGAGCTTTATTGGCATGAGAAAACATACACAATGTACGTTTACATTGCCAAAGCAATTGTTCAAGCTACATTGTGCACAACTTTAAAGGAGAGATCTGGACATTTTAAGTGTTATCTTTGATGTGTCGCTTATCACTCACCATCATTGAAAGGGACGTTGAGTTATTTCAGAGAGTCCTGTGTCGTCATTTTTTCGACCCCCTCCGTTGGCATAATGGGAGCCCGTGTATGAGTGAAATTCGTCTATTATAACCGATGCAAAGAAAAAAATTTCTCTACTACTGCTCATTGTAGAGTCTCATGATACTCAAACATGCACTGAAAGTCCCCGACAAGCTAACGCTAATGCCGAACGAGCTAACGCTGGTTGCTTGTTTCTCTCCCAGAACCTGGCAACTCGGTGTTGCCAGGGAGAGAAAAATGTCCGGATCTCTCCTTTAATAGCTTGTGTACCCACTACCCATACAGTACATCTGTAAAATATCCAATTCTGTACTATAATTCTTGAAATTCACAAATATTTCACAAGATGCATACATTCAGGGACTCAAAAGCTGTTTGATTCATGATGTTCCGCATTTGTCTTTAAAAGTTATTAAAGAGGATGGACGATGGCATCAAATAAATAGATCAGTGCTTCCAGTGCATACTTACTTAAGAGCTTTATCCTTCCTGTACCCATGTACCTTTACACAATATTTTGTTTGCTCAAAGGCCCGTCACGCTGATGATCTTGAACTCAAAGTACCATTAGATTCTTCCTACATCTGATACAGGATTAGGATTGTCATCATCATTATGCGATGCGACGCATTGTGAGTTAGTAGATCTGCTATTTTCAAAAGATTTGTATACATTTGAAAACTGAGTACTTTCTACTTTGGGTACTTTAAGTGTATTTTGATGCCAATACTTTTGCACTTTTATCCAAGTAAATTTGGAATTCCAGACTTTTACTTGTAACAGAGTATTTCTACATTTCAGCATTGATACTTTTACTTAAGTAAAACATTTGAGTACTTTTACCGCCGCTGGTCCTAGCTGTCTTGGCGCTGCTGACAGTGAAGAAGCCTCTGCAGCTATCTCAATGTCCTATCAAATACGTTGATCTTCGTTCAACCATTCCTGACCATGATAAATGACCAGTGATTTCCTCTGCAAGGTCATCACTGTGTGTGTGTGTGTGTGTGTGTGTGTGTGTGTGTGTGTGTGTGTGTGTGTGTGTGTGTGTGTGTGTGTGTGTGTGTGTGTGTGTGTGTGTGTGTGTGTGTGTGTGTGTGTGTGTGTGTGTGTGTGTGTGTGTGTGTGTGTGTGTGTGTGTGTGTGCGCGTGCGTGCGTGCGTGCGTGCGTGCAATTACATGGCCATTGTTGTTTTCTGGCCAGATGCAATCTTGCCACTAAATGATTTTGCTCAACAGGGAGCTTAAGTGTGTGGGTGCGTGCTTGAGAGAGAGAGAGAAAAAAGTGTTGATGGCGGTTCAAAAAGGAAAAAGGGGCTATGGTAAAATAAACAGAGGAACGACAAGAGAGAGATGAACAGATATTCCAGGCAGATTATTAGTCAGATAAGTAGAAGACTGGAGTATTGCTATCGTGTCTCCATACAATCCATTTGCATTGAGACGTTGGCTGTAAGATAAAGCCAGGGATAAGAGCTTTATGAAAATACCTTGACTCAATTTCCCCGGCTGATGTATACTTATAGTTGCACGCCAATGTGTCGCACTGAAAATAGCAGGTCTACAAGCTCACAGCGTGTCGTGCCACACCACATTGTGAGCTTGTAGACCTGCCATTTTTTAAAATAGAAAATGTTTTAAAAAATGTTTATAATTTTGAATTGTCTGCCGCCAAATATATATCAATTTGGGGGTCCTTGACATGACAAAAGTTTGAGAATCACCGGTATACAGTATAGAAACTGTAGAGAAATTATTGCTGCTCTTTTATAATTATGGCCCTGCTGTCTTCATATTTCACTCAATTCCGTTGAAAGTGCATGGTCATATAGTGAGTTTGAGACTCCATCGCATGATCATGATTCGTGAACATGGGCGTTTAGTTTCCAAGAGAAAATAAAAGTTTTTGGAGAGATACAGTTTGTACCCGACAGTAGTCATGTACATATATATCCATATATGTGGAATATATGTGGACATAATATAAGCTATATATGAGACATATATTTCCTATATATATATATATATATATAAAGAATTGTCCGGCCGTGCCCCCCCTAAAAATCGTCTATGGTCATGTACATTACAATATTATTATTATTATTATTATAGGACGATGTTGCATGGTAGCAATTGTTCAATCAGACTCCATCTTCTACCAGTGTGGAGTGAATTGTGAGTCACTCTCCCTCCCCCACCCCCCCCCCCCCCCTCCATAACCCCTCCATCCCATCCTGAGAATTATGCAACTGTCCAGTGGATGCGGGCACGCTCAGCTGTCAGTAGGCTGGAGGGAGGGATGGAGGGAGGGGATGGTGGATGGAGGGATTCAGTGAGTGAGAAGAGAGCGAGAGAGTAGCTGAGCGCGGAGAGAGCGTTTTACGGGGCATCTCTGCTTGCTTGCGTCCATGTGCCTCCTCTTATCAATCTCCCTCTCCCTCTCGCTTCCTCTGTTCTCATCACTCCTTACTCCTTCATTCATCTCTCTCTCTCTCTCTCCCTATCTCTCTCCCTCTCTCTCTCTCTCCCCTCCCTAGCATCCTCACACATCCACCCATTCTCTCGCTCCTCTTCCATCAAGGTCATTGGCAAGGACAGGCTCGTCATGCTATCTGGCTGCTGATTGGTCTGCGGGAGCCGGCTGGGCCTTAAAGAGACAGCGATGCTCTTTCCCCCCTGGTGGTGGCCATCTTTGTTAGGCTGCCAAAGCAGAGCACTTCAGCAGGGGAGTATTTGACTGTATGTTGGGCTTTTTCTGCCCAACTCCAGCTGGCTAATTATTAAAAACAGATTTTTTTATCCTTAGGCCTATATATATTTTCTGCATAATGTCAATGTTGTTTCTTTTGTGCCTGCACCTTTAAGCGAGGGCAAGGTCAGAGTGACTCCCTACTCTTCCATAGCTATTGATCAGTGGAGAGCCAGGCCATATGTGTAGAACCTCTGACCCGGCAACGTACAGCCCTCTGGCCCGACACTGTCTGATGGAGTTGGGGGTGGGAGCAAGGGATGGAAAGGGTGTAAGATACATGCTTTATCAAAAGTTGCAAGCACATGTACACACTGCTTTCCTGTGCACTGTGCATGTGTGAGATAAACACTAGTGTTTGTGAAACAGTGGATGTCAGATTGAGTGTGTGTGTACTGTGTAGAACAACATCATGAAGTAAAGCGCCATCTGAAATGTTGCAGTAGAAATACACGCCACACAGAGTTATCCCCACTATTCCACTATCTGACAGCAGACACCGAGAGGTTAACGCAATCTCTCATGGCCAAACCTATACGTTTCCTGTTCAAATATGTTAGCTTTTTACAAGGTGTGTTGTGAGAAAAACAAATTGTGAACTAATGCTGTATTTTGTGGTTTTCCAAACGTGGCATGATGGTTTGTCAATTTTCACATACTGTATACTATACTGTTTCTATTCTCAACAGACCAAACAGTTTTGTTTTATTCCAGACACATTCTTATTTACAATGACGGCCTGGAAAAATGCCAAGCCTCTTGAGGGAGAGGGGGTGGAGTAAAACAAAAAGACAAGTATAAAGAAAAGGAAAAACAATTATGTCAAGCCTATAGTCATTATAGGCGTGATGTGACACATCTGAGATTGTTGAACAAAATTCGATTGGAAAAAAACAAAAAACTTAGAAAATAGGGCTTGAGTGGTTCAAATGAAAATCAAAATGTGTGCTAAAAAATGTCATACTGTACATTGGTGTATTACAGTATGTATGTAAGATGCAAACCAGAGAACCTAGTTGCATTCTGTAACTGGACCAGTGCTACTATTATGGGAGCAGATAGATTAAGAGAAGCATGCTGGGCTGGTGGTTCACATGCTGTGTACACATGCACGCACACACACACACACACACACACACACACACACACACACACACACACACACACACACACACACACACACACACACACACACACACACACACACACACACACACACACACATGAAAAGACACAAATAGAAACTCCCACAGCTCACTGTGAATTATTTAGGATAACAGCACTTGTTATTTTGTGATTTTGCCCTCCTATAAGCAATATCTGTTGCTGTATGGCTTACGGCTGCATGGTTGGATTAACACAAAAAAAAGGGTGAAGAGAGAAATGTAGAGCTACGTACATTTGCATAACATCTCACTGTAATGGATACAATTCAAGTTACATTTCTTGTTTCAAGATTGTCTTCATACTTTTTTTTGACAGAAGTGACAGTGAATGCATTTATAAAAAACAGCAAACCAGTGTACTGAGTTTAAATAACTGAATAGTCTGAAAGTAAACATGTAATTAAAATAGTTAGAGAGAGTAAATACATTTTCAGCTGCATTCGCAGTAGCTTATCTTGCCTCTATATTTGGTCGATTCAGTTTCTGTCTAGAGAGAGAGAGAGAAGATCAAGATGCAGAGAGGTAGACAGAGACAAATCAATGAACAGACTGTAAAAAACAAGACCGGGTCTAATAACTGCGGGGCTTCCATGTGGATGAAATCAGTTATCCAAACAGACAATCAGCGAGGCATACAGACCAACACAGTATCATATGTTATCCAAACAGACAATCAGCGAGGCATACAGACCAACACAGTATCATATGTTATCCAAACAGACAATCAGCGAGGCATACAGACCAACACAGTATCATATGTTATCCAAACAGACAATCAGCGAGGCATTACAGACCAACACAGTATCATATGTTATTCAAACAGACAATGAATCAGCGAGGCATTACAGACCAACACAGTATCATATGTTTAAACAGACAATGAATCAGCGAGGCATTACAGACCAACACAGTATGTTATCCAAACAGACAATGAATCAGTGGGGCATTACAGACCAACACAGTATCATATGTTTAAACAGACAATGAATCAGCGAGGCATTACAGACCAACACAGTATCATATGTTATCCAAACAGACAATGAATCAGTGGGGCATTACAGACCAACACAGTATCATATGTTATCCAAACAGACAATGAATCAGCGAGGCATTACAGACCAACACAGTATCATATGTCCTGCTGTGGGCAGACCGTTCATCTGTGAGTGTGTATCGGTGCATGACAGTAGGGCGATTATGTTTGGTTTTGTGCTTTCATTAATTGAGCCTATGCAATGCAAACACCTGTCATGTTAACATTAGGGGTGTGTGTGTGTGTGTGTGTGTGTGTGTGTGTGTGTGTGTGTGTGTGTGTGCGTGTGCGCGTGCGCGCGCACGCGCACGCGCTGTGTTTTTACCTGCAGGACATGTCTGTGCTCTGTGATGCAGTGATAAAGGTCATCAGAGCATGCATGGCATCCCCGTGTTTTTCAGGTACACACACACACACACACACACACATTAGCGTACACACACTTTCATGTGCATGAATGCACACAGCACTACACACACGCTGTACACACTCAGACACACAAGCGTGTGTGCATAGTCTGCACACACACACATCACTGAAAGTTTGCTCTTCATTCATCCAAAAAACACATTTCCTCTCTCCTCCCCAACCTTTTTTGTTTTCATCTCTTCCCTCACTCCTGTCACCGCTCCCTCCCTCCCTCCTTCCCTGTTGCTTCTCTTTCTAATTTCCCCTCTCACACCATTACCGTCTCCTCCATCTGTCTTCTCCCCCGTTTACCATCTCAGTTTTGTTGTTTCTCTCCTCTTTCTCTGTCATTAGTTCTTTTTCTTTTTTTTCTCCTCTGAGTCATCCATAATTGTTTTTTCTCTCTCTTTTTTTCATGCTCCACTCTCCTCTCTGCCCTCCTTGTTTGTTCCCTTTCAGCACTGGTTTGACATCCTGTCTGTCCAGTCTCCCTCTCCTCGTTTATACGCAGACACTTTGTTCCAGTAATTAGTAGGTGCAGGGTTTGATTTGTAAAAGGAAACATTTAATCTTAACCCATTAAGACCTGAGGCCGATTCTACAAAATGTCTTCTAAATTTGTTTTTTTTAAAGAACCTATGTTGCTACATCAATGGTTCTCAAACGTTTTCATGTCAAGGACCCCCAAAATGATATGTATTTGGCCGTGGACCCCCATCTCTAAATATTTTGTTCCAGGGACCATATGCGGCGGGTGAGCTTGACAATTGGGAAGGCTGGGGTTTGGCCGCGTGCCAAAAAAATGCGGTTTCTGGGTGGATTGTGTTAGTTTATTTTTTATTTTTGGTTACTTTATTTCGGTTTTAGGGTTAGGGTTAGGTTAGGGTTAGGTTATTTCATTCTTATTTTTGCCTGATTTTACTGATTTATTATCCCAAAAATTACTAAATAATGCTGCGCACATATATTATATATAATTTGCACAATTCCTAGAATTTCCCAGCATAACATTTGGGAAGGCTTAGCCTACCCTAGCCTTCATTACCCGCCGCCTATGCCAGGGACCCCCAGAGGCAAAGATTTGAGGTACAAATGTTCGCTTAAAAGATATGAGTATGAGATAAGAGTATATATTCAAAGATTTGTAAAAAATGTTCACGTTTTTTGAATAGCCAAAGAAATCTAAAATGACACAGATGCGTTCCCAGTCTTAATGGGTTAACATACATTTTGTATTGAATTTGTTAAATTGTAATATTATCAAACCATAATATCAAACGTATCAGACAGTTGGGGGCGCTCGGGTGGCGCAGTGGTAAAGTATAGCTGCTTTGTCTCTGCTGGGGGACTGTCACTGCACCAGTCAACCTGTCAACTGTCAGCAGGGGGTTTTGGGCGGGAGGAGTAGGACGAAGGCTCTATGTCCTCCCGGTGGGGGCTCCTCACTGCAGGTGAGTCAGTCAGTAGGATACGACAGCGGTGACAACGCACAGCAATGTGTGTGGGGAGGAATCAATTGCCATAACGTCTAAATTGGGGAGAAAAAAGGCCTTCCCAAAAGTATATATCATGCATGTTTTTAATTCAGGATGACCAGTAGCAGGGATAAAACGTATCCCCACCGGCAATTAAAAGATGAATTGTGATATTAATTAGCATTTTAGTGCAAGTACTGGGTGTATGCGCCGATCATCAAGTATACTTTTTTCAAACTGAATAGGGGGCAGGTATTAACCCATTAAGACCTGAGGCGATTCTTTAAAAAAATCTAAATCCTAACAGTTTTTTGAAAAAAAATAAAAAAAAAATATCAAGATTTTTCAAAAATAGCAGATCTACAAGCTCGTAGCGCGGCACTCGGTGCCGCGCTATGAGCTTGTATATCTGCTATTTTTGAATAGCCAAAGACATCTAAAGTTACACAGATGCGTTCTAGGTATCAATGGGTTAATAAGACTGTATTCTTCTTCCTGCTCCTTTTCGCTCATGGGTGTATTAGATTACATGAATTATTATCCTCTGATAGGAATTGTATGTACTGTAATACACTACCATGTGCGAAACAAAATGAAATGAAATGAAATAAATGACCAGAGGCGGGGATATCAAAAGCAGAGGCATGGATCCCCCCCCCCCACCCCCAGAAAATAAAACCCTGGGTGCATGTATCTCCATATATGGGCATGTTGGTCAAATCGGCGGTGAGACGTAGGTGTGAGGGCCGCGTAGCTTTATACGTAGATATATCTAATTCCCTAAAGGCGGGGCCCCCACCCATCCTTACAACCCCATCACTTAGTTTCATTGAGATTGTAGCTGTTAAGGATGCATTAGTGTTTCAAACACGCCAAATGTTACAGGGCCTACAATCTGGAGTGTTCATTCACCTCTGAGTGTATAAACTCTGTACGGGTGATGACGCAGGTAGTAATGGGGGCTGGGGTGTGACATTCTTCGAAAATGGAATTATTTCTTATGCAGAGAGAGGTCTGACTCATAGCTTTAATGATAACCTGTAATGTGTTTCGTGCCAGCAGTCATTATAGGGATTGTGAGTAGGTGTTGTTTCCTTTTTGAAAATGATGGATGTGTCATTTTGGGGAATGAGCTGCTGAATGGCCCTGCTCGCCCCCACAGCTCCTCCATCTGGACTTCACCACCTCTTCCTGTCTATGTTTAGTCACAGCGGAGAAGACAGTGGTCTGCAGTGGTGGAGAAAGTACTCACATTTTTTACTTAAGTAAAAGCATCAATACTGCAATGTAGAAATACTCTGTTGCAAGTGAAAGTCCAGAATTCAAAATCGCGTGAAAGTCCGCAATTCAATTTTGCGACGCATTGTGAGCTTGTAGATCGGCTATTTTCAAATGGCCGAAATGTATATAGGGCTGAAGTGGTTAATGTATGTTTGGTAATAATAATCAAAATCTACAAAATAACTACAGTTTATTTGCCTCTTCGATGTAGTGGAGTAGAAGTAAAATAACTGGAAATACTCTAGTAAAGTAAAAAAAATACCTCAAGATTGTACTTAAGTACAGTACTTGAGTAAATGAACTTAGTTACTTTACACCACTAGTGGTCTGTCAGTACTGTGAGCCTGAAGAATCTCTACCATCCACCTCACTGATGTACCATGATAACCACACACACACACACACACACACACACACACACACACACACACACACACACACACGTGCTGTCCACTCGGATGCTATCTACGCTACAGCTGTGGACAGCTCTGACCTCTTCTTCTCCACCCGACCCACGTCACCCACCGCCCCTCCTCTCTGCAGCGTGAGATTAGGTCACGCTCACACATGAGCAGTGAGTGAACCAGGGATTGGGATCGGGATTAAAGTAAAAGTCAGACCTATACGCTACCATGCTCTACCCTCCCCCCTCTGCCCTCTCTCCTCAGATTACAGCCTATAAACCACGCCCTTCCACACGCACACACACACACACACACACACACACACACACACACACACACACACACACACACACACACACACACACTGCAATACACATGCTGTTTATGAAAGCATATACTGGGCAGGCTCATACTGTATATTTTCCCATACAATGCTACATCATAGAAACCACAGCACAATTGCAGGGCTTTATGCTACCATGTATAGGTCCACTCCTTTCCCCCCCCCCCCCCCCCCCCAACGCCAAATCTCTTCGCCAGAAATAGACGATCTACAAGCTTATACAATGTGTCGCATTGTGATGCATTGTGAGCTTGTAGACGGTGCTATTTTTGCCAAATGTTTGCCCCAGAATAGGGACGCTATAGGGTTCATTATGGTTTAATTTCTGCTTTCACATTCAAGCCGTTGTGTTGAGTGGCCTAAAGCATTGGTTCTCAAAGTTCGTGCCGCGCTATGAGCTTGTATATCTGTTATTTTTGAAAAAAAGTTGGGGCGTGAGAAAAAAACAATCATGTGGGCATCCGACCCACAGGTTGAGAACCATTGCCCTAATCTAGCCCTCACTATATAGAGTATACATTCCCTTTCTTCACTGCCACATCCTATAAAGTGTGTTTACCTCGTGTTTCATCCTTGGCTCCCTGTAGCCTCTTGCTTTGTGAATCCTATTATTTCTGAGTCCCAACCTCACAGTTCTGCCTGCTTTCAGTGTGTTTGACCTTTTTCTTTTGCCTGTCCTTGGAATTTGGATTCTCGACAGCTCCCCTTGGACTTGTTTGCCAGTGTTGGGACCCTGCCCTACCCTGGCACTACCCTGTGTAAGCCTTTGTCTCTCTTGACAGTTGTGTTTATCAACTCCTTGTATTTGAACCTTCTCTGCCTCCAGACGTCTGCACTTGGGTCCTTCCCCTGTGTTTTGCTACCCGGATGCACTGTGTCATTTCACGATTTTGTTTTATTATTGTCTCCGCCAGGCCGAAAGGCATGGCGAGAGGGTATGTTTTGCCCCCTGTCCGTCCGTCCGTCCGTCCGTCCGTCCGTCCGTCCGTGTGTCCGTCCGTGTGTCCGTCCGTGTGTCCGTCCGTGTGTCTGCGCACACACTGTCCCTTGATGCCACAGCAGAACCTCTGCCCCACATTTTTCAGATCAGCCTGTCATAGCGCCACCATGAGGCCGACTTTTGCGAAACAATTCTTTTGATATTACTCCTACAGATTTTGTCCAAAAAACACACAAATGGGTACACAGTATCTCCATAGCCATGTGATCAACACGGATCTGTCCGATTTTCCATATTCCATCCTGATTGGCTAAGATTGGCTTCCAAAGTTTGCAGGATTGGTTCATTTTGAACAAAATGCCTCAAACCATGAACGCAGCATGCCATTTCAGTGAAATTTTCCACGTAGATTCCCACTTGGCCCAGGAAGAAATGCCACTTGAAAACTTTCAAATCAGCCTCATGGTGGCGCTATAACAGGCCGATTCACGTGTTTAGCTATAACTGCACCAATCTGTGTGAAACTTTGCACGCACACTCCCTAGAGGCCAAGGAAAAACCTTTGCCCTGCATTTTTCACATATGCCTTTTAGAGCGCCACCAGGAGTCTATAATAACCTACCTGACCTGGCGGAGACTTGTGCTCCGAGGAGCACTTTTTCTAGTTATTATTGGTATTATTATTAGTATTGTAAGTGCACGCTTCGTTATGGTTTATGTACGACAGGTAATTTGGGAAAGACATGCATATGGGGAGGACAAATGTCACAAAAGCCAAGAAACTGTATGCTTGTTGTTCATGTTTGTATGACTCATTGTGAATTCTACAACTCATAAGGTCCTTACACACCGGCGAATATGCGAATATACGCAAAATTCGGACTCGTTCCGAATAATTAAAAGACGCTTTTTTGCTTCGCGAAACTGATGTGGACGCCTGCATTGACTTTATAAGTTTAAAAAAAAAAAACGTATTTATTCGCATGAAGAATTCGCCCCGGTGTGTAAGGACCTATACTACTGTAAGTCAAATTGTGGACATTGCTTATTTGCCTGTGTAAGAAAGAGGTTGAACTGAATCAACGAAACGTCACTACATGCATAATACAGACCATTAACCCATTAAGACCTGAGGCCGATTCTACAAATGACTTCCAAATCAGTAGTTCTCACACTTTTTCGTTATTCAAAATAATTAAACACTTTAAAGATTTTTCAAAAATGTTCAAAAATAGCAGATGTATAAGCTCGCAGCATGGCACGAAGTGACGCACTGTGAGCTTGTATATCATATTCATAAACACAGCAACAAAACTGCAGCAGTAGAGTTGGAATGCAGTGTAATTACGTCGGACTTTAGCAAGGATGCTAATTCTCATCTGTAGTCCCACTGTTACGTCCCCGTCTTGGGGAAAAAGGGATGCAGCATTAAGTGGGAGTGAAACCCATTTTTATTTTATAAAGATATTTACATAAACTTGAATAGACTTCTAACAAAATGATATATGACACACGGAGCAACTCTGAGAAATCAAACAATCATCCTAAATCTAACCTTGGGAGTTTAACCACTTAACCGAACAAACACAAAATAAGGTACAACCAAAACCTCATTATTCTTTCTTTCTTTCTTTCCTTTATTTATTCAGGGGAGCCCACTGAGAGCAAGCTCTCTTTTTCAGGGACGCCCTGATAACAGCATATAACACATATAAAATACATACATAATGAAAAACAATAACAAACATTTGAATCATATTACAATCATCACAGAAGCAAATAAACAGTGTTACATGAAACAGGTGCAGTTACTATGAAATGTGTCCTCGAGAAGTACCCTAAATGTCTCTATTGAGACCAATCGCTCCAGTTTCAGAGAGTCCTGAAGTTTGTTCCATTCTCTACTCTAATCTAACAAAATATGATTTATACTCAAAACATACTAGCTAATACAAAGATCACACTGTGTGTGTGTGTGTGTGTGTGTGTGAGTGGGTGGACAGCAATAGTTCAAGTGCTGCCAGAGACTACAGGTGTTAAGGCCTTAAGTAGTCTTCTCCAACCAATCACTGGAAGCAGCTGCTGGTGATTGGCAGCCAGCAATCAGGACATGGTCAGCACCTGGAATTGAACACTCACACTCACACACAATCCCATACATGCACTGACACAATATCTCCACACCATCCTCACTCACACACGTGTACACCACACCCACCATGTAACAATAGCACAAGATATTGCAGGAAAAATGTGTCTGCCATGTAATCTCAAACAACAAAGACCACAACAAAACAGCGAAAAGAACAAAACAATACAACTATAAAAGTGCACACGTGTAAATAGAACCAAACTCTACGACTGTGTTAAAAAAACTGACTAAAATTATACTTACAAGAGATTGGTAAAATACCAACAAGGCAACGCTAAGACAATATATACGTAAACAGGCAACTATGCAAACCCAATTTACAATTTAGGCATTTAGCAGACGCTTTTTATCCAGAACAACTTACAGTAAGCGAGGTAAACACACACATCAAATGCAGAGAGACAGTGTAGTGCCTCAGTAATCTAGGATCATAGGTAAACCAAGAACCTAGCATCAGTCTAAAAAATATAATATATATTTTAAAAAAAATGTACATTGAAATAATAGAAACTATAGGATGCCAGGTCGACAAATGAACCTATAGATCAGTCTAAATAAAGCTATCTAAATTACATTTTAACCTAGGCATATGGTCGTCAAGGCTAGGTCAAGTGCTACGGGCTAAGGTGGAGTCTGAAGACATGGTTCTTCAGATTATCTTCAATTTACAATTTAGGCATTTAGCAGACACTCTTAATCCAGAGTGATTTACAGTAAGCAAGGTAAACACGAGGTAATACATCAAAAGCATACACAATAGCAATCTTCTTCTAAATGGTCAACACGTCTCTGGCACTGGTTTTTCTCTTCAGTCAGTCGGTTATATCTGGTCTGTAACTGGCGATAACTGTTCTGTAACTGGTCTTTCTGTTCAGTCAGTTGGTTATGTCTGGTCTGTAACTGGTTATAACGGTTCTGTAACTGGTTATAACTGGTCTGTAACTGGTCTTTCTGTTCAGTCAGTTGGTTATGTCTGGTCTGTAACTGGTCAAAACTGCTCTGTAACTGGTCTTTCTGATTTGTCAGTTGGTTATGTCTTGTCAGTATCTGGTCAAAACTGTCCTGTAACTGGTCTTTCTCTTCAGTCAGCTGGTTATGTCTTGTCAGTAACTGCTCAAAACTGTCCTGTAACTGGTCTTTTTGTTCAGTCAGGTTGTTGTGTCTGTTCTGTAACTGGTCAAAACGGTCCTGTAACTGGTCTTTCTGTTCAGTCCGGTTGTTATGTCTTGTCAGTAACTGGTCAAAACGGTCCTGTAACTGGTCTTTCTGTTCAGTCCGGTTGTTATGTCTTGTCAATAACTGGTCAAAACGGTCCTGTAACTGGTCTTTCTGTTCAGTCCGGTTGTTATGTCTTGTCAGTAACTGGTCAAAACGGTCCTGTAACTGGTCTTTCTGTTCAGTCAGGTTGTTGTGTCTTGTCAGTAACTGGTCAAAACTGTCCTGTAACTGGTCTTTCTGTTCAGTCAGGTTGTTGTGTCTTGTCAGTAACTGGTCAAAACGGTCCTGTAACTGGTCTTTCTGTTCAGTCAGGTTGTTATGTCTTGTCAGTAACTGGTCAAAACGGTCCTGTAACTGGTCTTTCTGTTCAGTCAGGTTGTTGTGTCTTGTCAGTAACTGGTCAAAACTGTCCTGTAACTGGTCTTTCTGTTCAGTCCGGTTGTTATGTCTTGTCAGTAACTGGTCAAAACTGTCCTGTAACTGGTCTTTCTCTTCAGTCAGTTTGTTGTGTTTTGTCAGTAACTTGTCAAAACTGTCCTGTAACTGGTCTTTCTCTTCAGTCCGGTTGTTATGTCTTGTCAGTAACTTGTCAAAACTGTCCTGTAACTGGTCTTTCTCTTCAGTCAGGTTGTTATGTCTTGTCAGTAACTGGTCAAAACTGTCCTGTAACTGGTCTTTTTGTTCAGTCAGGTTGTTATGTCTGTTCTGTAACTGGTCAAAACGGTCCTGTAACTGGTCTTTCTGTTCAGTCCGGTTGTTATGTCTTGTCAGTAACTGGTCAAAACTGTCCTGTAACTGGTCTTTCTGTTCAGTCAGGTTGTTGTGTCTTGTCAGTAACTGGTCAAAACTGTCCTGTAACTGGTCTTTCTGTTCAGTCAGTTGGTTATGTCTTGTCAGTAACTGGTCAAAACTGTCCTGTAACTGGTCTTTCTGTTCAGTCAGGTTGTTGTGTCTTGTCAGTAACTGGTCAAAACTGTCCTGTAACTGGTCTTTCTGTTCAGTCAGTTGGTTATGTCTTGTCAGTAACTGGTCAAAACTGTCCTGTAACTGGTCTTTCTGTTCAGTCAGGTTGTTGTGTCTCTTCTGTAACTCGTCAAATCTGCTCTGTAGTTGTTGTCTCTCCACCATGTTGGACTGATCTGTAAAATGAGAGATACACTATTTAAAAACAATAATAATGTCCAACTACCAAAGCTGCTACAGCTTATTTTTCTGCAACTCAAACTATTACTACAGCTAATAATATTTCATTTAGACACTTCAGCTCAGAAATAACCAGACCGTAATGAACCATTTAACCATTTATTAATATATGACCGTTACCATATATGCAATGATATTGCATTCAAGTTTGGCGGTGTGACTCTGCTCATGTGATATTACAGATTCCTGTGCAAACATGTCACAGATCATTCCATCACAACCCCCAGAGCAGAGCATTCAATTCAATTCAATTAAAGTGTCAAATCACAAAGTTGTCTCAACACTTTACATGTAGAGAAGAGACCCGACGATCCCACCCTGAGCAAGCAATTAGCGACAGTGGCAACGAAAAAACTCCCTCTTAACTGGGAGAAAACGTCAGGCAGACCCTAGGCTCTAGGGTGGCGGCCTTCTGCCTCGACCGTGTCGGGGGAAAAGAGAGAGGGAGAGACAGAGGAGAGACAGAAAGCATGAAACATAATACAGTTTAACATAACATTGAACCATCAATGCATAATTAAACAACCACAACATAGTACAATCCAAAAACGCAGTACAATACACAGAATCATGGAACCACGGAGTACAATACACAGAATCATAGAACCACAGTACAACACAGAAACAACAGTTATAACGCAACAGTTATTACACAACAGTTATTACACCACAGTTATTACACCACAGTTATAACATGACACGACATTAAACCCTTAATGTACAACCATCACCATAATACAACGCCATCTACAAAACTATCCTGCCAACATCAGATGCTAGGGAGGAGGCCGGGGAGGTGGAGGAGTTTTGAAACCTACAGCTGTACAACCGGCACTGACAGCCAAGCACATGGAATGAACAGAGAATGAACAGAGAACAGAGGCTGCTTAAATGAACCGCCTGAGATGCACTGTGGGTATAAGAGGGCGTGAGTGAGTTAGCTTTGTAGCGAATGAGAATGACAAGGGGTTGAACGTATGACTTAAGGAGTACAACTGAATAAGCTTGTTAGCGAATGGGGGGGTCCGGGGAGTATGAATGAAATATAAACATTCTGCCTGCCGTGTCTACATGAACTATCGTTTACACTGAATTTCATTTAGACACTTCAGCTCAGAAATAACCAGGCCGTAATGAACCATTTAACCATTTATTAATATATGACCGTTACCATATATGCAATGATATTGCATTCAAGTTTGGCGGTGTGACTCTGCTCATGTGATATTACAGATTCCTGTGCAAACATGTCACAGATCATTCCATCACAACCCCCAACACGCGCTCACTTGCAGTGAGCAATACAGCGCCACACCTTAACCTATATGAGAATGTTTATCAGTTAAAGCATCAAAGAGACGCACTTCATTTAATCCATTTGATATAAATGAATATATTACATGAATTAACTATGTGAGTTGTCAGCGCTGATACATTGTCAGTGCTGATACATTTCCTTTAAATGCATACCATGATGCCCTTCACATCTACAGCCGACATTCTGCGCTGCAGCAACTATTAGATGCACATTTGGCAAAACACAACTGTGTTCTGATGTTAAAGGAAATAAACTATGAAATTATGAATAACTATGTGTATAGACAGACGGTACTGTCTAATTCCTTCTATATGATGGCAGCATGCGAAACCCTTTAGGCAAGTCCCGCTCACCTGAACGGTGACCTGATATAGAAGGAATACACCAAGTGTATAGACAGACTGTACTGTCTAATTCCTTCTATATGATGGCAGCCATGCTAACCCTTTAGGCAAGTCCCGCTCACCTGAACGATGACCTGATATAGAAGGAATACGCTATATTTCTAGTGACGACCAATACCTTTGGTCAATGCCTACCACGTGAGGTACCTTGGTCAAGCCTACCACGTGAGGTATACGTGAGACCAAACACGACCAATACCTTGGGTTAACCGTACCTACCACCACGTGAGGTATTCGTGAACCAGACACGACCGATACCTTGGGTTAAATGTGTACCTACCACCACGTAAGGTATTCGTGAACCAGACACGACCGATACCTTGGGTTAAATGTGTACCTACCACCACGTGAGGTATTCGTGAACCAGACACGACCGATACCTTGGGTTAAATGTGTCTACCAACCTAACCACTGAGAATATGAAGACCAACTATACTATGAAGTTACCATAACATCATAATACCACACTATAGCGTACGTGAGACCATAACACGACAAAGCTATAGTGTTTTACCTGACCCCCAACCTGCGCTCTGGCAGGAGCAACTTAACATGACATCAATTATGCAACTCCTGATTTATTCATAATTGATCATACATTTACACTCATGGCTTTTTGAGCTGCGAGAATTTCACCCGTATTTAACGGATATAACGTTCATAAGTAGCAGATGACCAACGACCCATGCTTTCAGTGTGAATGATGGAACCAAAGATGATGCTGAGTTGCAGCACCGATCCGAAAGGAGTGAACAACTTGGGTCCACATCTGAAGGCATCCTGCTTCCTGGCAGCGAACCAAGCCTTGACGTGGCCCTCCCAACATCCGAACAAGGTTCATCTCCCCCAGAATTTAACCGCCGTTGAAGGTAGCGAGACATAGAAGAGAACGGACAAAAGCGGTATCAGTTCTTACAATAATTGATATTCCATTAGAATAAAGCGGTATCAGTTCTTACAATAATTGATATTCCATAAGAATAATTAATCTGATTTAGAGTGCTTAAGAGGAATTGAAACATGTGACTGAAAGAGAAGACAGGAATGGAAATGTCATGCAAGGGGTTAAAGCTTTCAGTGCAAGAAAGTATTCCCCACATCTAAGAAACCCATAAGATACTGATAGAAACTGCTTCCAAGTAATATCTACATTAGTTAAGATTCTTTCCTCCGCTTAGTAATTACATAACTCCTCGCAGCTAGCTGCGTTCATCGACACATGAGCCGAGTGATCCAAGCTACTTTTGAGTCAAATCATGCATTAACTTTTCACAACATTTCACTATCACAATCCCAACATAGAATGGAGCGATTTAAACACCCGTGTAATAAGTTCAATATAAAGCGACCATCCCAGAATACTTAAATGTCCGAGATCATTAAACGATCCATACCATTTGACATACGCCTGGATTTTATGGACGCCGTTCCTTTAGAACATCAGTGTGAGTGGGTTACACAGATCAAGCAGTGAGCAACCGACATGGCTTTCAGTAAGCTTGAACCAGAATAAATTTAGATTTGATTAATGATGACCTGCCTCTCATGACTTCGGCAGAAGTAGATCCAGTTATACCACCAAGGTGATCTTGAGAACTGCTCGGCAATGACCATATCGCTGCAGTAGTTATGAAGACCGGCAGCAACCCACAACCTGAACCTTCCCAGCATCCATGATGGACAGAAGTTCATGCCATCGTCAGAATTGGATCACCATAATGGGCAGTTGCTCAAGAAACATAAAACAGAAGCAGAATAAGTTTAAGCAATGAATGAATATCCCTTTACAAAGACATGTTTAAGCTAAAAGTGAAGGTAACATGCAAGTTAGCTCATCAAACGATGAATCCAATCCATAATGATGATAGAAATTGAAGCAGCAGAGAATCAGATTAGCCTTTGTATGCCCTCTAAATGGCACCCCCTAGAGATAATTACAGTTAAAACAATCACCCCATTCACGAGCTTCAATCCACAATGAATACAATAGCTACCCTTATCTGCTCTTCTTCCAAACTACTTCCATTAACCCTTCTTACATATACTACAATCCTTACCTCACATTACCTGTTAAGCTTTTGACTTGAATAGCAGTACGTGTCAATGCTACATAATGCTATACAACAGCCCCTTTTAGTAGTAGAATCAGTAGCTCGCACTTTAGAACTAACGGAAACCCAACCTGAACCTTCCCGGCATCCGTGATGGAAAGATGGTCATGCCATCAAAGCCTTGGATCACCATAATAGCAGTCAATCATGAAACGAAAACAGAAGCAGTGTGAATTCAAGCAATGAATATCTCTTTACAATGACATGGTTAGCTAAAAGAGAAGTAACGTGCAAATTAGCTTCAGTGCACTAATGAATCTACCTGCATCTGAGAATCAGATTAACCTTTGTTTGCCCTCTAAATGGCACCCCCTGGAGGACAACCCACTACAATTGAAGCAATCACCCCATTTCACAAGACTTCAAATCCACCATGAAGTAATTATCTATTTAAGCCTCTGCAAACTAATCCACCCATATTATATTACCTGAACTTGAGCGTTGATTAAGTGAATAGAACAGGAATGCAGAAATAACAGCTTCACTGAGTGGATTAAATTAACTTGAATATCCCATGATAGTTGTGTACCTATTTAACATGACAGTTACACTGCCATAATGCCTGCACATGACCAGTTAAAAAGAAAACACCCTTGCCCTTTCACCTTATTCTTACACAGTAGCATTGAACTGATCCCCATGATATGACTGTCAGTTGCATAGACTACAGTACCCAAGATGCATTGCTGTATTGTATGAGACTTCCTGATTACTCCCAAGGAGTAGTCACGTGACACCACCACGCCGTGTTGCCAGATTGTAAGAGAAACAAGCGGCCAAGTCTATAAAAACAAGTCGCAAAACAAATGTTTAGAATATTAAACATTTTTTGCACCATGATTACATATGAATCTGGGGTTCCTTCACATGAACACTGTTTAGTAATCATATTTGCTGTGACTTACAGAACACAATCCCAAAGTCGCTTATAATAAGCAGACATGGCAACACTGATTTGATACACATGCTGTGTTTTCCTATCCTGGCTTGAGTACATGTCTGAATTTGACTTCTTGTCTTATATTATGCCCCGTTGCAACAGATTGTCTACGACAGCCTTGATAAGTATAAACATATTATAAAAGCATTTGAGCAAGCAGTAGCAATACAACTGTTGGAAGCTCTGCTTGAAGCTTCAGAGCCAACTAGATGGCACTGCACCATTGTGGGTATTCCCAGAGTCAAGAGTGCCTCAGCAGAACAGCATTAGAACTTAGAAGCAGTACTTATTTTGGAAAAAGATTTGGCCCAAAATAGCTCCATTACTTCTATACCTTAAACAAACAATAATAATAATAATAATAATAATAATAATAATAATCTAAAATAGCCAAGTTTCATTACCTGATGAGGTAAAGGGGAGTAGCCTACATGGGAAACAAGCCTGCTGTGTTAACTGTGCAGTGTTGAACAAACAATCAAAGCTTTTACATGGCAACAAGCATGCTATGTTAGCGTTAAGCTAACAAACAATTCGATTTTTCCATACAATTCCAACTTTCCACATGGTAAAAGAGAGTAGCCTACAACCAAGCTTCTACTGTACATGGGCAGCAAGCATGCTGTATTAGCTTTGAGCTACAACAATTCCAAATTTCTACATGGCAGCAAGCATGCTATGTTAGCTTAAGCTATGAGCACAGTAGTGTTAGCAGCAATAATAGAAGAAGCATTGGCTGCTGTAGCAGTGGTAAAAGTCAGCATCATGAGCAAAATCATCTCATATAGCACCAAAATATCATAGAGCAGCACACAAGCGTAGATAAGCAGCAGATGACAGCTCGCAGCAGCTAGCAAAATGCATTGGTTCAGCAACCAAGGAATTTGAAAATGTGAAAACCTACAGCTGTTTGAAACCTACAGCTGTACAACCGGCACTGACAGCCAAGCACATGGAATGAACAGAGAATGAACAGAGAACAGAGGCTGCTTAAATGAACCGCCTGAGATGCACTGTGGGTATAAGAGGGCGTGAGTGAGTTAGCTTTGTAGCGAATGAGAATGACAAGGGGTTGAACGTATGACTTAAGGAGTACAACTGAATAAGCTTGTTAGCGAATGGGGGGGTCCGGGGAGTATGAATGAAATATAAACATTCTGCCTGCCGTGTCTACATGAACTATCGTTTACACTGAATACAGTACATTTTATGAGGTATCATCTCTGCTAGTGGAACATGTTGGATCGCCATAGATCAAACGAATTAAAACCAGTGATGGAAGAACTACTCACATGTTTTACTTAAGTACAAGTATCAATATCGCAATTTAGAAATACTCTGTTACTAGTAAAAGTCTGGTATTTAGAATTTACTTAAAAGTACAAAAGTAGTGGCATCAAAATAAAGTACCAAAAGTAAAAGTACTCATTATGGAGAAAATATCCTAAAATCTTTTGAAAATAGCAGATAGCTTCTAGATCTGCTATTTTCAAGTAGCTGAAGTGTATATATAGGGCTGAAGTGGTTAATGTATGTTTTATAATAGTAATCTATGTCTACAAAGTAACTAGTAGCTAAAGTTACTAGCAAATAAATAATTGTAGCAGAGTAAAAAGTACAATATTTGCCTCTGCGATGTAGTGGAGTAGAAGTAAAAGTATTGAAAATTGGAAGTGAAAATACCTAAAAATTGTACTTAAGTAGATGTACTAAGTTACTTTACACCACTGATTAAAACTGATAAAAATATTGTTATGAAACTTGACTTACAGAGAGATAGTGGGACAGCAATGTTGAGGAGAGCTAGAACAGCACAAAGCAATCCAACACCGACTCCAACCCGATTGTACCGTCTTCTGCTTCTGTCTGGAGGACACACACACACACACACACACACACACACACACACACACACACACACATACACAGTCGGTTAAATATTTGAACCTTCTTGTTTAAAAGGTTAAAAAGTATACATTTTTGTGATTTTTAGTTTTAGTAGCATCTCTTACCAGACTGCAGTATCTTCTGTAGATCTTCCTCCTTCTTGGTCTCGGGCTCAATATTTTCATTGGTTGCATCGCCCATCTGTTGGAGGTCAAAGTTTTTATAACGGCCTTCTACAGATATTTCTGCTTTAATTCTTTTCGCTGTTGTCATGGTGTCAACAATATCGTGATCTTCCCGACTTTATGAATTTAATTCTTGCAGGTATTTCATACGGTCCACCTCGTCACAGCACTCTGAACTATTGAGACGTGCGGCCTGTCTTTTATTTCTTTGCCTCTTCCTCCTTTATTTTGGTTTGCTCTGCCTTCCTCTTTTTGAAATAGTAAAGACAAAACAATGCAGGTCCTTCTTTTTTTTCTAGAAACGGGATCCCACTTCTGTCAAACTCCATAATAAATGTGATGTAGGAATCAGGTTATTTTGGTCAAAAAACGAGAACGAAATGGAAGGAATTAAGGTTGAAATCAAATCACCAAAACTACGGATGCTCAGGCTGTCCAATCCCTACAAGAGAACATTACGGCCACGGGCAAATACAGGGAGCAACAACACAGATCAAAGTGGGCAAATTCATAAGGGACACCATTGATTATCGTGACAAAGCAGTGGTGGAAGAAGTACAATTTTTTTACTTAAGTAAAAGTATCAATACCCTATTGTAGAAATACTCTGTTACAAGTACAAGTCTGGTATTAAAAATCTACTTGAGTAAAAGCACAAAAGTATTGGCATCAAAATATACTTAATGCACCAAAAGTAAAAGTACTCATTATTTAGAAGGTTTTCAAATGTATAAAATGTATGAAAAATCTTTGAAAATAACATATCTACAAGCTCACCACCTCGTTGTGAAGTTGTAGATCGACTATTTTCAAATTACCAAAGTATATATGATTTATATGGGTCCGAAGAAATGTTTTAATAATAATTAAAATCTACGAAGTAACTACTAGCTAAAGTTGTCAAATAATTATAGTGGAGTAATTATTGCCTGTGAGATGTAGTGGAGTAGAAGTAAAATTATTGAAAATTGGAAATACTCTAGTTACTTTGCACCACTGCAAGAAAACAAGTCTTATTGGAAGAAGAGAATAGGGTGCAACGTTTTTACTAAGTATTTTATTCTCCATATATCCTAAAAGTCTGCATCAATATTCTATAGGGAAATGTTAAATAAACCAAGATGTGTGAAAACCTAAGATTGATATGGCAAAACGACCTTGGCTGTGAGATTACTGAAAAAAATAACGGCAGACATTGATTTCAAATGTGGGTTGGGCTACAAGAGATAAGAGAAGTACGTTTATCCACTTGTACATAGATATTATTTGACACCCTTGAAACTGTTTCAGATTTAAACCAAGACAATAAATGTTGGAAGTGCAAACAAACAACAAATGGGTACATTTCTACATGCATTGTGGGACTGCTCTAGGGTAGTTATTCTCAAACTTTCCGTGCCGTGACCCCCCAAAATAATTATATTTAATCGGGGACCCCCCAAAATAATCATATTTGAACTGGGGACCCCCCACCCTGACAAGCCGATCTGCACGCTCAGAAGCAAAATGTTTGCCTCTTTCTTATATTATTTGACAATTTGACCAATGTTAGACCAGTTTTTCTAATATAGTTTGTTGATTACTTTTGATGCAGTAATGGTCTTTTTTCATTTCATTTCTTTTTCTTTCTGTGGGGACCCACAGGTTGAGAACCACCTCTACCTCTACTGCCGTTTTGGAAGTCGGTATTGAAATACCGACGGTGGATTCCCACATGCCACCAGGTCTCAATAAAGCAGAGATGGGATTAGTAGCAACAGGTTTTATTGTAGCAGCCAGGCTTATTTTACCTAACTGGCAGAGTCTGCATATGAAACTTATGACAGAATCTTCTGTATTTGAAAGTACGATTGCCAGGGTAACAATGTTCCAAATAAAGATGGCAAAATATGTTGACAATCTAATCTGGAGTCTAACAATCAGAGAGATGTGGGGAGAACAGAACATTATATAATATACTTACAACATTGTCCCAAAAAACAGGATGTTATCTATGGCCCAGCCGGTAAAGGTGGCCTATGTGTATTAACTTCAAAGGTAAAGCGATGGAGCCCACACACCCAAAAAATGTAAAATATACTTCTTTATTACAAAATTGACAATATATCAGTGTTGCTCAAACTTTTTCAAACTTTTTCCTATAATACACATAAATAGGCTAAAGGAAACTGTATGCACATCGACTGTGGGTGCTGGGCTAAAAAGGCTAAAACTTAAACGGTAAAAGATATACTTCTTTAATACAACATTGACAACGTTTCAATTCGCTTGTGGATCTTCTACATGGTCATTTGAGCATGCACACCTTTTGACACCTTTTGACCTTATAATGATGATTGTTCCCCATTGTATGTCACAAGAACAGAACATGATTGGTACATCATTGTCCCAAAAAACAGGATGTTATCTATCACCAAGCCGGTAAAGGTGGCAGCCTAAGTAAATTAACTTCGAAGCGGTAGAGCCAGCCCGCACACCAAAACACGGTAAAAGATACTTCTTTATTACAAAATGGGCAACTTTTTGATCCGCTGTAGATCTTCAGGTAATTTGAGCATGCACACCTGCTGACTTCCTTATAATGATGTTCCCCATTGTAAGTGACCTTCTGTCTTTACAACAATGAAGACACAATTACAAACCAAACATTTAAAAAAGTGTTCTTCTTTATTTCTTTTTTACAGTCTAGGTCTGTGGATAATCAGACATTCAAATGTTCTCAGTTCTTCAACGTCTACATTTTTTTCTAATTTCTTCCTTTCAAAATTTCAACTCAACTTACATTCACTATGTATATTACAGAATCAAAAATCATGACACATGGGCCCTATATCTTGCCTTACCCCTTATGCCTAAACGTTTTTTAGTATTGTGAAAAGCATTTTTTTATTGTTTAGTTCAAATAGGCAGCCGATCGACATCAACATGTTGTGAGGTTATAGATCGACTATTTGAACTATCTTTAAATGTTTTTCAAAATAGTAAAAAATACCTAAAAGGTTTAGGCGCATGCACAGAAAATAGCAGATCTATCTTGCAACAACAACAAACAAACAAACAAACAAACAAAACAAAAAACATAAATTTTACACAACACTGATGATAGACATAGTGCTGTGATGAAGCTCTAAAAAAGTTTATTCTGCCACACAATTTTATACAATATGTAGTGGAGGTTCCCCTGCTTCATCTCTTTCTCTCGGCTAAGAGATATGAGTCCTTGACCTGAAAAAACGTTGAAGACGCCTGGAATAGAGGGACAGATGGGCTGTCTTTGTTTAAGAAACGTTCTGCCCGAGTAAAAAAAATAATCAACGATTTGCACATATTTTCACGATAAAAAAAAATTTGCAGATTAGATGCTCATAGTGCGGCACTATGAGCGTGTCTATCAAAGAATCATGGAAAGGAAACATATGTCTTTTGGCAAAGCACTTTGAAGTGTTCCAAAATGCAGGTTAACCCATTCAGACCGGGAAAGCATCATCATTTTAGATTTTAATCACTTTAACCATTATCTTATACGAGTGCCGCACAATGAGCTTTTAGATCTGCTATTTAAAAAAACTTCAAAGAGGTACAGTTCAGTTCAGTTCATTTTTTTTTATTTTCGGACAATGGGCACAAACATAATAACAAATAACATTTCATTATTATTCTTATTTTCTCAGCAGTGTCCAAGAGTCCGAAAAGGGGCTAGGGAGAAGCACTAGGCTTGTCGGGCCCTGCCCTGTAGTCTTACAACTCTCTTTTCTTCATTATTTTTTTAACACAAAGCACGCCCCATGGCGTACTTACTTACGTATACATTATTCATATATACATATACATATACATATATATATACATATATACATGGTATGTGGTATATACATCCCAATATAATACAATAGTATGTTGTATAATATGATATAATTCAATATTACAATAGTAATAGTATAGTAATAATATAATAGTATATACTATAATTGCAAATATATAACACAACATATCCTAACATATCATTTAATATAATATATTATGATATAATATGATATAACAATACAGCAATTACAATATTATAACAATTTCTACTGTCTAATATAATTATATAATGTAATTATATAGAACTACATCATACTTTCAATTCTTCCCTTCTGTACCTATCGAAAATAGATCTCTTTAGTCTAACTTTGAATTTATTTATGTTTTCACAATATTTTAATTAATCCTCTAACCCATTCCATAGGGTGGCTCCATAAGAAGAGATGCACATTATTTTAAGATCTGTTTTCATCACATGTTTCTTGAAGTTCAGTGGTCCCCTGAGGTTATATCCCCCCTCTTTATCCAAATATTTGCTTCGTACATTTTCCCGGTAATTGATTATATCTTGCTTTATACATGACTTGTAGTGTTTTAAAGATGACCATATCCTTGAACTTCAAAAGATGTGATTGGAGAAACAATATGTGTGTATGGTCCCGATATCCTGCATTATTTATTACTCTTAGTGCTCTTTTTTGGATTATGATTAATGAATTTATGGTTGATTTGTATGTGTTACCCCATACCTCTGAGCAGTAATATAAATAGGGTAAGATCATTGCACAGTACAGAGTGTGTAATGAGCTGGGATTAAGTTCGTGTCTTGCCATACTTATGATTGCTATGCTCTTTGCCATTTTTTTCCTCACATGTTCTATATGGGGTTTCCAGCAGAGTTTATGGTCTAGAATCATTCCCAAGAATTTATTTTCATATACTCTTTCTATTATATTATTATCTATTATCAACTGGATATCTATTTTTATCTGGCGGTTTCCAAAGACCATACATTTTGTTTTATTTAGGTTTAGAGATAATTTATTTCTGTCAAACCAGAGTTTGTATTTGCTCATTTTTATTGTTAGGACCGTCATAAGCTGCTGGATGTCCTCCCCAGTACAGAACATGTTAGTATCATCAGCAAATAGTACACACTTCAATACACTTGACACTGAGCACAAATCATTGATGTATAAATTAAACAGTTTGGGACCCAAAACCGACCCTTGGGGGACTCCACACATAATTTTCAGGCTTCTAGATTTGCAGTTGTACAATTTGTTCTCTGTTTTGTATGTAGCTTTCAAGCCAATTTGACACCACCCCTCTGAAACCATACTTTACCATTTTCCTTATAAGGATAGTGTGGTCTATTGTGTCAAAGGTAGAGCCTGCACACCCAAAAAACGGTAAAAGATATATGAAGCATTGCGTTAGTTCATGCAGGACACGGAAGTCTTGCACGCCTCAGCTGTAATCAGCTGTCAGTCAGCTTATGTGAACATCAGCCTCCTATTCCCCAAATCCCCATTCACAGCTCTGCTGGTCATTAAGTCACACATTCATACTCCAATCACAGCTCACGCCTTAACAAAGAGGTTCCTTTAAATACGGCTTCGTATTCACTAGGTCTCTGCTTGTCTTGCTGCCTGCTCCATTGCTGCTTAGCTGCCTCCTCCACCCCAGCCTCCACCTTTTGATTAGAGTATGGCATAGGCTCAAATACTTGTGATTTATATCAATTCAAACTAATATGTCAATGTATTGCTTATTGTTTGATATTGTATCCCTATGGGGGTTTTGCTTAACCTGACTCCGCCAAATGGAAGAAGCTTGCGACACACATTTTGTTTCACAGCCTACTGAGCCTCTGAGACTCAGGTAGCAGAATCGATGCAAGACGGCGTTTAATTTTTTCAAGCTACTTGGCAGGTGATTGGATGATCCCGCCCCTAGCAGCCGCTGATTAATTCGTACATGCAGCGACCGGGCAGCTCTACTCCCTGAGCGATCCCAGATGCAGGGTGTATTGTGAAACTCAATACCGCCCCCATCTGGCTGAGTCAGGTTAGGTTTTGCTCAATCTGGGAACCCATCGCCAAATAAAAAGGAAAAACAGCGCCCTCTGCTGTTTTTTACTTATTCACTTGGCTCTGGGAGGAGCTATACGGTGGACCCGTGCGCAGGGAAACCGGGGTTTTGGTCTGCCTTCAGCCTTTCACTTCCGGTGGTGCGACTATGTTTTCATTCCCACTAACAATAACGCAGAACACTAACACCAATTCTCCCAAAGATAATGGATCGTTTTGGTTATAAGCCCACTTGTTTCTATGATGAAAGAGCAATTTAAAATGTTACTAATGTAAGACTTAAAAGTTCCTATGCCTAGCAGTAGGGGGAGCAGAGAGCAAGGAAGGAAAATGGAGAGAGAGGAAGGAGAGAAGAAGAAATGTTGTTGTTGTTGTACTGAGTTTGCCGGTTGTACACGTTGAATGGAAAGAGTAAAGAGTTGATATTCTAAAGAGACTCCTCGTTCTTTATGTAGCACCCCAACTGTTATACTGGTGGCAGCGGTGCTAAAGAACCAGCCCAAAGGAATTATTTTTTTTCACTTTTTCAACGTCGGAAAAAAACAAACAAACAAAAGGACTTGTGAGTGCTCAAGCAGCATTAAGCGCTCCATAGCAAGTTTGTCGGCAACAACCCACGTCTCTCCCCCCCCCCCCACCACAATGGAAGAAGCGGCAGCCCCAGCTGAGGTTGCACCAGCCCCACCTGCAAGAGCAGATTTGCCGTTCCGGCTGGAATTACCAGCCGCCTTTACTGGGGACGGAGATGAATCATTTAACTTCTGGATTACACGGTTTGAAGTAGCAGTCAATGTGTCTTCATCACAGGTAAACAAAGCTAAACTATTACCAGCTAGATTGTGTGGGCCAGCATTTGCCTATTGGCAGAGCCTTCCTACTGACATCAAGGATGATTATGACAAAATTAAAGAACGTCTGGCTGCAGTTTTTGGACGTGCGCAGTTTTTGGCAACGTTCCAGACCTATATTACAGCACGGCCCCGCAAACCTAACGAGCCTTTGGAGCTGTACTTAGCAGATCTGTCTTGTTTAGTGGAGAAAGCGTTCCCTAATTATGGCATGGAGGCTAAGAAGTGTGAACTATTCAGAAGATTTGTAGCAGGGCTGGACTCATCCTTACAACTAAAGATACATGAGCATGGTGCCACTGCTGTGGACTCAGCTTTGAAAATTGCAGCTCAGTGCGAGCGTGCCCAGCTTGCGCTTAACATTAACTCCCCCAGCCAACTCATGTCTGTCACAACCCCCCCCAACATACTACCTGCCCCAAATACAGGGACAAACGTAGCAGCAGCCATTGCCCAAATGCAGGCAGACATAAGGGATATTAAGCAGCAGCAGCATAGGCGCACAGATGACCAGCTGGAGTACCTGTCGGACCGGGTGGCACGGCTGCAGCTGGAGGTTAATACAGTGACAAAAAAAGAGCCTCAGTATGATATGCATTACAGTGCTAGAGACAGACCTGACCGGCGGGAGTACTCCCCTCACCGAAATGAATACTATGACCACAGGGCACCTGCACGCCGTGACAGCTATGATCACTATGGGGCTCGCAACATGCCACAGAGGAGACGTGAATATTCTCCATCTCCACGTTATTCCCCACATGACCATGACGACTACTCTAGAGGCCGTACAGCAACACGCCGCGATGACTGCGCATGTGGCACCACACGCTATGGTGATTCGCCTTACAGGGGCCGGGCAGCCTCACCCAGAGTATGGGGTGCGGAGCGTGCTCTTACCCCCCCGGCACCGCGACAGTCAGACAGACAGGACATGCCACGCCACCGCACCACCTCCCCAGGTCGCCGCGTGCGATTCAACTCTCCCGGAGCACAGAGGGAGAGAGATGGGGACAGGTTTCAGGGAAACGAGTATTAGCTGCCATTAGGGACCGAATGACAGCTCCTACCATACACATGGTCCATCCAGACAAATATGACAATCGCACAGCAATTATCCGAGCAGTGATAGAAGGTGCAGAGGTGAATATTCTGCTAGATTCAGGGTCGGATATTTCTATTATCACAGAGACATTCCGTCACACAGTACCAGCTTTATGTTCCCGCCCTATGCTCAAGTCATTTGTTCTGGCATCAGGAGTGACCGGGCACCCTCTAGATATACTGGGTTCCCTCACCACTCAGTTGCGCATTGGGCCACACATGATGCAGCAGGAATTCAGGGTGGCACGGATGGCTAACTATTCTGCCATCCTGGGGTTGGACTTTATGGTCGAACATAACATTGTCATTGACTTTGCTACCCAATGTATGTCCTTGTATGGCCACCAGGAGCCACTATTGAACATGTCAAACCTTATCCCCTTGCAGTGTAATGCAGTGAGTGCCGCCCCAGTGATTGTGCCACCATTGTCAGAGATGGTGGTGACTGCCACAGTCGACCTAGTTAAGTCTCCTTCCCCTGTGGCTCAGAACTATGTAACTTTTCTGGAGCCGTCTCAGACTGACACCACAGGGTTGGCGGTGGCAAGGGCGCTCACAACAGTGACACATGGCATCGCTACAGTGAGGGTGGCCAACCCCTCCACACAACCCATTCACCTAAAAAAGGGGCAGAACTTGGGGCAGTTCCATCCCCTACTAGGACGTCAACAGGAGAGCTATACAGTGGTGGAGTCCGAGCCTCTCACTGTTCCCAAGGAACGGCTGGAATTACCAGCCGCCTTTACTGGGGACGGAGATGAATCATTTAACTTCTGGATTACACGGTTTGAAGTAGCAGTCAATGTGTCTTCATCACAGGTAAACAAAGCTAAACTATTACCAGCTAGATTGTGTGGGCCAGCATTTGCCTATTGGCAGAGCCTTCCTACTGACATCAAGGATGATTATGACAAAATTAAAGAACGTCTGGCTGCAGTTTTTGGACGTGCGCAGTTTTTGGCAACGTTCCAGACCTATATTACAGCACGGCCCCGCAAACCTAACGAGCCTTTGGAGCTGTACTTAGCAGATCTGTCTTGTTTAGTGGAGGAAGCGTTCCCTAATTATGGCATGGAGGCTAAGAAGTGTGAACTATTCAGAAGATTTGTAGCAGGGCTGGACTCATCCTTACAACTAAAGATACATGAGCATGGTGCCACTGCTGTGGACTCAGCTTTGAAAATTGCAGCTCAGTGCGAGCGTGCCCAGCTTGCGCTTAACATTAACTCCCCCAGCCAACTCATGTCTGTCACAACCCCCCCCAACATACTACCTGCCCCAAATACAGGGACAAACGTAGCAGCAGCCATTGCCCAAATGCAGGCAGACATAAGGGATATTAAGCAGCAGCAGCATAGGCGCACAGATGACCAGCTGGAGTACCTGTCGGACCGGGTGGCACGGCTGCAGCTGGAGGTTAATACAGTGACAAAAAAAGAGCCTCAGTATGATATGCATTACAGTGCTAGAGACAGACCTGACCGGCGGGAGTACTCCCCTCACCGAAATGAATACTATGACCACAGGGCACCTGCACGCCGTGACAGCTATGATCACTATGGGGCTCGCAACATGCCACAGAGGAGACGTGAATATTCTCCATCTCCACGTTATTCCCCACATGACCATGACGACTACTCTAGAGGCCGTACAGCAACACGCCGCGATGACTGCGCATGTGGCACCACACGCTATGGTGATTCGCCTTACAGGGGCCGGGCAGCCTCACCCAGAGTATGGGGTGCGGAGCGTGCTCTTACCCCCCCGGCACCGCGACAGTCAGACAGACAGGACATGCCACGCCACCGCACCACCTCCCCAGGTCGCCGCGTGCGATTCAACTCTCCCGGAGCACAGAGGGAGAGAGATGGGGACAGGTTTCAGGGAAACGAGTATTAGCTGCCATTAGGGACCGAATGACAGCTCCTACCATACACATGGTCCATCCAGACAAATATGACAATCGCACAGCAATTATCCGAGCAGTGATAGAAGGTGCAGAGGTGAATATTCTGCTAGATTCAGGGTCGGATATTTCTATTATCACAGAGACATTCCGTCACACAGTACCAGCTTTATGTTCCCGCCCTATGCTCAAGTCATTTGTTCTGGCATCAGGAGTGACCGGGCACCCTCTAGATATACTGGGTTCCCTCACCACTCAGTTGCGCATTGGGCCACACATGATGCAGCAGGAATTCAGGGTGGCACGGATGGCTAACTATTCTGCCATCCTGGGGTTGGACTTTATGGTCGAACATAACATTGTCATTGACTTTGCTACCCAATGTATGTCCTTGTATGGCCACCAGGAGCCACTATTGAACATGTCAAACCTTATCCCCTTGCAGTGTAATGCAGTGAGTGCCGCCCCAGTGATTGTGCCACCATTGTCAGAGATGGTGGTGACTGCCACAGTCGACCTAGTTAAGTCTCCTTCCCCTGTGGCTCAGAACTATGTAACTTTTCTGGAGCCGTCTCAGACTGACACCACAGGGTTGGCGGTGGCAAGGGCGCTCACAACAGTGACACATGGCATCGCTACAGTGAGGGTGGCCAACCCCTCCACACAACCCATTCACCTAAAAAAGGGGCAGAACTTGGGGCAGTTCCATCCCCTACTAGGACGTCAACAGGAGAGCTATACAGTGGTGGAGTCCGAGCCTCTCACTGTTCCCAAGGAACGGCTGGAATTACCAGCCGCCTTTACTGGGGACGGAGATGAATCATTTAACTTCTGGATTACACGGTTTGAAGTAGCAGTCAATGTGTCTTCATCACAGGTAAACAAAGCTAAACTATTACCAGCTAGATTGTGTGGGCCAGCATTTGCCTATTGGCAGAGCCTTCCTACTGACATCAAGGATGATTATGACAAAATTAAAGAACGTCTGGCTGCAGTTTTTGGACGTGCGCAGTTTTTGGCAACGTTCCAGACCTATATTACAGCACGGCCCCGCAAACCTAACGAGCCTTTGGAGCTGTACTTAGCAGATCTGTCTTGTTTAGTGGAGGAAGCGTTCCCTAATTATGGCATGGAGGCTAAGAAGTGTGAACTATTCAGAAGATTTGTAGCAGGGCTGGACTCATCCTTACAACTAAAGATACATGAGCATGGTGCCACTGCTGTGGACTCAGCTTTGAAAATTGCAGCTCAGTGCGAGCGTGCCCAGCTTGCGCTTAACATTAACTCCCCCAGCCAACTCATGTCTGTCACAACCCCCCCCAACATACTACCTGCCCCAAATACAGGGACAAACGTAGCAGCAGCCATTGCCCAAATGCAGGCAGACATAAGGGATATTAAGCAGCAGCAGCATAGGCGCACAGATGACCAGCTGGAGTACCTGTCGGACCGGGTGGCACGGCTGCAGCTGGAGGTTAATACAGTGACAAAAAAAGAGCCTCAGTATGATATGCATTACAGTGCTAGAGACAGACCTGACCGGCGGGAGTACTCCCCTCACCGAAATGAATACTATGACCACAGGGCACCTGCACGCCGTGACAGCTATGATCACTATGGGGCTCGCAACATGCCACAGAGGAGACGTGAATATTCTCCATCTCCACGTTATTCCCCACATGACCATGACGACTACTCTAGAGGCCGTACAGCAACACGCCGCGATGACTGCGCATGTGGCACCACACGCTATGGTGATTCGCCTTACAGGGGCCGGGCAGCCTCACCCAGAGTATGGGGTGCGGAGCGTGCTCTTACCCCCCCGGCACCGCGACAGTCAGACAGACAGGACATGCCACGCCACCGCACCACCTCCCCAGGTCGCCGCGTGCGATTCAACTCTCCCGGAGCACAGAGGGAGAGAGATGGGGACAGGTTTCAGGGAAACGAGTATTAGCTGCCATTAGGGACCGAATGACAGCTCCTACCATACACATGGTCCATCCAGACAAATATGACAATCGCACAGCAATTATCCGAGCAGTGATAGAAGGTGCAGAGGTGAATATTCTGCTAGATTCAGGGTCGGATATTTCTATTATCACAGAGACATTCCGTCACACAGTACCAGCTTTATGTTCCCGCCCTATGCTCAAGTCATTTGTTCTGGCATCAGGAGTGACCGGGCACCCTCTAGATATACTGGGTTCCCTCACCACTCAGTTGCACATTGGGCCACACATGATGCAGCAGGAATTCAGGGTGGCACGGATGGCTAACTATTCTGCCATCCTGGGGTTGGACTTTATGGTCGAACATAACATTGTCATTGACTTTGCTACCCAATGTATGTCCTTGTATGGCCACCAGGAGCCACTATTGAACATGTCAAACCTTATCCCCTTGCAGTGTAATGCAGTGAGTGCCGCCCCAGTGATTGTGCCACCATTGTCAGAGATGGTGGTGACTGCCACAGTCGACCTAGTTAAGTCTCCTTCCCCTGTGGCTCAGAACTATGTAACTTTTCTGGAGCCGTCTCAGACTGACACCACAGGGTTGGCGGTGGCAAGGGCGCTCACAACAGTGACACATGGCATCGCTACAGTGAGGGTGGCCAACCCCTCCACACAACCCATTCACCTAAAAAAGGGGCAGAACTTGGGGCAGTTCCATCCCCTACTAGGACGTCAACAGGAGAGCTATACAGTGGTGGAGTCCGAGCCTCTCACTGTTCCCAAAACCAATGACTGTCAATATACCACAATGCCCCAAGTCAATGTGGGAGACGCATGCCGTACACCAGCTCAGAAAGAGCAACTGCAGTCACTAATGGCAGATTATTCGGATGTCTTCAGTATACATTCACATGATTATGGGCGCACAAATCTGGTGGAGCACCGTATCGACACGGGGGAGGCCAAACCCGTAAAGAAACGTGCTTATCGCACATCGCCGGCAAAACAGACTATCATTCATGCAGAAATCGACAAGTTACTCGAGCAAGGAGTGATTGAGGAATCTCATAGCCCATGGTCGGCACCAGTGGTGCTGATAAAAAAGAAGGATGGCACGTACAGGTTCTGCGTGGACTTTAGGGGTCTTAATGCAGTCACAGTTAAAGATTCTCACCCCCTACCTCGGGTGGATGACACTTTAGACAGACTCTCAGGAGCGGAAATCTTCAGCACAGTGGACCTTACTTCAGGCTATTGGCAGATACCTGTCCACCCGGATGACAAAGAAAAGACTGCCTTTTCCACCGGTGCCGGTCTGTACCAATTCCGGACTATGCCCATGGGCCTCTGTAATGCGGCCCCTAGCTTTCAGAGGCTGATGGAATTGGTGCTGCGTGGCTTGCACTGGAGCACCTGCCTGATATATCTAGATGATATTATCATTTACAGCAAAGACTTTGAGGAGCACCTGCAACACCTTAGGGCCGTACTGGAACGGTTCAGGGCAGCAGGACTCAAGCTGAAACCCTCAAAATGTCACCTGGCCAATGCCTCCGTTACTTTCCTGGGCCATGTGGTCTCCAGGGATGGCGTGTGCCCTGACCCATCCAACACAGACAAGCTTCGCTCGTGGCCCACCCCTCGTTCCCCCACAGAGGTCAGAGCATTCCTTGGTATCTGCTCCTACTATCGCAGGTTCATAGGGGGGTTCGCAAACATTGCAGAACCATTACACCACCTTACTCATAAAGCGTGCCCTTTGTGTGGTCTGCAGCGTGCCAGGTGGCGTTTGACATACTTAAGGACAAACTCACAAGTCCTCCAGTCATGGCGTTCCCACGCCTGGAGGAACCTTTCCTCCTCTACACAGATGCATCCCAGCATGCCGTTGGAGCGGTATTGGCACAGAAACTGGAAGGACGGGAACATGTGATTTCTTATGCTAGCCACACGCTCAATGGGCCAGAACGTAAGTGGTCCACGTTTGACCGTGAACTTTATGCAATTGTCTGGTCAGTACGACACTTTAAGCATTACTTAGCCTGCCATCCCTTCACTATTATCACTGACCACCGGCCTCTGGTGGGACTACGAAAAATGCCCCTGGACAATGACCCCACCGGCCGTAGGGCACGTTGGGCAGTGGAACTTGATGTTTATGACTGGCACATTATTCACAAGGAGGGTGCGAAGCACCTCAATGCGGACGCCATGTCACGACGTCCAGATTCAGATACGTGTGAAATGGCAGCTCAACGGAAAGTGTCACACAGCGCCACACAGACCTCACCACCACAAGCAGACACCAGACCCACTTCAGTGTGTCCGGCTACATCATCCCCCACTCTAGAGCCCCTGTTGCCGAGGGCAAATCTCGTCCACATTCAAGCGGATGACTGGGCCCTTGGAGAAAAACAGCAGGCGGACCCTGAATTGCGGATCGTTGTCACATGGCTGGAAGAAGGACAGAGACCCCCACCGGGGAAGATACGTACTGCCCCGCCTACTCTACGTAAGTTGTGGGCACAGTTTGGTCGACTCTCAGTGGCTGACGGCCTCCTTGTCCGCCGGATTTGCCACCCTTCTACACACAAACCTCTTCTTCAAGTAGTGGTCCCACAGGACCTCATCCCTCAGGTACTGGAACATGTCCACGGACACCCATTGGCGGGTCACTACGGATATGAGAAAACATATAAACGAGCAACTATGTCCTTTTATTGGCCTCAGATGGCTGAAGACATACTTGCCCATTGCCGACAGTGTTCAACCTGTCAGTCCAGGCGGTCCCCGGTGCCACGCCAGCAAGCCCCTTTAGTCCCCATCACACCCTCCCAGCCTTTCCAAATCGTCGCTGCAGATATCACTGAGCTCGCAACGTCAAAGAGGGGCAATCGTTATGTGCTGGTTGTTATGGACTTGTTTTCCAGATTCGTGAATCTCTACCCCCTACGTGAACAGACTGCTGTGGCTGTTGCCCGATGCCTGTTTGAACAGTACATCAGGCAACATGGGGTGCCAGGAGCCATTTTGTCTGACCAGGGAAGACAGTTTGAGTCTGACCTAGTGAAAACTCTCTGTGCGCACCTGGGAATCCATAAACTGCGCACATCACCATATCACCCTGAGTGCGATGGGGGGGTTGAGCGCTTCAACCGCACCCTCAAGAATGAAATAGCGAAAATCCTTGTTGACAGAGGTTTTGATTGGGATGACCACCTGCACCAAATAGAACTGGCCTACAACACGTCTGTCCAGACAAGTACCGGTTTGAGTCCGTTCTTCCTGGTCCATGGACGTGACGCTAACCTGGTGATCGACGTCCTCAATGACTTTAATCAGCCGGCCGCCTACACACCAGGGACCCCAGCCGACTACGCAGCTTCCCTGCGGCAGAGACTGCAACAAGCTGTGCAAGATGTGCAGGAGTTCAGTGGCGTAAAAAAGGAACAGCAGAAACACTACTATGATAGGCGAGAGAAGTATGCCCCTTACAGTGTGGGAGAGTTGGTGATGGTGACTGACCCAGCCCGCTCTCGCAACAAAATAGCGCCACGTTGGCTTGGCCCCTATGTGGTCCTGAGGCAACTTGAAGCGGCCCAGGGCTACCCCCCAGTCACCTTTGAAATACGTGAGGCGGACAACCCGCTGGCCAAACGCAGGGTGGTCCATTTTAATCGACTTAAGCCTTATGTGTCCCCCACGAGTCGGCTTAGGCGGGGTGTGACGATGAATACTCCCGCCCCTACTACAGAGGTTCACTCGCCAGCGACTCGCCTCACAGCTCTCTCGGGGTCCTTGCCACTACAGACTGCGCCTGTTTGGGACCAGTGGCCACGGCCGGCCCCTGCCCCTGTTCTACCCCAGGCCCCAAGGATGGCCATTGCTCCTGCCCCCGTTTCACCTCGAGCAGCAGCCTCTGCTTCCGCCACTGCCCCTTCCCCCGTTTCACCTCAGGCCACAGCACTGGCCCTTGCCCCTGCCCCAATGTCGCCTCGAGCTCCGGCCCCGGCCTCTAGCCCCATTGCATCTCCCACTACTGTTACGGTACCTGGGGCGCCACAGGGGCCTCCTGCACAGTCTGTGCCTGTCCCTAGGAGTCAGAGACTGAGAGGCACGCCTCGTTACTTACAGGACTTTGTGTTGTTTTGAGTCGTTAAACGACCTTGTGCTTAAAAAAAAAAAAAAAAAAAAAAAAGAGGAATGTTAACATGATGTACGCATGATATCTTATTGATGCAATATTGTTTTCTATTTTGCCAATTTTCGCACAGGCTGACCGGTAGTCGCTAATGTTAATGTGTGGTTCATGTTTGGTATTGATTGTCTTTTCATGGTTCTCATGGTCAGTGAGAAATGTGGACATTTCTTGATGGGAGGGGGAGTGAATGTAAGACTTAAAAGTTCCTATGCCTAGCAGTAGGGGGAGCAGAGAGCAAGGAAGGAAAATGGAGAGAGAGGAAGGAGAGAAGAAGAAATGTTGTTGTTGTACTGAGTTTGCCGGTTGTACACGTTGAATGGAAAGAGTAAAGAGTTGATATTCTAAAGAGACTCCTCATTCTTTATGTAGCACCCCAACTGTTATACTAACTCTCCGTGGTCTTGTCGGCTTTGAGGACGCTATTGTTAAATGAGTTTCGGTTTGTTTCTAGTTGGGAAGGAACGGCACACACGTAAATCCCGCCCACTACATTTGATTGGGTAAAGCGCAGCCTGCTTCCTGATCTGAGCACGCCCACTTGTAACCAATGAACGCAGAGCAGAATCTGTTCTTGAGAGATTAGGTTTTGCTTAACATTCCCTGATTTTGCTTGGCATGCTGCTTGGACTAAATTTAGGGAATATCTCCAAGAGCGGAGCCTTTAACGCCAAGCTTAACTGTATTTCATTTTTTGCAATAAATGGTTAAATCTACTTTGACCTGACTGAAAGTTCTTTATTACAACATTGACAACGTTTCGATCCGCTTGTGGATCTTCTACATGGTCATTTGAGCAAGCACACCTGCTCACACTTCCTTATAATGATGTGTATTCCCCCATTGTTCCCCATCTAAAGTGACCTAGAGATCAGTGGTTCTCAACCTGTGGGTCGGGACCCTCAGGGGGGTCCTCAAATGATTTTGTGGGGGTCCCCAGATGACAGTGAAGTGAGACCTTTTTATTACGTAAAAATAGAAACGAAGAAAAAGACCATTGCTGCATCAAAAGTAATCAACAAATTATACTATAAAAACTGGTCAAACATTGGCCAAACTGTCAAATATTTATAAGAAAGAGTCAAAAAGCCCTGTAGATCTGCTATTTTTACAATATGTATCTGTGGAACTGAGTCAAACTAAATAATAATAATATTCCTCAACTCCTACAATTCCAAGTGCTTGTCAGGGTGGGGTGTCCCCAGTTCAAATATGATTGTTTTGGGGGGTCCCCAGTTCAAATATGATTATTTTTGGGGTCCCCAGTTCAAATATGATTATTTTGGGGGGTTGCGGCCTGAAAAGGTTGAGAACCAATGACCTAGATGGGATACCATCGATAATGTGTTTACAAGTGCAATGAATACACAATACAGACCAGTTAAAAACAAGGAATTTTGAGAACGTAATAAAAAACATTGGCATTTAGTAAACACAGATCCACAGTTATGCAATGTCTTCAAAAGGTGGTATACAAACGTCCTCCTAATTTGAGAAATCTATTGGTGAAATCAGATTTAGCTCCTTTTAGAAAACCTTTCTAGATGTCCCAGATGGTAATTATTGGTTTACCATAATTACCGCTAACCACTTAAACCCTCCCGTGTATACTTCAAATCAAATCAAATCAAACTTTATTTATATAGCACATTTACAACAGCCAAAGCCGACCAAAGTGCTGAACATGGTTAAAACAAGGTAAGTCAGACACACAGAAGCATCAATAAAAAGAAAATATATATATATATATATATACACAGGGCAAAAACAAAAGAAAAAACAAAAAGAAACAAAACAATGCAGCATTAGGACAGAACAGGATAGCTAAATACGACTAAAAGCAAGAGAGAATAAGTGAGTTTTTAGTAAGGTTTTAAAAGCCCCAATCGACTGGGCAGATCTAATGTTGAGGGGCAGCAGATTCCAGAGCCTGGGGCCAGCAGCAGCAAAAGCACGGTCACCCCTACTCCTCAAATTAGTCGTAGGAGCGACCAACAGTAGCTTGTCCGCAGACCTCAAGGCCCTGGTTGGGATATAAGGCTCAATTATGTCAGAGAGATAAGAGGGTGACAGGCCATGAATGGTTTTAAAAACAAATAAAAGAACCTTAAAATCAATTCTAAAATGAACAGGGAGCCAATGAAGAGTGGCGAGGACTGGGGTTATATGGTCGCGTTTTTTAGTGCCGGTGAGGAGGCGGGCGGCTGCATTCTGGACCAGCTGTAGACGCCTAAGTGAAGCTTGATCAATGCCAGTGTACAGTGAGTTACAGTAATCTAACCTAGAGGAGATAAATGCATGTATAACCATTTCCAGCTGTTTTTTTGGGAGATAGGTTTTGACTTTAGCTATAAGTCTAAGCTGGAAGAAACTTGTCTTGACAACAGAGCTGATGTGTTTGTCAAGTTTAAAATTATTATCAAAAATAAAACCAAGATTTTTGGCAGAGGAATGGATGTTTGAATTTAAGGTGCCCAGGGAGTTGGAGGGTGGGACAGGATGGTGTCCAAAAATTAAAATTTCGGTTTTATTTTCGTTGAGGGTGAGAAAATTGGCGTCCATCCAGGCCTTGACATCGAGGAAACAGGTGAGAAATGGCTGGAATGGATCATTGGAGTCGATTTTTAACGGAAAATAAATTTGTACATCATCTGCATAGCAGTGAAAGGGCATATTGTGTTTTGCAAAAATTGAACCAAGAGGTAATATATAAAGGAGAAATAAAATCGGACCTAGTATGGAGCCTTGAGGCACTCCACATGAGAGGGGAGTTGCAGGTGACGCAAATTCGCCTATGTGCACGGAGAAGGTTCTATCTGAGAGGTAGGACTGGAACCAAGTGAGTACAGTGCCGGAGATGCCAACAAGGTGTTCAAGGCGTGATATTAAAATATTGTGGTCAACCGTGTCAAAGGCCGCCGAAAGGTCGAGGAGCACCAGTGCAGCAGGGGAACCGTTATCAGCTGTTAAAATTAAATCATTAAAAACTCTAAGAAGGGCTGTCTCTGTGCTGTGGCCAGGTTTGAAGCCAGACTGGAACTTTTCGTGGAGACCATGGGATAATAAAAATGACTGAAGTTGTGAGTATACGACTTTCTCCAGGACTTTAGATAAAAAGGGAAGCTGGGAAATGGGCCTAAAATTGGAGAGGATGGAAGCGTCGAGATTTTTCTTTTTAAGTAGTGGGTGTACAACAGCATGTTTAAAAGCAGGGGGAACAGAACCAGATATGAGGCAAGAGTTAATTAGCAGGAGGACACTAGGACCAACCACACCAAAAACCTCTTTGAGAAGGCGGGGGGGAATGCAGTCGGAGGGACAATTTGATGGGCGTAGCAGCATAACCATGTCAGTGAGGGCAGAGAGTGAAATAGGCTCAAACTGAGAGAGAGTTGCAGGACATGGAGAGGGGGTGGGATCTAAGGCCGTGAGTGGATGTGCTGCCCTGAGGTCAGAGATTTTGGAAATAAAAAATTTCTGAAACTCGATACAGAGGGCGAGAGAAGGGACAATGGGAGGGGCTTCGCGGGGGTTAGTGAGGGAGTTGAAAATATTAAAGAGAACCTGAGGTTTATGGCTGTTATTGGTGACAAGATTGGAGATGTAGAATGATTTAGCAGCTTTCACTGCTCTCTGGTAGTCGAAGAGGGACACCCGTAAAATGTCCAATGAAACATGGAGCCTGTCTTTGCGCCATTTCCGCTCTGCACGCCTGCTGAGGCGTCTGAGGGCGCGGGTTGAGTCATTTAGCCAAGGCTCATGTGGTGCTTTAGAACGTTTATTGTGGCGAAAGGGAGCAACGGAGTCCAAAATGTCAGTACAGGTGGAGTTGAGAAGGGCAAGAAGAGCTTCAGCACTGAGAGCACAGGGAGAGACCAGGGTGTTGAGCAATGATTGGTTGAAAATAAGGGAGAACTGAGGTGCAGTTAAGGGGTTAATGGAGCGTGTGAGGCGTGCAGGGGGACCAGCATTAACCACTGAGCAAGGGATGGAGGTGGTGAATAATATGGGGAAGTGATCTGAGATGCATGGAATAGGAAAAACGTCAAAAACAGAGATAGTGAGGCCAAAAGACAAAACAAGGTCCAGTGTGTGGCCCTTTTCATGTGTGGGGCCGGTAATAGATCTGGTGAGATTAAATGACTCAAGGAGATTAAAAAAGTCCTTAACTAGGGGTCGAGATTCACAGCAGACGTGAATATTCATGTCACCACAAATTATGATGTGATCATATTTTATCATTATCCCGGATAGAAAGTCTCCAAATTCGATAATAAAATCCTTGGATTTTGGGGGGCGATAGACCAGGGCAAAGAGCACAGGGGAGGATAGATTTAGCTCAAATAGTTGGAGTTCAAAGCTGGAATAGCCTGTGGCTGGAGTCAATCGACATGATAGATGGGATTTATAGACTGTAGCTAGACCGCCACCTATGCCCAGGGGCCTCGGGGAATTAAAAAAGGAGCAGTCAGGGGGGAGGAGATCAGGAAAGAGTGTGCAGTCACCAGGCTGAACCCATGTTTCTGTGAGGAACAAAAAACTTTTGTTACTTGGTTGACCGGAGTCCCCCAGGGGTTAACACCTAGCGTACATACCGTCAGTTCATCAGCCCTGCCATTACCTGGCCTCTCCCCACTTTCCTCTTTCCCTAATCCAGTGGTTTTCAGACCGTGACCCCCCAAAATTATTATATTTGAACTGGGAACCCCCCCCCCCCCCCAGGCATTTAGCAGACGCTTTTTTATCCAGAACGACTTACAGTAAGGAAGGTAAACACACACATCAAATGCAGAGAGACATTGTAGTTCCTCAGTAATCTAGGATCATATGCAAACCAAGAACCTAGCGTCAGTCTAAAAAATATAATATTAAAAGAAAATCTGTACATTGAAATAATAGAAACTATAGGATGCCAGGTCAGCAATTGAACCTATAGATCAGTAAAAAATAAAGCTATCTTTTTTTCTTTTTTTTTTTTCTTTTTTTTTCCTTTACATTTTTATCCCGCGATTTTGTAACCCTATTTTTTACACCCAGTGCCAATTGTCTATGTAATCCTGGGCACTACCTTCCCTCTGCCAACCTAGGGAGGCCAGGGCCGAGCTCATGCCTCCTTCAATGCATGAGAGCCAACTGACCTTCTTGTCAAAAATAAAGCTATCTAAATTACATTTTAACCTTTGCATATGGTCGTCAAGGCTAGGTCAAGTGCTACGGGCTAAAGTGGAGTCTGAAGACATGGTTCTTCAGATTATCTTCAGTTTACAATTTACAATTTAGGCATTTAGCAGACACTCTTAATTCAGAGTGATTTACAGTAAGAAAGGTAAACACAAGGTAATACATCAAATGCAGAACAATTGTAATCTAATAAAAGTCATGATCTTCTAATTAATAATAATAATAATAATAATAATAATAAACTTTATTTGTATAGCACCTTTCATGACATGAAATGCAGCTCAAAGTGCTTTACAGAGCAAGAATACAATTACAGAAAAAGTAATTGAAAGTAAAGTAAAAGTAAAACTAATTTAACAATAAAGCAAAAAAGAAAAGCAAAAGCATAAAACAATATTAAAATAAAAGCAAAAAAAAGGCAGTGAATCAGGCAAAACAGTGAGATTTAAAAAAAATCAACTAAAAGCAAGAGTGAAGAAATAGGTCTTGAGCCGTGCTTTAAAGCTATCCACAGAGGCGTGTAATGGGAGTTTATTCCACGCCGTCGGTCCGTAGAAGTAGAATGATGCTTCACCGTGTTTTTTTTATGTCATTGTAGGCACTTCGAGCAGGTCAGCACGGCACGGCACGGCAGGTCCTACAGCGTAGGTCAGCAACGTGGGGGCGGCCATAGCTGAGTGGTTAGTGAGCCCGCCTAGGGAGCCAGAGGCCCTGGTTGCCCCAGGTACGATTCCAGGCCAGGCCAGCAAATGTGTCGATGAAATGAAATTTGTCCCTGAGCAAGACTCTTAACCCCTAATTGCTCACAGGCCCTCATTGGAAACAAGACCGCAAGGACTTTCATGAACGGACCTGTTAAAGGAAAAAGGAATTATCCTAACTGGTGTCTGCTGGATTCAGGTGATAATCAGGTGTACAGCACAGGTCTTTCTCTGCAGTCAGTTGGTTATATCTGGTCTGTAACTGGTCTTTCTCTGCAGTCAGGTTGTTGTGTCTGTTCTGTAACTCGTCAAAACTGCTCTGTAGTTGTTGTCTCTCCACCATGTTGGACTGATCTGTAAAATGAGAGATACACTATTTAAAAACACAATTTTTAAAATCATAATAATGTCCAACTACCAAAGCTGCTACAGCTTATTTTTCTGACACTCAAACTATTACTACAGCTAAAAATATACAGTATATTTTATGAGGTATCATCTCTGCTAGTGTTTGTATTAAAAACAACATGTTGGATCGCCATAGATCAAACGTACTGTATTAAAACCAGTGATGGAAGAAGTACTCACATTTTTTTTACTTAAGTAAAAGTATCAATACCGCAATTTAGAAATACTCTGTTACAAGTAAAAGTCTGGTATTTTAAGTAGATGTACTAAGTTACTTTACACCACTGATTAAAACATATTGTTATGAAACTTAAACTTGACTTACAGAGATATAGTGGGACAGCAATGTTGAGGAGAGCTAGAAAAAGCAATCCAACACCGACTCCAACCCGGTTGTACCGTCTTCTGCTTCTGTCTAGAGGACACACACACATAACCTCACTCCGTCAAATGGAAGAAGCTTGCGACACACATTTTGTTTCACAGCGTACTTGCATCTGAGACTCCGGGCGCAGAATCGATGACAGACGGAGTTTCATTTTTTCAAGCTACTAGGCAGGTGATTGGATGATCCCGCCCCTAGCAGCCGCTGATTGGTTCGTATGCGCAGCGGTTCGGGCAGCTTTACTCTGTGAGCAATCCCAGACCCTCCTTCCTGAAACCAAATGCAATGCAATGCATGAGATTTCCGGAGGGAGGGGGTGTTTACCAGGCTAACACACACACACACACACACACACACACACACACACACACACACACACACACACACACACACACACACACACACACACACACACACACAGTACTGTAGGTTAAATATTTGAACCTTCTTGTTTAAAAGGTTTAAAAAATATATTTTTTTGTGATTTTTAGTTTGGTAGCATCTCTTACCAGACTGCAGTATCTTCTGTAGATCTTCCTCCTTCTTGATCTTGGGCTCAATATTTTCATAGGTCGCATCGCCCATCTGTTGGAGGTCAAGGTCTTCATAATAGCCTTCTACAGATATTTCTGCTTGATTTCTTTTCGCTGTTGTCATTGTGTCAACAATATCGAAGTGATCTTCCCGACATTATCAATTTAATTCTTGCAGGTATTTCATCCGGTCCACCTCGTCACAGCACACTGAACTATTGAGATGTGCGGTCTGTCTTTTATTTCTTTGCCTCTTCCTCCTTTATTTTGGTTTGCTCTGCCTTCCTCTTTTTAAAATACTAAAGACAACACATTGCCGGTCCTTCTTAATTTTTTTTCTAGAAACGGGATCCCACTTCTGTCAAACTCCATAATAAATGTGATGGGAGGAATCAGGTTATTTTGGTATAGGACACAAAAAAACTAGAACGAAATGGAAGGAATTAAGGGTGAACCAAAACTACGGATGCTCAGGCTGTTCAATCCCTACATGAGAACATTACGGCCACGGGCAAATACAGGGAGCAACAACACAGATCAAAGTGGGCAAATTCATAAGGGACACAATTGATTATCGTGACAACAAAGGGGTGGTGGAAGAAGTACTCACATTTTTTACTTAAGTAAAAGTATCAATACCCTATTGTAAAAATACTCCGGTATTAGTACAAGTCCGGTATTGAAAATGTACTTGAGTAAAAGCACAAAGGTCTTCAGTTTTCAATGTATTAAAAAATCTTCGAAAATAGCATATCTACAAGCTCACAATGTCACAAAGCGATGCGTTGTGAAGTTGTAGACCGTCTATTTTCAAATTTGAAATGTTAAATAAACCAAGATGTGTGAAAACCTAAGATTAATATGGCAAAAGACCTTGGCTGTGAGATTACTGAAAAATTAACTGCAGACATTGATTTCAAATGTGGGTTGGGCTACAAGAGATGCGAGAAGTATGTTTATCCACTATAAAGTTGTACATAGATATTATTTTACACCCATGAAACTCTTCAGAATGGGTTTAACCTAAGACAATAAATGTTGGATATGCAAACAAACAACAAATGGGTAAATTTCTACATGCATTGTGGGACTACTCTAGGGCAGTGGTTCTCAAACTTTCCGGGCCGTGACCCCCCAATATAATCATATTTGATCTGGGGACCCCCCTGTTTGACCAGTTTTTATAGTATAGTTTGTTGATTACTTTTGATGCAGTAAAGGTCTTTTTTCATTTATTTTCTTTTTCCTTGTTTTCTGTGGGGACCCACAGGTTGAGAACCACTGCTCTACTGCCGTTTTGGAAGTCGATATTGAAATACCGACGGTGGATTCTGACATGCCACCAGGTCTTAATAAAGCAGAGATGGGATTAGTAGCAACAGTTTTTATTGTAGCAGCCAGGCTTATTTTACCTAACTGGCAGAGTCCACATATGCCAGAACTTACAGAGTGGCTGAAACTTATGACAGAATCTCTGTATTTGAAAGTACGATTGCCAGGGTAACAATGTTCCAAATAATGCTTGTCATTTGAGCAAGCACACCTGTTGACACTTCCTTATAATGATGTTTGTTCCCCATTGTCCCCCATCTAAATTGACCTAGAGATCAGTGGTTCTCAACCTGTGGGTTGGGACCCTCAGGGTTGTCCCCAGATGACAGTGAAATGGGACATTTTTAATACCAAAAAAAACAACTAAGAAAGAAGGAAAACTAGAAAAAGTGCACCTCGGAGCACAGGTCTCCGCCAGATCAGGTAGGTTAGTGTGGCCGCCAGCAATATTCGCCAATCAGGCTGGAATGTGAAAAATAGGACGGATTCGACAGTCTTGATCGGATTGGACCGTCTTGATCACTTGACTAAAGAGATAATATGTACCGATTTGCGTGATGTTTGGATAAAATCTCTAGGAGGAGTGTCAACAAATATGTTTTGCAAAAAGCGGCCTCCTGGTGGCGCTATAACAGGCAAATGTGAAAAATTTGGGGCAGAGGTTCTGAATTGGACACACGGTCGGACGGATGGACAGGGTGCAAAACATACACTCTCGCCAGGCCAAAAGACTATAAAAAAAGACCATTGCTGCATCAAATGTAATCAACAAACTATGCTATAAAAACTGGTCAAACATTGGCCAAATTGTCAAATAATTATAAGAAAGAGGCAATAATTGTGACATTTTAAAAGGTGTTCTTTTTTTACCAGAAAAAAATATCATAAAGGCCTGTCTAGGTCTGTGGGTTTACCAGAAAATAATCATAAAGGCCTGTCTAGGTCTGTGGGTTATCAGACGTAAAAATTGTCTCAATTCCTCAATATTTTAAAACGTTTCGTCAAAAGGGTTATCCTGAACAGTGGATAAACAATGTTCCAAATAAAGATGGCAAAATATGGGAGGATGTTGACAATCTAATCTGGAGTCTAACAATCAGAGAGATGTGGGGAGAACAGAACATGATATAATATACTTAGAACATTGTCCCAAAAAACAGGATGTTATCTATCGCCCAGCCGGTAAAGGTGGCCTATGTGTATTAATTTCAAAGCGGTAGAGCCCGCACACAAAGAAATGGTAAAAGATACTTCTTTATTACAAAATGTGCAACTTTTCGATCCGCTTGTGGATCTTCTACATGGTCATTTGAGCAAGCACACCTGTTGACACTTCCTTATAATGATGTTTGTTCCCCATTGTCCCCCATCTAAAGTGACCTAGAGATCAGTGGTTCTCAACCTGTGGGTCGGGACCCTCAGGGGGGTCCCCAGATGACAGTGAAATGAGACCTTTTTAATACCTAAAAAAACCAACGAAGAAAGGAAGAAAATAAAAAAGACCATTGCTGCATCAATAGTAATCAACAAACTAATATAAAAACTGGTCAAACATTGGCCAAATTGTCAAATAATTATAAGAAAAGGGCAAGAATTGTGAAAATAGCCGATCTGCAAGTGCAATGAATACACAATACAGACCAGTTAAAAACATTTTAAAAGGTGTTATTTTTTCACCAGAATAATGATCATAAAGGCCTGACTAGGTCTGTGGGTTATCAGACATTCAAATTGTCTCAATTCCTCAATATTTTTAACCCTTTCGACAAAAGGGTTATCCTGAACAGTGGATAAAGTCAGCAAGAGATAATAATAAGTACACAAACGTCACGCAGGAAAAGTGTCCTATTAAAAGACAGGTAAGACCCATTGACTCAAGTACTGTACATGTTGTTTCCTGCAGTAGGCTACTCCCTATGGTGAATGAATTTGAGATCGTAATAAAAAGAAACATTGGCATTCAGTAAGCACAGATCCACAGATCTGCAAAGTCTTCAAAAGGTGGTATACAAACGTCCTCCTAATTTGAGAAATCTATTGGTGAAATCAGATTTAGCTCCTTTTAGAAAAGGTACCTTTCTAGATGTCCCAGATGGTAATTATCGCTGCTGTGCCTGTGCACCACATACAACCATCCACATACAGGGAAGAAAATAAAAAGACTAGAAAAAGTGCACAGGTCTCCGCCAGGTCAGGTAGGTTATTGTGTTCTCCTGGTGCTATAATAGGCCAATGTGAAAAGGGTGCCATTTCTTCTTAGGCCTTTCGTGGCAATCAGACACTGCATTCATGATTTGAGGCATTTTGTTCCAAAAATGTGTTTTGCTAAATTAGACCTGCTGGTGGCGCTATAACAGGCCAATGTGAAAAGGGTGGCATTTTGTCCTCGGCGTAGTGGGAATGAATGTGAAGAAAATCACGGTAATAGCACGCTGCGTTCATGATTTGAGGCATTTTGTTCAAAACGAACCTATCCTGCAAACGCCAATGTTAGCCAATCAGGATGGAATATGGAAAATCGGACAGATCCGTGTTGATCACATGACTATAGACATGGTCTGTACCGATTTGTGTGATGTTTGGACAAAATCTGTAGGAGTAATATCAAACCCTAAACGCAGGTGTACCTGGATTGGCCATGTCCTCAGAATGGACATCAACGTGATCCCAAGAATCGCATTACACTGGACCCCAGAAGGGAGGCCTAAAATGACATGGTGTAGTAGAACGATAGAGAAGGAGCTCCAGCAACAACAACAGGGCTGGGGGACCATAGAGAAGATGGCCAAAGACAGATGTAAGTGGAGAAAACTTTGTTGCTGCCCTATGCGCCAGCCGCCGTAATGGGGATAAGTAAGTAAGTAAACTCGCAACAGCTTGTAGATCAGATAAAGTGCTCATGTGGCCTATATAGTCGCTTCTTTTGGGCTTGTTTTCCTACACCTAGTTGCTTATTTCTCACGTTTGCATCTCATGACATTGTATTTTGGCATACTGCCTGTGTTTGTGCGTGCTGCACGCTTGTACTTAAATGTATCTGTATGCATATGCCGGCATCCACACACTAGTATATTGTCTCTGAGACAGAAGATAAAACCTCCACCGTCTGCATACAAATGGACACAAATCAATTCACACATTCCCTGCCAGAGGGTTTTTTTAATTTTACTTCCCCCAGTGCCAGTGTTTAAATTTCTAATTTTTAGGAGCCGAGATACAGGATTTTAAAGTAATAAGTTAACCAAGGAGTGAATGGAGCTAGAAATCTTTGGATCGTGATATCTCTGGTTCTGTGTGGATAAATTGAAAAAAAAAAAGACTAAAAAAAAAAAAAAAAAAAAAAAAAAAAAAAACTTTTTTTATTTTTTTTTTGAAAAACGGTTATACTCGTGGATGGATTTCCATGGCAGTAAACGGGTGTATTTTTCATCAACGGTTATACTCGTGATTGGCAGGTAAAGTGTTAAGATCCATTATGATTACCAATGAACGCTAGCTTTCTAGTATTATGTCTCTGAGCAGGGTGCTCCCTCTGATGGAGAGAGTGACAAAGCAGCGTGTGTGTGTGTGTGTGTGTGTGTGTGTGTGTGTGTGCGTGTGTGCGTGTGTGCGTGTGTGCGTGTGTGCGTGTGTGTGTGTGTGTGTGTGTGTGTGTGTGTGTGTGTGTGTGTGTGTGTGTGTGTGTGTGTGCTTACCACTTCCAACCTGGCTTCCCTTTTTTGGGTATATCATTACAGTCTGTAAGTTATAATGTGCTGTTTCGCTGAGCTTATAATACGTTATGACCAGCGCTTTTAATACTTCATGAATATAAACCTTGTTTTCTTTCTTCTCCCAATCATACTTAACCCATTCAAACCGGGAAAGCATCTGTCATTTTAGATTTTAACCACTTAAACCATTATTTTATACTTTGACGTCACTTAGTGCCAGGCTATGAGCTTGTATATCTGCTATTTTGGAAAAATCGTGAACATTTGTGCAAATCTTTCATTTTATATATATATATATATTAAAGCGAACATTTTTTACTTAAATCTTTGCTTCTGGGGGGTTCCTGGAACAGCATGTATTGATATATGCGTCGGTGGTCAAATACATATAATTTTGGGGGTCCTTGACATGGAAAACGTTTGAGCACCACTTATATAGCAAACATAGGCTTTTCAGAAAACAGTTAGGAATTAGAAGACAATTTTGTAGAATCGGCCTCAGGTCTTAATGGGTTAATCTTCAACCCTCTTTCAATCACTTTCTTAGTGGTTTACCGTTTCCTTCCTCTCATTACTCTCTCTCTCTCTCTCTCTCTCTCTCTCTCTCTCTCTCTCTCTCTCTCTCAATTCATCCCTCCATCTCTTCTGTTTCTCATTTCCGCAATTTTGTTTCATGTCAGCGAGATGATTAGGGTGCCAAGGTTACCTGAGAGCTGTTGCTATGGTGACCAGGTCTCTATGATTTGTCTTTTTTTTTGCCGACTTCCTCTTCTTCTTCTTCATTCTCTCGAGGTCTTCCTCCGCACAGTCTTTTGTAATCTTTCACTCTCCAGGATTTACCGGTAGGCACATATCCTTCACATTCATACAGGTACACACATTCACACCACGGTGCTCCCAGAATCTCAGAAATGTATACTGTATGTTCAGCTGACACAGCTGAACATACAGTATACTGTAGTATATCGAATTCTTTGGTTGCCTGTCCCAATTTTATCCATGTTGACTTGAATGGTTTGCTCTGTCTCCATCAACAGATTGTGCAATGACAAGAGAGCTGAGGTCAGGTGCACACATTTTATGAAGCATTGCATTAGTTCATCATGCAGGACACCGTAGCTGTATTCAGCTTGTCAGGCTGCTGATTGAATAAGTGTTTCTAATCAGCCAGACATTCTAGCATCAATCAAAGCCCTTTCTCACAACAAGGCAATCTATTTAAACATGGCTCCCTCCTACACTCCATCTCTGCGACTCCAAATCTGCCACACATAGCAAAACTGTGCCTCCAGCACCCCAGCCTCAGCCATTCTAGTTAAGAGTTCTTGCATGGCTCAAAAGTTAAATTAAAGTCTTTCTTTGCTCTTGTATACCCATGTATGGGTGGATTTCTGCATTGTGCTCCCTGATTTAGCTAAGAGTGGAGCCAGGTATACATTTATTTTTGAGGAAACCATTGGATTCTGCATTTCAGTAAGGTATGAACTTGCTGACCTTTTGTCGTCCAAGCCATGTTGGAGTGGTGTGTGGTTACAGACAGGAGATTCCCGAAACCTTCAGGGAGCTTTTGAACGGACTATACACAGAAGCGTCTGTTTCTTTCAAACTGCGTCTACCCGCGGTGACGGAGAAAACAATACCATCTTTTCCGCCATGGTGACTTCAGAGCAAATTCAACCTTGTTAGCAGACCCGTGGCCTTCAGGGAATTTATGAAGAATTTTTGGTGTGAGTCTGATCACCATCCGTAGACCCCTTAATAACTTAACCTCCGTCCAATGGTCCCGTCCCTGACTTGAAGACAACGTATGACCCATGACCCTTACGAGACAACCTGTCCTAGCCTACTCCTTTGTTTAGAGTAATGTGCTGATGCTCACCCGACCCCAAACAACTCTCATCTTATGCCTACAACCTGGAGCAACTCTGCATTTGTCCCAAGTCTAGTCACACAAAAGAAATTACTATTTTTAACTACTTTCAGTATCATACAAAGTTAGTGCATTCACATCATCTCATCAGCTACATCCTCTACCTACTGAATGTGAAGTGTACGTTTTTATCAGTGGCGTAACAGAGATTCCTTCTGAAGAAACCTAGTCCGTTTAACTTTGTAGCAATAACTCAGAAATTAGGCTTTTTGAAAGTTTAAAAGCTTCCTTTTATTTGCTCAGTTTATGGTGGGATTACATGTGTATTTAACTATACAAATGCAAATATAAATAAAGATATAAATAAAATCTAGGAAGGTTTCATGTTGATCTGGTCAGATTTACAAATTCCATAATTTGGGCTTTTAAAATAATTTAGAATTTACATAACATTTTTTGGAAGAGAAGATTCCATTTAGATCTCATTCAGCCTTAAGTACAGGCCAGTCTATATGAGAAGACGAAGGTTTGAGAAGTCAGTTTGTCTGTGTATGTGGCTGTTTTCAACACCCACAAAAACCCTTACTTTGCACCTGTTCCGACTGCTTGGGGGGGGGGGGATTTCCCCCAAGATGTGTATCTTATACACAAGTATAATAATTCAGTAAAAGCAATTATGCTGTATATTATCAGCAATTACATATATGTGTCAATTAAATTATTAAAAACAACACGTTAAATAAAAATTAAAAAAAGAAAATCAAATGATTCAGGCTTGCATGTTTGCTTGTAACCTTTGGTCAAATCTCTAATATCTTGGGTATTTTCTGATCTCACTAATCAGTCATGACCACAGACTTTGTGTCACATAGCATGTGCAGCTCACATACAGGAAATGCAAAACCACAAAGTCCTCGAAATAACTGCCACAGCAGTTATTTCAACCAGTCAATATCATATTCCTTCTTTAGGCAAATCAAGTGATAATATCATTTTAAGCCTATATCCTGAAGTGAGCTGTAAAACATAAGTGACGTTATAATACACTCCCATGATATTTCCAACGGTGGAGGTAATCCAACACAGTTTTTACTGTGCCGTTATTCAAAGTTATGTTATCATTGCATGTTAATGCATTTTTTTAATCATTTTAAAGCATATATTGATTTGAAAAGATTCACGAGGTTGTGGTTACCGTTACCTCAATTATTAGGGTACGTTTGGTAATGTTTTAATGGAGAAAATGTAAACGAAGGTGAAATCTAAACATAAAGCCATTAACGTACTAATAATTCATATTTATATACAATATACGGTATGACTATATATTCTATTAACCATTTACCCTGCAAGTACCCAAATGGGCCTGTATTAATCTTTTGCCGCTACATCCTCTACATGCATCCGACTACTCTACTACTACTACTACTACTACTGTATTTGGTGAACTTTTCATTAATTTTATCATGTACATTCAGGTTGAATGTTTGTTTGTATTTTTTCACAGTTTTTCTGATCTCATTGTGATAACAGAAAGAAAGCAGGAAAAACACATTGATAGAAGACTCTGGAGCGATGACAAAGCACTGCAGAAACCAGGCCAAACTGCAATTATAATGGGAGAGAATATTGATCTCATCTAGATACAGTGGATGCCTACCCCCCCCCCCCCCCCCCCCACACACACACACACACACACACACACACACACACACACACACACACACACACACACACACACACACACACACACACACACACACACACATACACACAAGCAGCCAGACCAGACCTCATCTCCATCAATGGGTCTGCAGTAGGGAGAGTTAGCAGTTTCAAGTTACCCTGTATTTACATCTCCGAGGACCTCACCTGGGATGAGCACATCATCCATGTGGTGAAAAAAGTTACCTGTCTGTCTGCCTGTTACAGTAGGCGGCTGAAAGAAATCCTATGGGCCTTTACAGAGGCACCACTGAGAGCATCCTGACTGGATGCATCACTGCCTGTCATGGGAACTGCATTGTCCTCAACCCCAAAGTGCTGCAGAAGGTCAGACGGTCTGTCCGTAAAGCCCATAAGATCATCAAGGGAAATGGGGTATTTTTGTTACAGTACATTTGCACTATGTGTAATTTGTCCTCTACATTTAACCCATCCCAACTATTAGGAGCAGTGGGTGCTATCAAAACAGCAGTTAGGGGTTACTGTAAGTGTCTTGCTCAAGGACACATCAACACATAGACCGGGGCTGGGGGGCAAACCGGGGACCTTCTGATTCCAAGACGGCCTCTCTGGCCATTCAGCTATGGCAGCCCCACAAATATGCCAACCACCCTAACCATGAACTGTTCAACTGCTACCATTTGGCAAGCAGTACTGTAGCCTCAAGGCCCAGACCAGCAGGCTCCGGGACAGATTCCCCCCCCCCCCCAGACAACCAGGCTTATAAACAATGGACATTAACAGCCTATTGCCTGTTTGTCTGTCTGCCTGTTACACAAACACACTCAGATGCAGCTGTGCATACACAATCACACACAAACAGGCAAACAACCAAATACACAAAATTATAATATAGTAATATATATACAAATAAAACTATTTTATAAATTGAATCAGCTTTGCAATCGGATTTTAATACACTACAACACTTGCTCGCAGCTAATGAATTACTACTCAACCAGACTAAATCTTACCCTATGATCTTACTCACCAGAGCATCACATACATCTGAAGCTCATTCATGTGCTATATAGATGGTACACCACTGGAAAGAGATGAACACACCAAATACTTCGGCCTTTGACTCTTAACTTTCATTTCAATGTCATATCGAATATATGGTTAGGAACATTTACCTCAGTATTGGTGTTCTTTACCGTTCCAGAAATTGCTTTACATTTTCTGTTAGAAACAGGTTCATATTGCAACTTGTTTTACCATCATTGGATTCAGGTTGCATGCAAAACGAATTAAAAGCGCTTTTCTCTCAATACAGTTTATAATATACTATGCAGATTTGTTCTTGTCCGTTACCATTGCCCTCACCATTATTAGAAGACAGGGCCACTGGTTACAGTTTATTTTAAAATGTTTACATTTCAGTTATCCTCAGCATTTAAAACAATTATGATAGCTTTCTCCTCTAATTATCCTTTGATGCTCTCTGCACAGCTCTCTTCTGTTCCTGCAGTTTCAAAAACAATAGCTAAAAAGGCCATTATGTTTTAAAGCTTCATCTGATCATCTTTTTATCTGTTAAAAAAGGCACTGTCTTCTTATTATGTGATCACTTGAACAATGAACATACTATAATTATTACACTATGTAATTATGATTTTATTTTTAGTCACTTTTGGTATTGTTCTATGACTGATGACGTTGTGTTGTTTTTCTTAACTGTATTTATTTTCTTTGAGGATCCCCTCAAAAATGAGATGCGACAATGCAAGGGGTTATTCTTGATAAGGAATTTCAAACATATGCACGTTTATTAAGGCAGGACTTACATACGCACGCACGGCACGGCACGCACACACACACACACACACACACACACACACACACACTGTACCTTACATATACTCCACATTATTTAAATAAACAAAACAAAGGCACCTTACATTGTACAATAGTTATTGTATTTTATTACTATTTTGACTGCTATGTCAATTACTTTATTGCTATTTTTGCTATCTTCTTTGCTCCAATGGTGGAAGCCAAAACCCAAGAATTTGACTCTCTTATACGTGTATAATGGGATGTAAGAAAACATATTTTGGAATCTTCATCTTGAGGCACTCATACAAGTAATTACAACTAAACAAAGACATATAAAAGCACATAAGAACATTTGAAACCTACACAGTAAAATCCTCAGTAAAAAAAAAATTACCCAAATGGATCTGTGAGTTCTTTTTTTTTACGTTATGTTTATTGAGCTTTTTCCAGCACAAGGATAGACAGATGAAAACATCATTTCAACACATCAGTTTTTTTGTCATGATGACGGTGTCACTGTTATTTTCAGCCAGCACACTATCGTGCAAAGGGATATAAACCAGGCTTAACTCTCTCTCAATTCAATCCAATGTTTCAATTCAAAGGGGCTTTATTGGCATGAGAAAACATACGTTTACATTGCCAAAGCAATCTCTCTCAACCCTTGCCTATACTGTACTTGCTCCTTCAGTTATTCAAGTGCTCTTATTGATTGAGTCACCTTGGCTGTGTGTGTGTGTGTGTGTGTGTGTGTGTGTGTGTGTGTGTGTGTGTGTGTGTGTGTGTGTGTGTGTGTGTGTGTGTGTGTGTGTGTGTGTGTGTGTGTGTGTGTGTGTGTGTGTGTGTGTGTGTGTGTGTGTGTGTGTGTGCGTGCGTGCGTGCGTGCGTGCGTGTGTGTGAATGGACATGTATTTGGGTATTGGCTCTTGATTGACCTCCCAGTGATATGTTTTATAATTAGGCCTTTCAGTATAAACACACACGCGCATGCACAATGAGTGTGTTTTGTCTTCTGCTATGCTACAACAGTGACTCAGCCAACCAATTTGAAGGTTCTGAAAACACCGTTATAATTGTCTAATCTTCAACAACAGGTGGCACATACAGAAATACATCATGTGACACTGAAGCCTGAGTTTTGCACAAGCAGGGAGACACATGTGCATACTGGGTAGATTAAAAGCTATTGTGTGTGCTATACACCATGGCCTGGGCTCTATTTCACCCAAAATAGCATGGCCTAAGTCTTCGTTGTGTCATCATTGCAAGTCAAAGCTCCAATTATTAGCTAAGGCCTATTCTGCCCTGCCCTCCTGACAGTCGTGTTATGATCTAATCTATTGTATTGGTAACCGGAAGGCTCGGCCCAAAACACACTCGCCCCCCAGCGGTTCTTGTATTTGTTGTATTGAGGTTAAGGTTAGGAATAAGGTTAGGTTTAGGCATAGTTTTACTGAGGTTAAGATTAGGAATAAGGTTATAGGTTTAGGCATAGTTTTACTGAGGTTAAGATTAGGAATAAGGTTAGGATTTAGGCATAGTTTTACTGAGGTTACGTTTAGGAATAAGGTTAGGTTTAGGCATAGTTTTACTGAGGTTACGTTTAGAAATACCTGGTGGCGACCTTTACGAGGAGGAGCTTTTTTTTTTGGAAAGATGTGTGACTGAGCTGTCCTTGCTGCTACTGGCCAAAGAGTGAGCAGCATCCCTCAAAAAGTAACCTATTGGGGCTGTAGCCTATTGGGGCTGTAGCCTATTGGGGCGCTGAATGGGCGTTGGGAGAACACTTAATGGGTTAACTACTTAAACCCCAGCATCTGTATTGTGGGGAAAGCTTTCGCAGAAAATAGCAGATCAACAAGCTAATACAGCTGGCGTTGTAAGCTTGTCGATCTGAAAAGATACTAGCACAGAGCCCTGAGGGGCTCCGCTCTACCATATGGGGTTTAAGTGGTTAAATGTAAACTTTGGGTGTTGCACGACCACACTGGGCGGTGCATCATGTCATCTGCTGCATCAGTCAGGACCCACCACCGGCTCTTCTTTCACACGCGGAGTGCTTTTTTTTTTTGGCTGTGCAACACACAGCAAAGAAAGGCGTAGTGCCGCGGCCTGAGCTTGTGCCTGAGCACATGCGCGGAGGGATACGGGCATCCAGGCGGCAGCAGCATCCTGAATGAAACGGTTTCCAGCCAGCGGTTTAAACGCTGTGTGATCCGCTGCCATCAGTTGCACCTGCTGCCAGGGCGCGAGGCAAGGGAGGCTCGAGCGGGACGCCTGCTCCATTGTTATAACTGCAACCTGTCATTTAAAAAAAAAAAACACCTGAAAAAGAAACCAAACGTACCCCTTTTTTGATTTAAATTTGCAGTAGGACGCGTGCTTTGTGTTCAATGAAACGTTATTGCCTCGTCAAGTTCCCTCATGGCCGTTCTTCTTTCTTCTTCTTACAAATGAGACTCAGCTCCTCCTCTTATTAACAGCTTTTTGTTTCATTTGGGCAGTTTTTGGTGAGGAGAGACGTTATTTCTATCAAAGAAAAGACACAATTTTACTCTCCGTGTGTCTCCGTCGCGCCTCAAACCGGCTGTAGTTCTGGTTGCATCCACAATCCATCCTGACCGTTTCTGCTGCTGAGGAGAGACCCGCCTGACCGCGTCAAGATGGGGGTAAGCAGAGCTACCATTTATCACCGTTAAAGCCCCGTTTACACTTCACCATGTGGACGGATAGTTGGACGCCGAAAATAGCAGATCTGCAAGCTCACATAGTGAGCCTGCAGATCTGCTATTTTCCAGCATAGGACGTGTCGCACGGTGAAGTATACACGAGGCTTAAAACGCAATATAAATGCCCTGATGTATATATATATACTTAGAGCATGAGTGTTCTGCCAAGTAAAGAGTAAATATGTACAGTATATGTGGGAAAAGCTATGATGTTCGAATGACATTGAACACTGGGATATATATGCTCAATATAGCCTAATACACGATGGAGTCCCTTGCCCGAAAAGAGCTTTTTTTTACTCCCCCAATAGCAACGGACTCCATCCATGATGATATGTGCTGTGTATCACCGGCATTTCTATTCTGTGACTGGGATGAGAATTGGTGGAAAGCCATAGTTGCCATGCAGGCCTATTATAATGTCATCTTCATCCTTTAATAAAGGCGTTGCAAATGATAATCTTGGCATAATGGAATTGACAGACAGTACGTTTTGGACGCTTGTTTCTCAAACATTTCGCCGTTTTCTAAATATATTTTTGCATCAGATAGATAGGACCATATCCACATGACTCCATCCAGCAGCCCGTGCGTCATAATGCGGTGAGGAGAGTAGCAATCTGTGTCTTTATTTCCATGAATTGATAATAAAAAAAAAGAACAGGGAACAAAGAACAGATCTCATAAAGCCAACAACGTGTCGATAATCAGCTGGTAACACTTGCATTATGGAAATATGTGTAAATGGATGTTGATGACATTCACATGCACAGCCTGGACTGCGGATGATGTTATCTTCCCATCACATCTGACTGCAGGTTCTAATGATCACAGGAATGATCACTAAAGATGTCCCTTGGCACCATTGTTTCATAATTGAGCCCCCACAGACATGCCTTTTTTACAACGCTATGTCATGGTATTTGTGTAATTTATAACTAACAAGCATGCATGGGTGACAGTGACATCCAGAGAGGGTGGGGACTGGGAGTAAAATATCACCCATTTTAGGCTATTGTATTGGTGACCCTTGTCTGTCTGCCACTTTGCTTTGACATGGTGTTATGTTGCTTGTTGTGGTGCTGTCATTTACAATACGCCTTAGGTTTTAGCATGGCGTGTAATATTATGTTAAGTCTTCGGGTACCAAAGCGGGCACAGAGACAACTGCGTCAAAATGGTGGTGGTGGGTGCCCCCCCAATGTCGACAAGTGGGGTCCCCATAATTATAGCCACGATCACATCAGACTAGAATCAACACGTCTTCCCCCCGTGTCATTTAAAGTCCAGCTTTGTAGACATGACGTTGTGTTGGTTCATAAAGGACATCCTGTTCAGAGAGGGACCACTACACATATAGACCTTACATGATGTCATTCTCTGTTCTGTCAATGCTGTGTGGAGGTTCTCTGTTCTCCCTTTGCTCTCTCTCTCTCTCTCTCTCACGCTATATGAGAGTGCAACTCGAAATGGTGTCGCCCTGTCACGGTTTGTGGATGCTGTCCGTTGGATTGCCGGAGGGGTACACCGCGCACGACTCTCTCCGGCTACTGCGTCAAAGAGGGGGGAGGAGAGGGAGGAGTGGAGTGGAGGGAGGTGGGGGGGCTGGGGGCAGTGGAAACTCCCGTTCCGAGGTCTGTGATTCGTTGACATTGAGCCATGGAGGGTAGAATGTAAAATGGATAAGAGTAATCGGGGAGGATGAGGGAGAAGGGGGGTGGGGGGGGGAGCGATCTGAACCGATCAATCAATATGGGCCTGGAGCCACGGGAAGCAACGATCAGGCTCCGCGGGGCAGAGATGAAACGAAGGTCAACCCGCTGACTGTAGGCCGCGCTGAGAGGACGGTGATCCTCGCAGCATAACACAGACACATCCTCACATACACACCGAGTGAAGGAGGAGGGGGGGATGGTAGAGAGACCAATAGAGAGAGAGAGAGAAAGAGGGAAGGCTCTCCTCCTGTGAGTCACCTTGAGAAGGGTGAACGGCTGTAGGATGGATTGAGGGACAAGGGGGTGAAAGTAGGGGTATATACAGGAATGTGGTACCATATTGACACAATTATAGGCTTATGCTAAGGCTGGTATATGTAAAAGATGGAGGGAAATGGAGAGATATAGGGAGAGAAGGTTGAGCTGAATGTATCCCCATTTCCTGATTGCCCATAATGCACTCGGTGCAGAAGCTTCAGGAAGAGAGCCAATCATTGTAGAGCGCTGCTGTGGTTGCTTGCACGTGTGTGTGTGCGTGTGATGTCTGATATTCCATCAATATATAGCTGTTATGAGGTCCTCCATTATGAACCACTTCTGATCCATTGTTCTGTAATAACCATTAACTCTGTCCAGTATCACTCACATTTGCATTCACATAATCTTGCCAAATACTATTGTATTGCAATAAATGATCAGCTACGTTATAAACAATCAGGGCATCTCCATCTACAATACTGAGATTGTGTTCTTTTTATGAACTCACAATTAAAAAGATCCACTGCCCCCCCCCCTTTTTTTTACCTAAACTAAAGCAACCATCCAATTGAATTCTCAAATGTCATGTGTGTTGAGCTGTGAAAAATGTTTAAAGATTATTAACCAATCAGCACCTTTATTGATACAATCAACACCTTTATTGCTCTGTCATTGAAGAACCTGAAATGTGATTATCATCCAGGATAGATCAGCTTTCATATATATTATTTTTATTATTATATGTTATATTAAATAACAATGATTGTAAAAAGTTCTATATTCTGATAGTAATTCAATAACGGGTCTCCCCGTTTCCAGCACTTTAGTAGCAGAAAATGCATTTTCAGGTCGGGTATACCAATTCTATCCATTCAGGAGAGAGAACCCATACAGGATACAGGATAAACAAGTGGAATTGGACACAGAGAAGTGAGCAAACAAATTTGGAACTGGAACACTATAACATTTTAAGCTGATAAATGGTACTCTCTCCTGATTGGCTGAAATTGGCAACACACCTGAAAAGGTATTTTCTGCTTATTAAAGAGCTGGAGAGACGAGGAGACCCCTGTTACTGAATCAGAATCATGATATGTTTTCATTAAAAACGTTTTGATTAAACCAAAAAATATCACTTAATCTACCCTACCCTAGCCTTACCCTAGACATTTTTTGTCCAGTATTTTTTTAAATAGTTTTTAATCAGGTTTAATCATGATTCTTCCACCCTTATTCTTTTAGTTTTGCCTTTAATCGCCAGCTGTCATTCTCCCAGACAGTGTACTCTATGTTGCCGGGCACCAGATGCTGATGCGCCTTTTTTTCTCCTTCGAATTCAGAATTCAAAAAGTGCAGCTCACTTAACAATGACAAAGCTTCCATTCTTCATTCCTTCTTCATAGATGGAATGCACTATATAGCAGCCTTTCTAAGACAAAAAATGCTTCCCGCATTTCTATATCAAAGTTGAAATTCCACTTCCTGAGTACATCAAATTGAAAGGAAACAGAGGCTCATTTATAGAGACGATAGGAATGTTCTGTTCTGCTGCAGAACACAGATAATATTGTTGAACATCTGGGATGCTTCCGGAAATTTGTACGGATCTAGGCTGCAGCCTGTGGCTGTACTGTAGATTCTGACTCATCCATCTGTATCTAAAAAGACACGTTCTATTGGAGTCATTCCATACTATCATGGAGTCTAATGTTGTTCCACCAACAAATAAGTAGATTGTTTAGTTTAGTTAAAGGTGCCAAAAACAGGGTTTACAGAAAATGGAGAAAGAAATCACAGCTCTTCAGAAACAACAGACTTAATGATTACCATAGTTGGAAAGCCCCCAATCGTCAAGGTTTTGAAGAGCGGATAGGTTCCGTCTCTCTTGTATGACTCACCCAGTGTCAGTGATGATGAGGATTGAGACTGTGGTTTATTATAACACAAAGTTAAGCCTTGGGGACTGTGGGAAGAGTACCCAGTCCCCACCCATATCAGGTTTTAAATTAAATGCAACCAGATACTTATTTTTCCCCAACACCATTTAACTTTGGAACTAAGTATACACACTTTGCCCAGTGAACGACGTGTATTGGTTAATGGTCCCCCTCTGGACCCAGACATGCACTACCGTATCTCATGCTGTCTTCATTTTGGCTGTCCTACTGTTTGTCACAATAAGGAAAAGAAAAATACCACAGTGTTTATACTGGCCACACCGAGAAAGTAATGTCACAAACTTTAGAGTTTGATAGAGCAACGAAATACACCATTGTCATGCATTTTAGTTTTGGTCCTAATGTGTGTTGCATAACGAGTCCAGTCAATATTTCCTCTGTATTGATTGTGACCACTCTGTTTCCTGCATGTCTAGTTTCCATCCTGTGTGTGTGTGTGTGTGTGTGTGTGTGTGTGCGTGTGCGTGTGTGCGCGCGCACGTGTGTGTGTGTGCGCAATAGCCTGGAAACCAGACGAATCTTGCCCTCGGCAGATTTGGTCTGGCACCACTCAGTTGTGATTGGATTTCACTCCCTCCGAAGTAGTGAGGGACCAATCAGGGCCTAGTATGCAAATATGGTGCGGGTTTATGACCAGAGGCATGTTTTTAATCCGCCCCTTGGAAATGCAGGATCCACACAGAGATCCCAGACCAATATCTGCTCAGTGATATTAGCCATGCCAGGCTATGTGTGCACATGTCCATGTGTGTGTTTTTCTTTTTGGATCCATACTACGTACGTATCAGCAGTGAGGGTCATCCAATCATCCGATAGCTGCCATTTGTTCCGTTGGGCTGGCCATGAAATCGCTATGCTATGAGGTCACTATGACATCATTTCCTGTTTGGCGGGCAGAGCCGGGGGCCAGTTGTGTGTGAAGGGTAATTAGTGGTTTTCCATGAAATGCAGTGAGAGGGCAGGAAGGTTATAGAGCTTACAGGTGTTAATCGCAACACATGGAGATGTGCTGTAAGGCTGTTAGCTCATTGGCGCATGGCAAACGATGTCATAATGGGTCTAATGATATAGATTTATTGTTTGGTATTTCACAGGAGGAAATTAAGTGGCCCCTTATCTATGCTGAACGTTGTGTGACTTGAGGGTACTTAATGCAGGGGGGCGAGAGAGAGAGAGAGAGAGCACACTACCGAGGGAACACCTGCTTGCTCCTGATTAGCGAGGCATACAATAGCTAGTTCCAGGAATGACATTGAAATATTACACAAGTAACACAACATACCTTCACATCAAGCGTGTCATGAAAATAAACGGGGATAAAAATCCAATATACTTTCCTAGGCTATTTATTCACACAGTAGGCTTCAATTATTTGTGCGCCCAGTGGATTGGGTGTTGCTAGGAAACCTCTCATCCCTATATCTTTCAGTACAATGGAGACAGAAGCTGTCAATGTGATTCTGTCAACTGCCATTTTCTGTTAAGCTCTTTTCCCCAACATGCTGTGTTTTACAGTCGAAATGGACTGCAGGAAATGTGGGCAAACCAATGTACTTTGACTTTATCGTTGATTCAGTCATCACTTTTGCTGTTGGATCAATAATGTATTCTAAAATGGATTATAATGAGCGGAGTAAAGGTCCATAATAACAATGACATGGATCTCTGGATTCTCTTCTTTTTTAGTAATTATTGTAATTATTGTCGCCCCTGTCCGTCCGTGTGTCTGTCAGTCTGTGAGCAGCTAATCTCCGGCACTGTTGGACCGATTGGAGTGAAACTTTGCATGCACACTCCCAATAGGCCAAATAAAAAAACTCTCTGCTCCAAATTCTTCAAATCGGCTTCATGGTGGCGATTCATTTGACAAAACGTCACATTTTGGCCAAGCAACATTCTTGAACCAAGCAATGCCTTGCTCACCCTGTTGGGCTACATAGGGAATGGAATCTGAAACCCTGGTAATGTTTAGTGCCATTTAGCAACATAGAGAATAGAAGAACCCTTCACCCTGGTGGTGTTAGAGCTAGCTTCTGCCCGTTATCTCCTGTAAATAGCATTGTAGAACAGTTATGTCCAATATCTATATACGTATTTTTACATTTATTTTCTCCAACAAATTATGGAATACAAAATCCCTGCATTCGCTCAGTTTATCTTTTACTGCAGTTTCCAAAATATTTGTGTTGGCGCTCTCCACTAGTATAACAGTAAGCAGCCTGTGGCCCGTAGGTCAGGAGCCTACACAGTATCTCCTGTTTATGGAGCGTGAGAGCAGTGGCTGGTGCATTCTTCTCCAGGGGGACTAAACCAAACATTTAGGCCAACATGAAGGCTAATATTTTATTAGTTTATTTTGATAAATAAATACACTTTTATTTGTATTTAGTTGTTATTCATTTGTGAAAGACAGACTTAACTAATGGTATCCGCAAACCTGATGATTATACAGTGCAACTTTTTGTATTTATAGGTTAATAATTCTCCTGTATATTGAATTTCCCTCCTGGGGGACAATAAAAGCTGTAGGTACATTATTTGATCTTATACTGTAATTTAATATCTTTACATATTTTTCACTGCAATAACAACATAGACAAAAACTGCCATATTTTTAATAGTCTTTGGTATGACTCGGCCGGGAAATGAACCCCGGCCTCCCAATCTCAGAGCGGACACTCTATCCACAACTGTCAAAGCCTGATACAAAGCCTGAAAGTATGTTCTTTTTATCATGACAAACAAGCCTTTCTTGAGAGAAATAGACTAAAGTTGAAGGCTGTGGAGATCTGGCATTTCTATCTTTAGCATTTTTGTCATTCCTTCAGCATGGCATCAGCAGTTCACTCTCTAACCACAAATAATTCACTGTTTAAAACACACTCGTCACCCATTTTCGGTGCTAAAACAGAAGCTAAAACTGGGGTAGAAGCACTGCCAGTACAGCCCAAGAGTAGAACTGCAGAAGCTGCATCATATTATGCACAATATCATAAATGGGTATCAATATTTGTGTTTTCAGATAACATGGTTCATAATCAGCATACGTAACTACAGTATTATACCAGGGCCAGTGTGAGTTCATGTAAAGTGCCTCAACTGAAAGATAATGTAGCCTGAAGTTCCTTTTTACAATACTGCCATGTTGTGGAACAGACTTGCTATATGTTACATTTTTAAATATGAGAAGGGCTTATAGAAGTCAGGTTAGGATTTTTGTTTATGGAACAGGGGTAACATATTTAGGCTTATTATGTTTTTTTTGTGTGTGTTTTTTACATATCTTAACATCTTGGGACTATGTTGGAAATAAGTCTTCTCACATCAACAAGTTGCCCTTTGGATTCATGTTTCTGTCTGTGTCTGATAGTCCATAAATAAAATCAGTCAATCAAGTAAAAAATCAAGCTAAAATGGAATATACATCATCAGTGTCACAAGTGATGTGTCTCAGCTTGATTAAACCTGATGCAGTTGAACAGATCAGAGAAGTAGTGAGGAGGAGGAGGAGGAGGGGAACAGATGGGAGGGCTTGAGGGAGATAGGGGGAGGCGGGAGGGAGGGAGGGAGGGAGAGAGAAGCGATGCTTGCTGAATGTAAACAGTGGCAGGGGATCGGATGGATGGATGGATGGATGGATGGATGGCTGTATGGAAAGATAGATGTGATGGTTGGATGACCAGATTGACAGATGGGTGGATGGATAGATTGATGGTTGCCTGATAGGGTTGTTGAGGTAGCCAGCATTACCAGTGTTACACGGCGTGCGAGCATATACTGATGCCCACCGATAAAACCATTTCCATTATTGTATATTATTATTATTGTATAAACAAAGTACTAAGCATGTTATCAATACTAGGATCAATAGCTGCATGACGGACAGTAAAATTATGAAGTGAAATAACCATGTAATGAGTAGGGAGAGAGAGTTTTCTTGATAGCTTTTCTGAAGTCAGTACAAGTCAGTGCTTTATTTACTTCACATGTGAATGTTACACAATGTGCTCTTAACCAACGTTACTTTCTTATTTACTGTTTTTGACATTGTGGCTGTTTATCCTAGTGCTCTGATTGGATATTTACTGTCTGTCTGTTTACTTGTATAACCCAATGGCAAATGTTGAGTAGGACACGTGCTGGTTAATAATAACTGCAATGCAGTTATTTAAATCAGACGGCGCACAGTGAAGTTAAGTAGGCTATGCACAATGCATACACATCCAAGGCCTTATTTTCCACTCGGCGCAGAGTGCAATGCGCAATCAGTAATCACTAATCACTAATTCAGGGCCCTTTGCGGCAGGCGCTAACACATGGCATGGACAGTGGACACACCCTCAAGGTGCAAGCTAAAGACCATGCACTGTTAAAATAGGGCCCCCAGTGTTACTGGTATATTAGTAATTAGTATGAATGTATTAATTGGTGGAAATCACACCGACCGCAGCAAGCCTATTGCCGGTTTAGAGGGATGAACAGATACTGAACATGTCTAGCTGAATGACTGGATGCATAGACTAATGGGGGGATGCATGGATGGATGGATACATTGATGAATGGGCGATGGAGGATTTCATGATCTTGTGTGTATGCATGTGTGTGTGCCAGTCAGTCAGTCGGTAGCTTTCTAGGTCGGTCTGTCCACTGATGTGTGCACTAATGCATGTCATTGTATGCGAGTGTGATGATCTTCTACATGGCCATCATGACTACTATACACTACTACTACTGAACTTCTACACTGGAATCAATAGAAAACGACAGGCGAGCTACTGTACTGCCTCTTATTTAAAACGTATATTTAATTGCCACAGAAATATGAACATGTAAATGCGAAGGACATTCGGCCAATCTGAGAGGCACAAAAGGAGTAGACACACACACACACAAGAACGAAAGATAATTAAATCATCAAGTTCTTCCATTTTCCGGCATCGTTCCCATTCGTATCTGGGAAACCAAGGACTCTGCCAGCTGGTAGTGTAGAATGTCATTTATCTCACCATGAGGATTTTCTGAAGAGCCTAGCTACTTTGCTTATTAACTTGCAGAGAAATAGCAGCCTCAATATCAGTGGAGGGAAAACCAATCAACCAATCTTACCTTCAGTCGGTGATATATGATTCTATCGCCAGTTGGAACAAGCCTACTGTAGATTGGGAAATAGCTTCCCATGTTGAAAGACTTGTCTTACAGTCATTGGGGTAAAAAGTTAGGGATATAATTCTAACCATCAATCTATGTATTATCGTAAAACTTAAAATGGTACAAATATAAATACTGTATATCTGGATTACAATATGTATTTGAATTCACATCCGGATTACAAATGATTGATGGTTATATTTTCATGTACTCTACTATTCCATTCATAGAAACTGCGCCGGAGTATCCTGATCAAAGTTAAGTTGTGTGTGTGTGAGATTTAGCTGTGGTTTCCGGAGATTAAAACATGGCTTAAATACAGACAGTATTCATTGCAGCCTACTTCAGACCTGTGGTCTGCTGTGCTGATGCTCGGGTCTACAGGCTAAATGGTGAAATTACATTCTGTTCACACAGACAATCTGTTCTGTTGTGGAATGTATAGAACATCTGGATGCTTCCAGCACCTCCTCAGGTTCCACTGTCTGCAGAGACAGAGATGGGCGGAGAGAGACAGATAGAAAGCAAGTATATACAATCTTTCGTAAATTACACCTTCTGATAATTCTACTTGATTGTTGTCAAACATGAAATGACTCGTGTATCCTACCGGAGAGGTACATTAATCCCACTAGTGTTTCACCAGCATGAGTGTCAAAATACAGCTTGTAGGTGCGCTTGAGTATGGACACTCCCGGCTAGTGGGCAAAGGAATGGAATGAAGATACAAATGATGCGACGGTGATGTCACCATCATGCGGAAATGTTTCAGACTCGTGGAGGCCTTGCCCACTTAATGCCCAGCCTCTTTCATCCGGCGTTGAAAAAAAGTTGTGTGTTGAGGCACGCACAACTTTATTGTATTGACATATATATATATATATAATATTGACTTTAGCGGTAGCGTTGCCCACTAGTGCATTTTCACCCCATAGTCAACGATTATTCGAGGTTCGATTATTGTGACAGCCCTAATGTCATCATAAACATACAGTACAACTCTGCATTTCCCTGAAAAGGATATGGCACCTTGACAGAGAAACGGTATCAATTCAATATCATGAAAACATTATATTCTAATTGAATGTGTTCTGTTGCAATTAGCAAGGCCTGGTTATCCATTTGTAACACCACTTATCTGATCAAGTGCAACATAAGACCTTGTGAGGAAAACGGCAGTGCTTGGTTGTGTGCGTGAGTCAGTCAAAACTCTCACCGCCTCAGTTACTGTCGTGTGTGTGTGTGTGTGTGTGTGTGTGTGTGTGTGTGTGTGTGTGTGTGTGTGTGTGTGTGTGTGTGTGTGTGTGTGTGTGTGTGTGTGTGTGTGTGTGTGTGTGTGTGTGTGTGTGTGTGTGTGTGTGTGTGTGTGTGTGTGTGTGCTGGAATGGCCAATGGCAAATTTATGAGAGAGCAATCTGTGTCACGAACAGCCATAGGCATAGCAGAGCTTAGATGCTTTCACAAACCTCCTGGGATTAGATGTTAGAAGTTAGACGTGTGGAGTCAACTCAGGCTGAATGCTTCTGTGCTGGAAGTCAAATGCAATCGTGCCCTCTCTCTAAATGACATAGTCACACAGAGGCTAATGCATTCCTAGAGTTTGAGGGCGGTAAAAAATTATTCCAGCAGCGCAGTTGATAGTTTAGCAGTTTTGCTACACAGCAGCATATTGGGTACAGGTGGAGGAGCTAAATGACTTGCAAAGTGGGCTTAATGAAAAGGGACAACTAGCCACAAGAACACTGGCTTTTTACTGCTTTTTATTTCGCCAACTCAGTCTGCCGGGTGAGTTTCCCCATGTTGAGTCAAATTAATATGCAATATTTGTTTGGCAGTTAGATGTGGCTTTCATTGGTCAAACTTGCACATTGTCTCCGGAATATGCTATATGCTATTGCTATTTGGGAACCGCTGGGGACAAATCTTCATCACAAGGATGCGTTTGAAATAGCAGAGATGATGGCAGTGTACCTTATGGTTATGCTCTCATTTGAAGCAAGTGAATGAAAGAATGAATGATTGATTGATTGATCGATCGATCGATCGATTGATCGATTGATTGAATTCTATGCTTTCACTATTTCTAATTTAGTGAAGGGTCTCAAGAAATATGAGAAATGTTTCTTCTTTAATGTAAACGGCAGTTGTTTTAAAAAAAAAAGACTGTACTCGTGCTGTTAGCATTTCTGTCTAATAAAATATTCAATCAATCAATCAATCAATCAATTGCAGGGAAAAATGGTGCGTCTTCTTGTATGGATCTTTGTTGTGCGCAAGTCCTTGTAGTAGTGTCAATAAATAATACATGGTGTCTGAAACATTTCATAGCTTTGATCACTCAATGAGAGAGAAGGGAAAAAGATCCATGAAGCAAGGGATAGATGTCATGGCTGTATTTAACATTATCAACAAAAAGTGTTATATTGCGGTTTGTGTATAACACATCTTTAACCATATTTCTTCACCACTTCACAATTAAGTGTAGCAGAGTAGCTCAGCCGGAAGCCTAATATCTCCCTGGCCAAAGTGGGATTCTCTCTTGGCGTAGCGGTAGATGTTTGGCCTCCCACACGGGAGAGACCCAGGCTTGAATCTCAGGTGTTACATAAGCATGGATTAGCTAGAGGATGACGGAATAGAAGGAGGAGATAAGATACGATCAAATTAATAATACAAATAATTATAATTGGAAGAATCCATTTTATCATCTCATCACTCACGTTTTTGCTTGTTTTTCAGAAAAGGAGAAAAAGAAAAGGGGGGGGGGGGGGGTAGAGCAGGGAGAAATGATTAAACATTAAAGAAGCATGTCAAAGAGAACATAAAAAATATATCTACATATACATAATGTATACTGTACATAACACCAGCAGATACATTATGTACATGAGATTAAACATAAGGTGTGAAAGTGGTAGCACATGGGTAGGTCCACATAGTGGCAGGTATGTGTGCACGAGATTAGACACAAAAGGTGCAAAAAAAGGGCAGAAACGTAACATAAAAAAGAAAATCCACATTGCAGGTCCACAGGGAAAGTATAACGTTTGCACAGAGGAACATATCGTCTCTGTCGGGTGGAATTGGAAACCTCATGTCCAAAACTGTTACTTTTCAGGATTAAAAATCCAAAATAGCAAAAGTATTGTGTGACGCTGTAGTATGGTCAAGTAGGGCATTCATTTACGAAAACACACAAAAACACAAAAAAACACACAAAAAGTAAAATATGGAGATAAGAGTTTTTCTGCCCGACAGCAATGATATCCACATGAAGGGAGGAAAACAGTCTGTTTCAATTAAAGTCTTCCAGTTGACAGGCTAGCCTGGTGACTGGCGGTGACCGCTCAACTGAATTAAATTTGGGTTCTTTATACAGTTTTTGTTTTGTTTTGTTTAATCTTTAGCCACTGAAAGACACAACACCTCCAGTCTTTCAACCATGACCATCCAAAGGAATGAATGCAGTGGTGTGTTCTAGGTATTTTCGGAGGGTATACCATAATTATTCCCACACGCACGGCATGTGCACATCATGCACACGTGCGTGCGTAGTCACCGGATGAAATAACCGCTCTATTGTTAAGTTAATGTGTGAATTACTTCGAAACCCCAATGGCCAGTGGTCATTATCACCTCAAAACAATAGTCACACATCATCTCGGATGCCGCATTATCACATGAAAAAGGCTATTTGAACTAAACGTCTACATTCTTGCTGCCCCCAGCCCCTCCTCCTGCGTATCGGATACACTTCCTCGGATGGTTACTGGACAGTATACGAGTTTTTTTCAAATGTTCTTGGATGGTATACTACGTATGTTGCGTAATACGGTAGAACACACAGGAATGAACATGTGTTAGTGAGAGGGGAGAGGACAGTGGTAGAGAGAGGGATTAGTATTGTTCAGTGGGTTAATCTGGTGTAGTAAACAGCAATAATCTGAGGCCCTGTTGGACGCCACTGTCCTGAGGCGAACACAGCCGCTCCCCTGACAGATGGCAACACACACACACACACCCACACACACACTAATGCCTGCATGAATAGAAACAGAAACCCACAGATACAGAATACATATATATAGAAAGTCACTTACACTTTAATGCATTGGAAGATGTAAACACAATGAAATGCATCATAAAAACACACTCGCGTGCGAGTAGGTTATGCATGCTCCTATTGGAAAAACACATACTTACACGCACATACACACACACACACACACACACACACACACACACACACACACACACACACACACACACACACACACACACACACACACACACACACACACACACACACACACACACACACACACACACACACACACACACACACACACACACACACACACACACACACACACACACTCAGAACAAATACACATACTGTACTATACACACACAAAAAAAAGAAAAAAAGGGAAAAAAACAGCCAGATGTGTCCAAAGTGGGAGGCGGAGCTATCGTATGATGATTACCGCAGACTGTCACCAAACCCTTTAGTCTGCCAGGGCCTTATCTGGCCAGACAAAATAAATTACACTGAAACGCAGCATCACAAAGCCCTCAAATCAGCCTGAAACCTCCCAGCCCAGACTAATACTCATTAATAGCTTTGCTTTCACAAAATACATTCTCCCTCAGTCTCTCCCGTAGCTCATTATTACCACCCATGACCTACACTCTGTTGTTCATGGTTTTACATGCACAAACATGTTCATAATAAACCCATGGCTGTAGAGTGGAGGAACTAAAGGTCGAAAAATGTTCTGTCCAAATTCACAGTTTTGATAAAGATTTTCTTTTTTGATCAAGTTTTTCTCAGCAATTTAATCATGATGTCAATTCCCATCGAACAATGAATTACAAATCGGTCCCTTTTGCTGATAACCCCCACTTGTTGGTCTTAGAGAGGGTGTAGACAGCCACCTGTGTCCTCATACACATGGAGTTGCCAGCCACTTCTCTTTACCTGACAGTGAGGAGCTTCAGCAGTTCCAACCAACCAGTAGGTCTGTAGGAGTAGCTAGTGCAGCGACAAAGAACACTAACCCTGGCCTGTGAGCTTCCAACCAGCGAACATGGCCAATTTTCCCTTTGCCAAGTACCTCCCTAGAAAAGCCACTGTCTACATCTGTGTTCTTTTTCAGGCCGCGCAACCCCCCAAAATAATCATATTTGAACTGGGGACCCCCCACCCTGACAAGCACTTGGAAATGTAGGCATTACATTTAGTTTTACTCGGTTCCCCAGATAAATATTGTGAAAATAGCAGATCTACAAGCTCAGCAATTGGCGTTGTGAGCTTGTAGATCGGCTATTTTCACAATTTCTGCCTCTTTCTTATATTATTTGACAATTTCGGCAATGGGCAATCTTTGACCCTGTTTTTATAGTATAGTTTGTTGATTAGTTTTGATGCAGTAATGGTATTTTTTTTCTCCTTCTTTTTTTTTAGCTATATTAAAAAGGTCTTAAAAGTCCTTAAATTGTCACTTCACTATCAGCTGGGTTCCTCTGGGGGTCCCGACCCACAGGTTGAGAACCTCTGGTCTACATTACCAACCACAACTAGATGCGGAAGGCCTGTAAAGTTTTCAGCACAAATGCTGAAGAGGTGTGCATATGGAATGTGCAAGTCCGACAGCAGATACACCATCAAAGTTTAGAGGAGGGTGTTGTGCAAGCGAATGCTTGACTCTCTCGCTAAAATAGTTGACATTAATGATGATTGACATGCTGGCGTCTGTCATGGCAGGAGCAGAAACTTGGCAGGTGTAGCAACAGTAACTAAGGGTTGCAGGACTTGGCGAAGGGCCATTGCACTGTGTGAAGTAATCGGTCCCCAGTCTCCACAGCGGAGGGCGGGTACTTAACCCTTGTGCCCCGGCCCATTCTGTTAATGTTTTTTTATAAACTATTTGTTTTCGGGGGGTTTTATCACCAAAATGTGGTTTTATATTTCTAAGAGGAGGTGGATAAAAGTGCACGTGTGCTTTACATTTGCATAGCTTCGACAATGTGTCAAGAGAAGGAACGGAAAGAAGTGACATACTTTTGTTCATATACATCTGTTGTTTAATAGTGGAAACAGCAGATCTGCAATTTCAAAATGCGACACGTTGTGAGCTTATATTTCGGCTATTTCCATTGTTTTGTTTACATTTTGAAAGTATATTAAATATAATTGATAGTATTATTAATAAATACTATATAATACTATATTTAATAATATAGTATTATTAAATGTGTCAGTCATTTTTAAGTAATTTGTCATCTGCCCTGTGGATTTTTCGTCAACAAAGCCTAATAGCCAATCAAAAATGTTAAAGTACAGTAACAGTTACAAGCATACATGGACACCTCAATGGTGCATACCAATGCAAGTGCATTTATGCGTACATACAGTACAGGCACATGTGCAAATACTATAACATCCGCACACAAATTTCCATGCGATGTGCAAGAATGCAGATTAGCCGACTCATGGTCTTGAGCACCTTGGGTTGGCTCCCACATGTGTCGGTTTGCTCACTACCAGTTCCTTCTCTCTCTGAACTCGTCCGCTACCCACGGGAGGCCTCCATAGAGGTCCGCCCATGTTACATCAAGTGCCATTTGTAGCATTCTTGTGTAGACGCCATCCATGGCCTTTTCCTGCTGTACTGTGAGGAGCGTCCATGTCTTGGCCTCGTACAGCAGTACTGATTACACTCTAGCCACGAACGGCCGCCTCTCGAGGTCATTCTCCTATGTCAGATTTCCACACTGCTCATCCCATACAATTCCATGCAAGTTCCCTACGGACTTTCAGACCCTGCATCCACACATACAATGCACAATGTGTGCCATAATGTAGGACAGCCCTAATGATGAATGTCCCACGATGCATTTTAATTAGCATCTTCTTTATCTCCACCAGGAGTCATGTGATCAGGATCCCTTTGTCCTTTGTCTCCCCCTCGTAGACAAAGTCAAATCTGTCTCCATGTACCCCCCCCCCCCCCCTAACACTACCACCACCTTTGGGCAGTGGGCACAGTTGTCAACTAAATGGCAGCTGTCTGAGTGGCAGCCAGCGCTCTCGAGACAAGTCTGTCATCTACAGTAATGATACTTCTAATCACAGTGTCTCAATGTGCCCTCTCTCTCAGCAGAGGACTGAGTCTATGTTTGGTGCTCAATCTAGATGTTTTGACTGGGTGGGAGGGGGGGGCGTTGATGGTTATGGAAGAAATCAGAGCTCCCCTCAGAGCATAGTCTGTGCTGGCAGGTATATGCAGTGGTAGTGACTAACTACTGTACTGTACTGTAGTACTGTACTTAAGTACAATTTTGAGGTATTTTTACTTTACTGGAGTATTTCCAATTTTCAATACTCTTACTTTTGCTCCACTACATCTCAGAGGCAAATATTGTAGTTTTACTCCACTTCAGTAAGTTATTTGAAAACTTTGGTTACTAGTTACTTTGTAGATTTTGATTATTACAAAACGTACATTAACCACTTAAGCCCTATACTTTGTCTATTTGAAAATAGCCGATCTATTTTCAAATAGATCGGCTATTATAGATGCTCTATATGATGCTCTATTAGATGCTCAATTCAAATAGATGCTCTATTTGAGCATTGTGTGATGCTCAAATAGAGCATCACACGATCGTTGTGATGCTCACAACGCATCGTGATGTGAGCTTGTAGATCTGCTATTTTCAAAAGATTTGTATACATTTTGAAAACGTAATAACATTCTGCATAATGTTTACTTTTACTTGTGGTACTTTAAGTATATTTTGATGCCAATACTTGTGTACTTTTACTCAAGTACATTCTGAATACCAGACTTTTACTTGTAACATTGTGGTACTGATACTTATATGAGTATTTCTTCCATCACTATGTCAGCTTGAAATGAAGTCTCAGAGATTATTTTGAATTGAAACGGTCCAACGGGTGGATCATGCATTCCCAATTTGCATCGCTCCTGACTCGCATCATTCAAGAATCCCGAGTAGGCCGGTGCCCATTCATAACTGTGGTAACGGGTGCCACACTGGCTAGGGTACTCTCACTACGTGTACAGCGAGTACTCTGACAACAGTATTGCATAACCGGGTGGGGCATGCATTCCCAACTTCAGCGTTCCTGATATCGTTCACAACTTGCGTGGTCCCTGAGGAATTGCAAGTTGTTGCTGTTGTTTTCACCATGTACTGTAGCTTTGGAATTAGAAACTCTAGATAGTAGTCTGGCATCTTTAAGTCTTGTATATTTTACCAACCGACTGTTAGTGAAATGAAACACGATGGCTTCAGGATCGTTGATGAAAGAAGATCAACAATTACCATTCATGATGGATTGAGTATTTTAGGATTTCCTAACCTGAGATAAGATAGAATGGATTAAGATCAACTAGGATTCCTAAAGTTAGTTAAAAGAATTAGCTTCTATATTCTTCTGAGAGCTTGAGTTTGTTTATAAATGGGATTTATTTCAGTGTGCATATTTGTAATGGTGACAAATAATTATATTGCTGCTACTGTACATACTCTCAATTGCTTTCATCTCTTGCCCATTAAAATGCCTCTGCAAAACTGCAATGTGGAAGTCAGCAAGAACCATAGTCAAGATTATGTCTTGTGTGTGTGTGTGTGTGTGTGTGTGTGTGTGTGTATGTGTATGTGTGTGTGTGTATATATATATATCTTTTTTTACACTAGTGCATATTATTAGATTAGGATGTAGGAATTCAAGCTTATTTAACAGGCATTTGACTGACTCCTACCTGTTAAATACCTGTAAAATCGTGTGTGTGTGTGTGTGTGTGTGTGTGTGTGTGTGTGTGTGTGTGTGTTGCAGTATGGACGGTCTGACAGCTACCGCGTGGCCACCACGACGGACAAGGATGAGAAGGAGTCACCCTCCAAGAAGGATAAGAAGGATAAGGGCAAGGACCTGGACGACCTCAAGAAGGAAGTCCCATTGGTAAGTACACCATTGCCTAGTTCCTCTGACTGAAACTAGAGTGTACAGAATGGGGATACGTTGACAGTAGCTGATGATGGTTCTTAGCTTATTTGCGCGCCGATGTCTCACTCCAAAAAAGCACGACGCATTTTGTGCCTATTTCCGGTGTCAGACACAATGTGCAACCAAGTATAAATCTGGCTTTAGTCAAACCAGCTCTGTGCCAAGAGACAAAAGCTTAAGTGACACAGAGCCTCCAACAAGCAGGGTTATCACATTAACCACAGATGGGTGGAATTCACAAGCTACTCAAAGCTATCGTAAATTACAGTCACAGCTCATGTTATGACAAGCGAATGGGAAATCAAATGTCGTGACCTACAGATTTTTTTTGCATATCGTTGCATACCTAGTTTTAAGAGAACTTAAAGTTGGTGTAATTGATTTTAAATAGCTCTATATTTCTATATTCTGATAGCAATCATCGCTACAGAGTCCATTAACAAGGGAGTTTCAGCTTTTAAGTAATCATAGAATATGTTCATAGGTCAGGATAACAATTTGAACCAGGATAAAGAACGTATACAGAATACAGGATACGCAAGTGATGGGGAAGAAAATAGCAGACAAATTTTAAATTGAAAATTTAAGCTGATAAATGCTATTTGTGTGGTTCTCTCCTGATTGGATAAAATTGGTATCCATAAAAATTTATCGAGATCTCTCGATTTTGAGAGATGGGAAGACCCTGTTACTGAACAAACACATACAGAGCTTTAATGTTTTAAAAGGATCCCTGGCTAATAAGCCAAATACGCCTTAATACATTATAATTGTCGTCTATAACTGTATACTGTACTGTATACTGTATAAATGTCAAATTAGAAACACCTTAAATATTGTATTTATCAATAACAAAATAGTCTTCATTCTGAGGAGGTTGACACCATGCTAAAATATATACTATTAACGATGTAACCAATGTTGGTCAATTCTGTCAAATTCTCAATAAAGTAGAGTCTTGAGAGAAAAATGGAACTCACTCGTAAACAGTATATTCCTGGCATTGATCCAGTTCTTATAACTCTCTGACCCTGAAGTAATGTAGTTGATAGGGAGCTAAACAAAGACGTAGTGTATTGTTATTGATCTGTTAGGGTGGTATAGGCTGTGTGGTTTGAGGTTAATATGCCAGAGAAATACAATCCTAATGGCAGGGGGATTTCCTACTGTGTGGAGCCATAAATATAGGAATGTCCCTTTACACTGGGGGGTATCTACACTTTGAATGATTAAAAGTGGAACAGCGTCATCTGTTGTCAACCAATTACCTACTGTGCTTCAAAAAGTGTCATGCGATCGAAATTCTGTAACTTTTTCCCCCAAATGGAAAGTATACAATTTGGACACTTTATTTGCTTTTTATTTTTTACTATGGCCAGTCTAGACTAGTGGAGTTTTACCCACAAGTACCAGAACATAAAAAAAACATACAATACATGAAAGTAACTGACACTGAACGGGGTACCTTACCTGCATGTCTACTACCACCCATCTGGTATGCCAAAGGATAAAGGAAATGCCAGGAATCAATTGAAGATAAAATGTGACTCACGGCTGCTCCAAAAACACACCAGAAAACCTCACAGCCTCTCTCAACGTTGTTTCTTTTTTTTAAAGGTTGTGCTTTCTAGAAAGGTTTCATATTGATTGACACTGACAGTATTTTGTCATTACTCAATCCATATAAAATGTCACTGAAATGTCAGAATATAATTGAGGTTTATTCATAATTCTTTTGTTCTTTTCTTTCTACAGACGGAACACAAGATGTCCATTGAGGAGGTTTGCCGGAAATACAACACTGATATTGTCCAGGTAAATTGTTCTCCTTGGATGTGTTCTTATTCTCAAGTAGGACAGCCTTTAATTACTTCCAGGGTCCAGGGAACAAAATGAACACCTGCCAACGGCCAATGGCGTTTACAACGGAGACTAACTAGCCACTTGGTGTGTGAAAAGAATCGGAGCCATCTACTGCATTTTTTTATTTCCATATAAGAACTAGCTTCCATTGTCTGTCTGTGATTCTGCCTAAAGCGTTACTTTAAAAAAAAGTGTTGCAGCCGCTTATGTGAGTGTGCGTGTACACGTGTGGGCATTCAAACTGTAGCACCTCCTCTATTTACTGCTCTGTGCTCAGATCCGGTCGAAAGCCTGCCTATTGTATCTGGTAATAACCACAACAAACATACATGCACACACACACACACACAGACCGTTTCCGTATCCTCACTAAACCGGATGGGTAGAAGAGAGTGCAGAATGAGTAGCCATGCAAGTCACAATCCAGAAAATAAGTAAATGCCAAACGTCCGAACCTCAACATCCGAACGTCAACGAAACGAACAAACCGTCGTAGAACATTCTGACCTTTGGGGCCAGCCTTAATCCCCATATGGGCATGTTACGTTTGTGACAGCCACCCACCGTCCCCGTCAACCCACAAGATAATTTAAAGTCTTATGTCTTATGACAGACAATCAGAAGAGATTAGAGGAGACGAGAGGTGACGGCTCCATCCAGGCGCGTTGAAATAGTTACAACACTCTTTGATCTCGCCACTACATGGCGTTACTTGTGGTGTATGTATGCACACTCCTTGTTCTTGTTATCTCTGAGTCTGAGCACACAGAAACAAGTTCTAAATCAACTGTAAGTTGGTCTTGGCAATATATGTTTGAATATGTTGAATATGTTAATATTCTCCGTGTCAACGAACGGAGGTCTACGTACGGGAGTGTCGTAGGCTACTCTCTCTCTCTCTCTGAATAGCCCTGGGATCCGTCTATTTACTGTACAGAACGCCATATCTCTTCATAGGTTTTGAATATTGATTGATTGAATACTTTATTAGACAGAAATGCAAACAGCACGAGGTACAGTCAGACATTTGGGCTAAAAGGATTACACAGAAAAGTCCAGGGGACTTGTTTCCATTGTGGTCCTATCCAGGTCAATTAACTTTGCGCTTACCTGATCATCTCAGCATATTAAAATCAAGTTACTTACAACAAGCAGCGGGTAGATATCTGCATTGAAGTAAACCAACACTGATCAGGATTGTCATGTGACGAGACAAAAAAAAAAGAGTCCTGCAACTTCACTCAATAGACTGTGATACCAAAAAGAACAGACCTACAAGCGAGCGACCATCGCGTCGCAATGCATCGAGTTGAGACCTTGTTTCTTGTCAAGCGAGGAACACATCAATCATCTAGAAAAGATAGACGCCTCAGTAGTATCGCCCATGTTGTGTTTTGCCTGGAGGCGGTCCACAGGCCCACTGTGACTCAGCGACACCTGTCAATCTCAAAGACACCTGATTTCTTATTTTGAATGTTTTTGCATCCGCCGCTGCTACAATGTCATCCTAGGGGAAACACTGAGTACGGTATGAGAATCTTGATATAGTAGGTAAAAAGACAGTAGAAGACAGTGTTCGGTGGTGTTTAAAACCACTGTTCTAAAGAAACATTTAGCTCCTCCTACACTTTACTTGATGATGCTTTGTTGATTTGAAATGTGTCCGTAACTGTTCACAGACAGTGATATACCATGTGATGTTTACATTGATGAGCCATCCTGCTCTTCTTGCCCTCTCTTCTCTTTCTTCCTCCCTCCTCTCCTTTTTCAACTCCCCTAACTTCCTACTTCTGTACTCGTCCCATCTCACCCCACAACACCTCCCTCTCTCACCACTCTTCACCTCTTCCTTTTCTCTCCTCCCTTGCAATTACTCTTACCCTCTCTCTTTCTTTCACTCTCTCGCTCACTCCTATACACCTCTTTCTCCACCTTACCGTCTTCTTCCCTCTGCCCCTCCTCCAGGGTCTGACTAATGCCAGGGCAGCGGAGTACCTGATCAGGGATGGCCCCAACGCGCTGACCCCACCCCCCACCACCCCGGAGTGGGTCAAGTTCTGTCGCCAGCTGTTTGGGGGTTTCTCCATTCTCCTGTGGACCGGAGCTATCCTCTGCTTCTTGGCCTACGCCATCCAGGCCGCCACCGAGGACGAACCTGCCGGAGACAATGTAAGATGAGAGAGAGAGAGGGAGGGGTCGGTGGGATGGAAGGTTGGGTTGGTGGGTGGAGGGATGGGTGGGGAGGTAGACATGGTGCCGTCCTCCGTCCTACTCAAGCCATCCGTGCTGCTACAGCGGTTGAACATGCAGACGATAATGAGTCGATACAAAAGAGGAAAGGAAGGATAACAGAAGAGAAAGGGATTAATGGATGGAAGGATACATAGGTAGGTACATGCATCTTGCGAGGGAAAACACAGATAAACGGGGAGTGAGAGGTGGGTGGATGCATAGACTGATGGATGTATAGAAATAGGGTGGATAGATACAGTATGGGAAGAGAGGGAGAGATTGATAAAGCAGTGTTCCCCCTACCTGTTTTCAGCAAGTTATGAAAAGAGAGCGAGGCTAGCAATAGCATGGTATCAGTGACAGCATCGCCTCAGCTGAGCCGCACCGGCCAGACAGGACACCTTCTCAGGCTGACAGATAGCATCGTGTCAGTGTCTCTTTTGGTTCCGCCATGGGGGGAGCATCACTCACAGCAGGGTAAGAGCAAAGGTTTATGGGTCAGCGTTGTTTAGTGCCCGGGTCAGCACGTAATGCTGAAGTCTCAAGGCTAAACAGCTTTGACACATACAGCGTGGAAGGGACAAAGTGTCAGAGACAGGCCATAGGGCTGGACTCTGGGAAAACGCACAGACCAAGCGAGGACACAGTGAGTCAGCATGAAGGACTGAGACATACTAATCAGTCATTTATACTTTATTGTACAACCATGCCATCTGTTGAAAGTAACTGGTTTTCAACCAAAATCATTCAGTTTAAAATCACTTATTTTCAGCGAACAACAGCATCTTACAGGTTCATAGGTTCAGTATTTGTAGTGCGCCCCCCATCCACTTATTACCCTGGCTTATGACGTACGTACCGTATATGGCATACTATAAGAATAGAATGGAACTCGGCGTGTGCTTTTGTCATGTCCACACTCACTTTGATGTGTGCAGATACTGTCGTGTTGTCACCAAAACCAGTACAAGATCAGACACGCGACAGACAAACTGTAAAGTGTAAACTGTTACAGTATGCTGTTAAATCGCGTCAGAATAAGAGCAGTATATTAATGGGAAAATTCGGACAGCATTTGTACTATTTCTAGAAGGTACTGAAATAGCCATGTCTGACATGTCTAACGCCTCACCTCTCTTATAACGGCATGAATCAAAATTACACTCGTATCTGATTTATTTTAAAAAAGTTTAAATTATGACATTTATTGTTGCCCTGAATATGACAGTAATATCTCTCTCTCTCTCTCTCTCTCTCTCTCTCTCTCTCTCTCTCTCTCTCTCTCTCTCTCTCTCTCTCTCTCTCTCTCTCTCTCTCTCTCTCTCTCTCTCTCTCTCATGGTTTATCTGTTTTGACCTTGCTTGTTCATATCCAGTGTATTTTTAGACAGTCGTGAGAGATTAAACATGAAAGCCAGATCTTTGTACGCTCTTTCCCTGTAGTTAGTTGTCTGTTTCCATTCCTAGTTCTCATTTTCAGAGTACTTTAAGTAATGAGATGTCACTGAACTAAATTATGACTGTAACATCTCCCTCCTCTCTCTTCTCTCTCTCCGTCTCTGTAGTTGTACCTGGGTATTGTGCTGTCAGCTGTGGTCATCATCACCGGCTGTTTCTCCTACTTCCAGGAGGCCAAGAGCTCCAAGATCATGGAGTCCTTCAAGAACATGGTTCCCCAGGTATGACAATGGCATTGGAATGAACCAGTGGTGGAAAAAGTACTCAAATGTTTTACTTAAGTAAAAGTATCAATACTGCAATGTAGAAGTACTCTGTTACAAGTAAACGTTGTGAGCTTGTAGATCGGCTATTTTCAAATAGTCTAGGTATAAAATAGGGCTAAAGTGGTTAATCTATGTTTTATAATGTAATAATTTATATCTGCAAAGTAACTAGTATATATATATATATATACTATATAATTGACAAAAGCTCCGAAATTTCGTGCGGGATTCGCAAGCACAGGATCACTCCACATGCCTCCAAGACCCGCCACAGACTGTTGATCAGAGCTCTGGCTATGTTTTAGGCTCCTCACCCCACCTCGATCAGTGATCAGACTCTCGGCTTGATTGATTTTGCGATTTGCCTATCAGACCCTCAGCCTGATCTGGCAGGTTGCCATAGCAACCAGATACAGGAAGTCTGACCTCCTTATCACATGACCACGGTTGGGAGGTTGGGAGGTTGGGACTAGAGGTTAGGGCCGCAAAGCAAAGCGGGGAGGGAGGAGAGGAGAGGCCAGAGGGGCCGGACTTCGCATGACGTGTGTGCAAAGTGACTATAGGCCAGTGCTCAGCTCAGAGTTGTTTTAGCTGTCTGTCCATGGTGGAAGTGCAAATAGCCTAATTAATTTAGTTCGAAAATGCATCATTATGGATTGTGGAAGCAAACCAACTTCAGTCCACAAATTATTTTTTAATTAAAAAAGAATAATTAAAAAAAGAATAACTTTATTTATTTTTTTGCCCCATTTGAGCTCTTGAAACAGGCCCCCAGATCATTAAGGCCGCCCCTGTGCAAGTGATTGCATATTCGGATTTAGAATCTGCACAGATATTAAGGATCCATCCATGAGTTAAGGTTTTGTTTTTGTAAAACCGATCTCTACCTTTTAAGATAAGATAGTGATACTTGAATGTGCAATGTGTTCTTGAGAAACCGTAGGGTTTTAGGACCCTGCGTTTGGCAATGTGTGTATTACAGTGGTACGATAAAAAAAGACATCTCAGAACCAAATCGGACGGGTGCTGGATCCAAAAATACCTGGTGGAATGGAAACAGAAAAATCTGCACACCAAATAGCTCTTGTTAAAAGGATTGTAATCTGCAAAAGTAGATGTTTCGAGCAATGCCGGCTCTGAAGTCTGAGCTTTGTTGCTCGAAATGTCAATACTTTTGCAGATTAAAATCCTTTTAACAGGAGCTATTTGGTGTGTGATGATGGCTCATTGTTGTTATAAATCTTTTCCCCCCCCCCAAAAAAAAAATGATTTTTTTTCTTTTCTCATGACAAACACACAATTAAGTGGTGATTATGACTTTTAATGGTGTAGCTGATGAATTTTGTGCTGCCGTAGCCCAGAACTTTCAAATGTAATGTAAAATATCATATTGAACAAGCCCTGATGGATTGATTACATCCTCTTCCGTGTTTGACACAGAAGAATGGCATCCGCATTTTTTGGAACTTCTGAATTATGTCCGTTATGACGGATTTGTTCCATCTTAGCAGTGGAGAGCATCTTGTTGAGTCGAAGTGGACAGACTTTGATTACAGCTCTCTCTTTCTCTTACTGTTTCTCTCTCCTCTTTCCCCCCTCCCTCCATCTCCAGCAAGCCCTGGTGATCCGTGAGGGGGAAAAGATAACCATTAACGCTGAGGAGGTGGTGGGAGGAGATCTGGTGGAGGTGAAAGGAGGAGACAGGATCCCTGCTGACCTCCGCATCGTCTCCGCCCATGGCTGCAAGGTGGGACCGCACACACTCTTACACAGGCATGCGCGCATGCACACTCGAGCCTTACTGCGCTGCAATGCATTGTGAGCTTGTTAGATCTGCTATTTGCGGTGCGCGACACTGGCAACCAGTGTTAATTTTAACAGCATTTTGGTCGACTAAATCTACAGTTTATTTTACATGCAACCAAGATTTTACACTTGGTGGCATGCTGAAATGTGACGCGTTGTGAGCTTGTCCAGACGTCCACGTGGTACACACACATGGTGCCTCATTCACAGAGCTCTTCTTAAATGTCTACTATATTTTAGTGTAGGTTTGCTATTAATTATAGATCAACGTCTGTTTCATCATGAAAGTGTGTTTAAAGCCTTGATTTGTGTGCATCTCAGGTGTATCAGATGATGAATTCCCCCTGTTCGTAAATCAAATGCTGGTTCATGTGTGCAATATTTGCATTGGTCCACGCCCTGTTTAACACCATAAAGTGTTAAAAAACGTTAAAACTAACTTCACACGGTGAAAGTTAAATGAAGTTAAACGGCATCACTCGTCAAAAAGAAACGATCTACAAGCTACAATGCTTTGCATCGCAACACCTAACATAACTTAAAAAAACAAAAACAATGAATGCCTCACATTCACACTAGGGCTGCACAATTAATCGAAAAAAGATCGTGATCTCGATTCAGACACCTATGCAATCTCGATTTTAAATTATGGCGATTTTCTTTTCAAAAAAAAGAAAAAAAATGAATGTTTTTTTTGTTTTGTTTTTTTTTACTTAATATTTTTGTATTTACAAGAGAATCGTGTGAGAATCGTGATCTCAATTCTTATGGAGGAAAATCGTGATTCACATTTGAGCAAGAATCGTGCAGCACTAATTCACACACAGATGCAAGGTGCAGCTAGGGGTTCAGATTAGTGCTCAAGAACACTTAGACATGCAATGCCAAGAGGAGCCAGTATCTAACCGGGAACAACACACACACATTTTAACCATGTATTTATGTTCACACAAAGGATAGCATACAAGGACACAAATATTAAAGGTGCAGTAAGATTACATCACAAAATCATGGCATATGTCTTCATTATACAATAAGCATGTCACTCGGTACTCTATGGGTATAAGTAACAGCGTCTCCGCCATATGTGGCGGCTGCCAATTATAGCAGAGACAGCACAAAACTTTGCCAGACTTTTTTGCCTCCTTTTTGGGCATCCCCAGTTGTTGGAACCCTCTAACAACCAGTCTGTGGGTATGTCCTAGGCTGCCAAATATAAAAACAAATAGTCTGCACCTATAGCCCAGCTCTGAGATGGTATGTAGGAGTGGTTGGTATTTAGTGACCTTGGTCATAAAAGCTTCCTCACACACACACACACACACACACACACACACACACACGCACACACACACACACACACACACACACACACACACACACACACACACACACACACACACACACACACACACACACACCACACACACACACACACACACACACACACACACACACACACACACACACACACACACACACACACACACACACACACACACACACACACACACACACGCACACACACTTACATATTCTCTCTCACAAACAATCCTGTTCCTCGCAGGTGGACAACTCCTCCCTGACTGGCGAATCAGAGCCACAGTCCAGGTCACCTGACTGTACCCATGACAACCCCCTGGAGACCCGCAACATCGCTTTCTTCTCCACCAACTGTGTCGAAGGTACGGTCATCTTTGCAACTGCCTGACGATGACGTTGATGTCATTTGAACCGATGCTGTCATCATCGCAGATGTTTTCTGTCAGCTGTCATCATCATCACACACGACCCCTTTTTCTTCGGTTTCTCTTCTACCCATTACCGCCTTTACCATTCACCATCATCATCATCATCATCATCATCATCACCGTAATCATCCTCTTCTTCCTTTTCCTCCATCATCACTCCCTTGGGTCCTCGGCGATGTATGCGCCCGAGTTTGAACTCGGTCAGGCCCATATGTGGTGGGCATATCGGTCGGATCGGCGGTTTTGGACAACCGCCTTCCTGGCCGAGTTTGAGGTCTAGCGGTCAGATGGTTCTCAAGATGCATGAATTACAGATGTGCAGACAGGCACACGCACACACACAGATTTGGGACAAAATTGTGTACAAACACTGATCCAACTGACTTCCCACTTGGCACTCTGCCGGGTATGTGGACTTCACGTCCTGCTTTACAATTACAATACTGGTGGTTCTCAGACTTTTTAATTTCAAGGACCACCATAACTCTGAGAGGATTTGGTTCCATTTGTACACTCTCAAAGTTACCGATCTGTAAGGGTCCAATTGGAACCCCCTGTAGTAGTCGTTAAAGGGAACCGTTAAGGAATCGGACCGTCAAGAGGTAATAGTTAAGAAACAGACAATCACATAAAAACATAGACAGTCAGTGGGTCACATACAAACAGTGGACTGTTGAAATTATATATAAATACAGTTATAGGTGTAAATGGGTGTATATTTTTTATGTAAGAGTTGCTTTTGATGGTTGTGTTCCCCGTTTGCTTGCTATAACACCATTATTGGTCATGGTGGTAATTGACTGGGAAGAGTATGGTCTATGCTGCCTCCATGTGGACATTATATGGTATTGCATACAGTGTAGGCGATCACAGTCTTCAGCCATCTGTTCTTACGTTTTCTTTTTTCTTCACTCTCATCCTTGATTTTAATTCTTGTTCTTGTTTCGTTATTTTATTCTTGACAATTAGGCAAAACATAATACAGTTTCTGTATATTATATTAAAATATATATATTTGTTTACCATTTCTCCAGGCACGGCGCGTGGCATCGTGGTGTGTACCGGTGACCGTACCGTGATGGGCCGCATCGCTACCCTGACCTCAGGCCTGGAGACCGGCAAGGTATTCCATCTGGGTTTTTCTTTTATGCAACACTGACATTGGGCCCTTGAGCAAGGACACCACTACCGCTGATCATTTTCAAAGTGCCCTTTCAGGGTGAGGTCTATGAGCTCACCCTGCCTCAGGCATGATGAGCTAACTGGATGTCTAGACTTTAGAGGGATGTGTCTATGTATTTTAAAGAGGGTGAGGGGGGCTGCAAATGAGTTGTGTGCACAATACCCATATACACAATTTGTTTTTGTTTTTACCACTTTCATCCTGGCGTCGCTATTTTTGGGCATGTCATTATAGGCAGACATTGCCAAAGAATTGTCAAAAAAATAATGAAAATAGAAGATCTACAAGCTTGGTTTGGAAGTTGTAAATCGGCTAGTTTCCCATAGTATTTCACAAGTACAGAGCTTGTTAAAGCAGCGCTATGTAACTTTAAACAACTATATAGCATATTATGTCCCACAAAATTATAAAGTTACATGTTTAAGCAATAACAATCATCCTTGGGGGGGGGGGGGGTCCCTGCTAGGGGCTTGACTGTATTACTATGTATAGGGGAGATAATGAGTTTCATCCTGGCATTTGCCAAGGCACCAAGGCAGAACTGCCAGTCAAAGCGAAGACTGGCCAATCACAGTGAGTCCTCGCCGGTCATGCTTGCCTAGAGACTCTTGGGTAATGAAGTCAAAGACGTTGGCTGCCATGTTATGTGTGTCCAAAGTGGCCACTGATACAAACACAGCAAAACAGGATGTTTGTTTTTTTGTGACTGTATGCCATTGACCTCCCAAGTTTCCCACTCGAATACAAAACCCTCTACCTCTTCTTCTTCCTCTTGTATAGACGCCCATCGCCAAGGAGATCGAACACTTCATCCACCTGATCACAGGCGTGGCCGTCTTCCTGGGCGTCAGCTTCTTCATCCTGGCCGTCATCCTGGGCTACTCCTGGCTGGAGGCTGTCATCTTCCTCATCGGCATCATCGTGGCCAACGTGCCGGAGGGTCTTCTGGCCACCGTCACTGTGAGTACAGGAGGATGGTGCTGTGTGTGTGTGTGTGTGTGTGTGTGTGTGTGTGTGTGTGTGTGTGTGTGTGTGTGTGTGTGTGTGTGTGTGTGTGTGTGTGTGTGTGTGTGTGTGTGTGTGTGTGTGTGTGTGTGTGTGCGTGCATACCGTACTACTACTAGGGTTCCATACCTGTTTGTTTGTATGAGGGGTATATCTTTTGAGTACTGCAGTTTGACAGTGTATATTTTATCTGTCTTATCTAGGGATTGTAGTTTTTAGACTCTAAAATGGACAGCATACTATGTTAATGTGGGATGTGTGCGTGTGCGTGTGTGTGTAATTTTCTGCATATACTGTACCTCTGTTTTCCAATATATCTATGTCATTCTCTCATTACAGGGTGTTGTGTGCAGACCTGAGTCAAACAGCATCTTGCAGATATTTTAAGGCCTTAACACACCAGGGGCAATTCATTTAATTATGTTATTATCAACCGTGATAGCGATTATCAGCGATTAAAAAACATACAGTAGCATATATTAAGGCCTTAACACACCAGGGGCAATTCATTTAATTATGTTATGATCAACCGTGATAGCGATTATCAGCGATTAAAAAACATACAGTAGCATATGAAGTGTTCTGAAATGGTGTTTTACAGATAACGTGTGGAGTGGGAGGCTTGCTATTTCCCGTTGCATACTGTCAACAACGGGGCCATAGGATGCTGGTTATGTCCCCTTCTACCAACTTGATCAGAAAGAGATCAGTAATCGAACAATTATGACTCTTTAGTCATGACAGGTTTGCATCATTCCTAGTGTGTAAAGACCTTTAGACAACTTCAGTGTTGTAAAACACAATGAGGAAGAATTTTAGACAATTGCAAGGCACTCGTTAACATATTTTATACTTTTGACTGTCAGCTTATCGGGCTTTTAATTGCTGTAATGTATTCAATCCCACCTCTGTACTACCTAGTATTGCAAGCTGGTTAAAACTGAGAGGGTATCTGAGTAGAATACAGACGGGAGAAGTTAAGAAGAAATACTTAGTAGCCTAAGAATACAGAGTACGAGTCCTAAATGCAACCTACTGTTTCACTCAGGGCTGGTGGTGTACTTTGTGAACTTTGTGTGCGTGTGAGGTTGTGTAGCCTGTTGTGTAATATTTGTATTCCCCTGTCTGCATCTGTTATTGTGTTGTCCCCCGACGTGCCATGATATCTCTGTGTGTTTGTGTATTCGTCTGTGCATCTCTGTTTTTATTGTTGTACTAGCGTTGGCTTTAACATACGTACAGTATCAATGTGTCTATATATCTCTCTGTGGCGATTGGTGTTGTGTTGTATCTATCTGTGTATCTCTCTCTCTCTCCCTGTCTCTCCTAGGACAGCCCATACTTGTTTGTGTATCTATATCGCTCCTTCTCTCCTCCTTTTCTCTCTTTGTGTTTGTGTCTCTTTTTCCAGGCCTGTGGCTGAGCCTGGGTCATTCTGTGAGACCACTGGGTCAGTTGTCTCCAATGACAACGGCTAGCTAACGTAATGACACTATAGGCTAACGCCGGCTAGTCGGCTACGTTACATTTGAATGTGGCGCCGGCTGCTTGGCTAGTTATGTTTTTTGGCCCGCGCGTCTTGCCGTACATTGGCATGATGACATAGCAATACACTCTTCTGCTTCAGCGCATCACTTGCTCATGCGTTGCGTTTTTCTTTCTTTCTGCATCGCTCATATGGCTGTTGATGAATTGGTAGTGCATTGTGCTGTAGAGGGGATATACGGGTGTTAGTGATCAGGATGGACATCTCCAGGTGTCAGGGTTGGGATGAAGGCATGCTTGATTAAAGATTAAAGGGGAATTCCACTTTCTGGCGTTATTTTCACATCTACTCAGGCTTTTGTTTGTACTCCAAGTTGCTTGATTTAGATATTTAATTTGAAAAGTAAGAAATTAAATTAAATTTATTTTAGATACTTAATATTCATTAGAAGAAAATCTGTTGACACATTTATTAGAAGGACAATATCAGTCTTGAGAACCAGGGACGTGTTTACAATGAGTTACAATGAATGAACATGGAGTTTGGTGTTGGATGGGCTTGTATTGGAATGCATTTGATCAAATTAATATCAAATATCTAAGTATATATTGAATCAAGCAGCTCAAAACGTGTGGGGTCCACACAACAGCCTGAGTGAAAATGACACCTGAAGTGTTGAAGAAATTCTCCTTTAAGGTTTACTTTGTGCCTGGAGTTGTGTATCTCTTCTGTTTCACCATCTTGACTGGCAACCAATTATCTTTTTCTCTCTTTTTTTGTTTTCCTTTTTACCCCTGTTGCTTCTTTCTCTCTCGTTTCCCCTCTTTGCCTACTCTCGTCTGTCTCTCCCTCTCTCTCTGGTTTCTTTCCCTGTCTACCAGGTGTGTCTGACCCTGACCGCCAAGCGCATGGCGCGTAAGAACTGTCTGGTGAAGAATCTGGAGGCCGTGGAGACCCTGGGCTCCACCTCCACCATCTGCTCCGACAAGACGGGCACCCTGACCCAGAACAGGATGACCGTGGCCCACATGTGGTTCGACAGTCAGATCCACGAAGCCGACACCACCGAGGACCAGTCCGGTGAGTCGGGGAGAGACACGAGACAATGTTTTGCATCACCAATACCAATGCGTTTTTTTCAAGGTTTTTCAAAAATAGCATATCTACAAGCTCATAGTGCGACACGAAGTGACGCGCTATGAGCTTGTATATCTGCTATCTTTGTATGGTCAAAGTATAAAATAATGGTTAAAGTGGTCACTCCGATGCTTTCCCGGTTTTAATGGGTTAACACAAAGCTAAATGTAAATCTCGAGGAAGTGATACGTCTAGTGGCAATCCCACTATCTCTACTGGAGATTAGCGATGCAAGAAATCTTCATTTCTTTCTAATCGAATACTCGTTCCAATCCCTCAGCGATTACTGTAGTCTTGTACTGTACTACATGTAGCAATTGTCAGAGACCGTGAATAGAGAGATACTCTACATGATGGTATGTCAGTCAGATCTGAAACAATGGATGACTGCATAACGGCGTAGGCTGACGTTAATTTAAAGGTTGCCATACTTGAGAATAAGAACACGTCCTAGGGGAGAAACTTACATGGACGATATCAGTGTTGTATTTCCGGCAAACCTCCTCAACGGACATCTTGTGTTCCGTCTATAGATATAATACATAAATAAATAAACATTGAGATTGCAGGGTTTGGCGAATGTTTGCCTATTTTCACAGAATGTTCGCCTATTATGGTGTGCCCAGAATAGCGATGCTAGGGGGTTCATGTGGTTAATATTTCCTGCTTCAAAACATAGTAAAACATTTCCTAATATGATATAATAAGAATATAAAAAAATTGTGGAGTGCTTGGTAAGAGTAAACAGATGACAGGAAGGGTTTTTGGATTAAAATGCTCTTTATTTTCTGGTGCATTACAGAAACTCAAATTAAGCATTAGGGGCCCTATCTTGCGCGACCTTATGCCTAATCTTATTAGTTTTTTTATTTTATTTTGAAAAACACTTTAAAATAGTAAAAAAAAATAGACAATCTACATCGACGCGTTGTGAGCCTGTAGATCGGATATTTTCACTGTTTTAATTTTTTTTCTTCTCGAAATAATAAAAAATGCCTAATAAGATTAGATTAGGCATAATGATAAGATAGGGCCGCAAGTATAATCACAAAGTAGATCAGTGGTTCTCAGCCTGTGGGTCGGAACCCCCAGGGGGGTCCCCACATGATTTTGAGCAGGTCCCCAGATGACATTGAAGTTACAATTTAAGGATTTTTAATACCCCCAAAAGAAAATAACGAAAGAGAAAAGAAATAAGACCATTACTGCATCAAAAGTAATCAACTCAACTCCTACAATTCCAAGTGCTTTGTCAGGTGGGGGTCCCGAGTTCAAATATGATTATTTTGGGGGGTCCCCAGTTCAAACTATTTTGGGGGGGTCGTGGGCCTGAAAAGGTTGAGAAGTAGATACTGTGCAACGAGGGAATTCTGGTGCCTATAAGGAAAGTCCCCGGAATCCTTCCACTGCTTCAGCAGAATGGTCCCTGTCTCTCAGCGTGTTGCAGAGAGGGGCCAGATGGTACAAGCAGCCAGAGCAGATGGAACATGCTGTCGTGATGGAAGGCGTGTGGGGAAGGCCCGGTTTTATCCTGTGTGCATCTGCACAACAGGTGTGTCGTCACACCCAGCCCAGAGTCTAATAATACACGGACTCAGGCCAGGTGTGACTGCTTAAAATCAGCCACCACCTACTGTACAGAACAAAAATATAATCTATACAAATGTGCCGACAAATGTGTTGTTTTGTTCATCTTTGAACGCTGCTGTTTCATGAACCGGCTACCAGCAATAAGTCGGTATTCCTCATGATCCCTGCTTGTGGAAAACCAGAGTGTTAGTATAGATCAGGGGTCCTCAACAGGCGGACCGCGGTCCATGACCGGACCGCGGGACACCTCTCTGTGGACCCTGGGAAAATTATAATTTTATTTCGGTTTTACCGGTTTTACCCTAAAACCGAAATAAAGTAACAAAAACGGGGGAAAAAGTACCCGAATCCGCCAAAATCCGCGAAAAAAAATCGTGCGCGCACGCGAAGCGTGCGCGCGGGGGGCACAGCGCGCGTGCATGTGCGGACCCTAGCCTTATTCAAAAACGTATTTGTGCACCTTCAAGATTTGTTGTTGAGGACCCCTGGTATAGATCTACGTCATACATTTCCAAGGGATGTAATCTGTCACGGAACGCGTTGCGGACGCAAAACAGCCGCTCCTCCTCGTCCTCCAAGTTATCCACAGGACGCACAATGACTGTTTTACGGAAGACTTTACACCTACTATATGGATGAGGCGTACATTTGTAACGTTGTAATTTTATGCCTAAGTTGGAACTATTTCAGCTGGTGCAACCCTTAAAATGTTAGTTGCACGAAAACGTAAAAAAGGTTCAAACTTAGGCTACGTTCGAGTATGTGTTTGCCACCCCCTAAATGTCTCTACTCTCTGTTTTCAGGTGCGTCGTTTGACAAGACCTCCCTGACGTGGGTGTCCCTGGCGCGCGTCGCCTCCCTGTGCAACCGCGCCGTGTTCAAGGCCGGCCAGGACCAGCTGCCCATTCTGAAGAGGGACGTGGCGGGAGACGCCTCCGAGTCGGCCCTGCTCAAGTGCATCGAGCTGTCCTGCGGCTCCGTCAAGGCCATCAGGGAGAAGAACAAGAAGGTGGCCGAGATCCCATTCAACTCCACCAACAAGTACCAGGTCAGTGTGCTCGCAAATGTATTCACACATAAACAGTGGTGGAAAGTAACCAAGTACTGTACATGTACTCCAGTAGTGTACTTAAGTAATTTTTTGGGGCATTTGTACTTTACTGGACTATTTCCAATTTTCAATACTTTTACTTCTACTCCACTACATCTCAGGGCCAAATGTTGTACTTTTACTCCTCTACAATTATTTGAAAACTTTAGTTACTACTACTTTGTAGATTTTGATTATTATTACAAAACACACTAACCACTTCAGCCCTATATATATTTTGATTTTTTTTAATGCCGATACTGTTGTACTTTTACTCGAGTACATTTTCTACGTTGCAGTCTTGATACTTTTATTTAAGTAAAGAAATGTACTTTTCCACCACTGCACATAAGCACAGGAGGTGGAGGTATACAATTGTCACACATGCTCGTACGGTATTCACAAATACTCAGACACGTGTACGCGTTCATTCTCTACCACTCACACATACTGTACACCTGACATGACTCACGTGATTGTAAATCTGAGGGAACAGTTACACATGGACGACAAAGTTGCGTCCTGTTGGCTTCCATTCTATGGTGGAGCTTCCGGTTGCGACGCGGTATTTTGCTTGTATTTGCGGTCAGTTTGTCTTGTGGGGCTGTGGACAGTGCCAGCAGGAGTGCCGGTTTCCTGGTGTGTAGTTCGTTTGACTCGGAGTGCATTGGAGTGTGAAAACTACAAGCGAAATGCTGCCAAGTGGGGTCAACCACAGCCCTTCTTTCCTATTGATTATTGCCCGGTCAAAGTTCACCACTGTTGAACTCCAAGCACACACGCGTTGGATTCCACGTGCTTCAATGCTGTCAACGTGCCACAACGGACTGCCTCAGTCAGCAGTGACTATTCTTCCTGGGGTCAAACTGTACAATAAAAAAAAATTACAGTGCAATTAAGAAATATAATTGACAAGCACAAATAAAAGAATTAAAGAACCAATACAATTCCCATGGTGGACTATGCATGGCAGGGGCATCCACCTGTATGATGGGGACATTTTGAAACCAGTACTTTTGTACTTTTACTCAAGTAAATTTTGAATTCTGGACTTTTACTGGTAACAGAGTATTTCTATATCGCAGTATTGATACTTTTACTTAAGTAAATAATGTGAGTACTTTTTCCACCACTGCTGATAACAGTCAAATGTGTGTGTGTGTGTGTGTGTGTGTGTGTGTGTGTGTGTGTGTGTGTGTGTGTGTGTGTGTGTGTGTGTGTGTGTGTGTGTGTGTGTGTGTGTGTGTGTGTGTGTGTGTGTGTGTGTGTGTGTGTGTGTGTGTGTGTGTGTGCCCCCATAGCTCTCCATTCACGAGACAGAGGATGAGGCAGACAACCGCTACCTGCTGGTGATGAAGGGCGCCCCGGAGAGAATCCTGGACTGCTGCTCCACCATCATGGTGCAGGGCAAGGAGCAGCCCCTGGACGAGGAGCTGAAGGAGTCCTTCCAGAACGCATACATGGAGCTTGGAGGCCTGGGAGAGAGAGTGCTGGGTAAGATGGGAGGGACTGGGAGAGAGAGAGGGTGCCCGGGCAAGATGGGAGGACTGGCTAAGGAGGAGGGAGAAACAGGATAGTGTGCCTAAAGGGATAGTTCACCCAAAAAAAAAAGCCAATAATTTGATGACCAGCGGACCGGTAGGCAGCGGTTGCGGTAGGAGACACATAGGAGACTCTTTGTGTCTCCTACCTGAACCGCTGCCGGTCATCAAATTATTGGCTTAGGAATGCGACAAAAACAAAAAAATATCCATGAATTCAAGTCTCCATGGGGTGACTTAATCGATCGAAGTCATTTTGGGGGTGAACTATCCCTTTAACCACTTATGTGTATACATCTATGTCGTCGTACAACAAATATTGAAAATAGCCGATCTACAAACTCACAACAATTAAATATATATATTTATTTATTTTGTACATATATATGAAAATATACTGTATATACATACACATATATTTGTTTGTGCCAAAAATAGGGATGCCAGGGATAATGTGTTTAAATTAGGACAAACACTTCTAAACATTTCTCCTTCATTATGTGTCTTCATTTGCTCTCCTTCTTTTAACCGCCTCCTCTCCTGTCCCTCCCTGTTCGTCTTTCCTCCCACTTTCCTCTCCTCTCTCCTGCTCCTGCTTCTCCCAGGTTTCTGCCATGGGTTCATGCCAGAGGACAAGTACCCCAAGGGCTTCGCCTTCGACACAGATGACGTCAACTTCCAGACAGACCAGCTGTGCTTCGTGGGTCTCATGTCCATGATTGATCCTCCCCGTGCTGCCGTGCCCGATGCCGTGGGCAAATGCCGGTCTGCTGGCATCAAGGTGGGCGCCACTTTTTCCCCCACGTTACTGTACTTCAAGGTTGTTGCTTTTTTAGTTGGATACTGTAATAAAGGTATAGCTATCTATCTCTATATTGTCCTATCATCATCAACCTATGAATTTTGAGCTCAGTACTTATGTACCCATCCCAATACTCCCTTAACCACTTAAACACTATATACTTTGTTGACTGGGGTCCCCCAGGGGTGTAACTTTGGGGTTCATGTGCTTAACTCGTTAAGACCTGAAGCCGATTCTACAAATGTCTTCTAAATCCCAGCAGTATTCTGAAAAAAACGTATGTTTCTATATCAGTGGTGCTCAAACTTTTTCGTGTCAAGGACCCCCAAAATAATGTATTTGGCCACGGACCCCATCTCAAAATATGTTGTTCCAGGGACCCCCCAGAAGCAAAGATTTGAGTTAAAAATGTTCACTTTAAAAGAATATATTAAAAGATTTGCACACATTTTCATGATTTTTCAAAAATATCAGATCTACAAGCTCGTAGCGCGGCACTCGCGCTATGAGCTTGTATATCTGCTATTTTTGAATAGCCAAAGTGTAAAATAATGCTTTTTAGCCATAAAGGACCATGGACAGATTAAATCACCACTGCCCCCCCCCAGCCCCCATGCACGTGCACATTGTGCACAAGCTGTAATCCGTCCCTGTAAAGGACATACGTAGACACAGACAATAGTAATTCAGCTGCCGCTGCAAGGTCATTTTGGCTGCCACCTGCCAGATGTTTCTAATCGGACAACAGCAGTTGAGTTGATTAAACAGCAGCTGTTTCTAATCAAACAGCCACAGACACTGATAAGCAATTATGGCATTACATTGTGTGTAGAGCGTGTGGGAGACATATTGAATGGTGTGGAGCCAGTGGAGGATATTATATACTTAGATATTATTTGCTAGAGTTCGGGCCGCGTTATCTACGTCGCACCGCCGATCCGACTGGTTATGTCCGACAGTCTGAGTCACAGTGTCAGGAGCTTTGTCAGAGTACCCGTTGTACCCGTCTAATCTATCTGTGTCCCTTTTGTGCCCGTATATGGAGATCTCTGTATCTGTCTGTCTACCTGTGTCCCTCCCTTTTTACTGTATGCCAATATATGGAGATCCCTGATGTCATTTAGTATATGCCCATACCCTGTATATTGGCATGCCCATATATGGGCATATTGGTTGGATCTGCGGTTCTGGACAACTGGATATCCATATATGCCCATATATGGACATATTAGTCTGATCGGCGGTTCTGGACAACCCGCATATCCGAACAACTCGGCGGCGGGAACCGCACTCCCTCTAGTTTTAAGTCGGTTGGTCCCATATATGCACATGACCATATATGTGCATAGCGGTAGGTTCTGTGACTCTGGACAACACTTTTGTGCGCAGGTCATCATGGTGACCGGAGACCACCCAATCACAGCCAAGGCCATTGCTAAGGGCGTGGGCATCATCTCGGAAGGCAACGAGACAGTAGAGGACATCGCTGCCCGCCTCAACATCCCTGTCAGCCAGGTCAACCCCAGGTAAGATACAATACACTAGTGGTGGCAAGGTTGGGCCCTGGAGCTCCACTCTGATTGTCATATGGTCCCATGTAGTCTTGTGTAGCCAGTCGATTAGAGATATTGCCTACCAAAACATCTGGTGACATTCTAAATTTAATGTAGTAGTAATAGTAACACAAACACGACACAAATACGCGCTTCCTTTGGTCATTTTCCAAACTCAGTTTGGGTAGGTGTCAGTGGTGTACACAATGAGCATTCACCTGTAGGCTTTGTTCTGTATGCACACTCATGCTTGGATCCCCATGGCTGAACAATAAGTCATACATACATGCATGGGTTATGCACTCCCTAATTTAATATGTTCACAGGTACACACACACACACACACACACACACACACACACACACACACACACACACACACACACACACACACACACACACACACACACACACACACACACACACACACACACACAATAATGTAAAGTAGGTATCAATATTCCTCATGCACACTCACGTCTCCACGTAATGTAAACCCATCTGCCTTCATTCACAGTGTGCAGGCATGATGTGATGTCAATATTCAGTCAGACCAATGTTGATGTTCTAGGGATGCCAAGGCGTGCGTCATTCACGGCACGGACCTGAAGGAGCTGAGTCAGGACCAGCTGGACGACATCCTGAGATACCACACAGAGATCGTCTTCGCCAGGACCTCCCCGCAGCAGAAGCTCATCATTGTAGAGGGCTGTCAGAGACAGGTACAGATGCGTGCACGTGTATGTCGTGCATGTGCACAGGCAAGCGCACATGCAGTTGTAATAAAAAACACTGTATATACATAGACGTATAGGCACAGACGTGAACTGCTTTATTTAATTCACCTAAGGCAAGACATGAAATGCTACTTCACGAGCTGATTCTGTTTGGTCAGTTCTGTGGTGTCTCTCTCCGTCTGCCAGGGTGCCATCGTGGCGGTGACAGGTGACGGTGTGAACGACTCTCCTGCCCTGAAGAAGGCCGACATCGGTGTCGCCATGGGGATCTCAGGCTCTGACGTGTCCAAGCAGGCGGCCGACATGATCCTCCTGGACGACAACTTCGCCTCCATCGTCACAGGAGTGGAGGAAGGTGAGGTGGTGGAGGGCAGGCATTGCAAAGGGTGGTTTATATTGAGTAGCGAAGTCCTGACGTCACTCGTTCATCCCCTGGGTCACTGAAGTAATTTCTCTATGGTGAATACCATTGGGTCATCTTAGAATCGTCTCATATAAGAATTGTGGTCCAAAAATAAACAAATTGTCCCGGCGCTATTGTCAGGGAGGTGGCTCTACAGTATATCGTTTACGATAGTCATCATTCTTATTTGATACAGTAAAAAAGTTATTAATTCGGCGGCGGTAATGGGATCAGGTGAGATTGATGCACAGGAGAGTTGTGACAACTGTACTCCTGGATTTCCAAGACGGTGGCATACTCGTTGGGCACCATTGCTGACATTCCCTGAGGGCACTATTACAAAATACGCATTACTTTACACAGTGATAACCTCTCCTATTTTAATCCCTGCGCAAGGATCTAAAAACGTTACACTTGCAAAAAGAATCCCTCTCTGCTATCAGGGACGGCTGTTGTTCAAGCTGTTGTGTTGGATCTAATTCAACTTTTGAACGAGCTTCCGTCACAAGCAGTAGAGATGACAACAACATACGTCACATCACATCAACGCAGTAGGCTGATATGATCATTTACCAATCAGACGGTGCTGCTCACAGAAAATTGATGATGCTTGTAGATTGGTTATTTTTTGAAGCAATATTATAGATGTGATTGACTTTTATACCACTTAAATGGGGCGGCTCGGTCATAAAAGATCGGTTTTCCGGATCAAGTCATTTGGTGACCACCGATCAAGTCTTTTGGAGTGAAAATCGGCCGATTTACATCTGTGGCCGATCGGAACACATTGACTGCTTTTTAGAAGAGTTGCATTTTTTTTCCCCATTCCTTCTTAGGCCGTCTGATCTTTGACAACCTGAAGAAGTCCATTGCCTACACCCTGACCAGCAACATCCCAGAGATCACTCCTTTCCTCTTCTTCATCGTTGTCAACATCCCCCTGCCCCTGGGAACCATCACCATCCTCTGTATCGACCTGGGAACTGACATGGTGAGAGAGAGAGACACACACACACACACACACACACACACACACACACACACACACACACACACACACACACACACACACAAACGCAGCCGCACAGGCACCTATATTCATGAAGAGATACACACAAATACAGGAATGCAAGTACTGATGCACTCAAGCACAGACACGAAGATATATGGACAAACAATAGACATGTGTGCATACACACACAAACAGTCATACACACACACAGCATCACCCTGAGCACAGGCCAGCAATATGCATGCATAACCATGCATGCTGTGTGAATGTACAGTACTGTATGTGGGTGTGCAGTCACCAGTCACGATCGGTGGTGGATACAATGAGCATTCTATGTTCTGTATGCACACTCATGCTTGGATCCCCATGGCTGAACAAGAAGTCATACATACTGTACACGGCATGGGTTATGCACTCCCTAATCTAATATGTTCACAGGTACGCACGCACGCACACACACACACACACACACCAATAATGCATATCAGGTATCAATATTCCTCGTGCACACACACACACACACACGGCTCCACAGTATGTAAACCCATCTGCCTTCATTCACAGTGTGCAGGCATGATGTGATGCTCATCCACCTGAACATGATCACAATGTGTCAACAAGCGTCGGTCTGTCTTTTCTCTTTCTCTGGCTGTCTCTCAAATATCTCCTCTCTGCATGTGGGACTTCATCTGTCCCTCTCTCTCTCCCTTTCTCTCTCTCTTTCTGTCTCTTTCTTGCACTCTCCTTCCATCCTTTTATAATAACTTCCTCCACACTTTCATGTCCCTTTAAACCCATTAAAACCGGCAAAGCATCTGTGTCGTTGTAGATTTTAGCTATATACAGCTATATAGCAACATGGGTATTTCAGAAAACTCTCAGGATTTAGACAGTGGTTCTCAAAAAATAGCAGATATACAAGCTCACAGCGCGTCACTTAGTGCCGCGCTGCGAGCTTGTACATGTGCTGTTTTTTAACCTTTAAAAAAAAAATGATTTTGAATCATTTTGATATTTTTTTTTAACACAAATCTTCTCTTCTGGGGGACCCTGGCACAAATCATTTTCAGACGGGGGTCCGCAAATACATATCATTCTGGGGGGTCCTTGACACAAAAACGTTTGAGAACAAATGGTTTAGAAGGCATTTTGTAGAATTGGCCTCAGGTCTTAATGGCTCTCTGGCTCCCTCCCCCCCCCCCCCCCTGCTGTCCACCAGGTCCCAGCCATCTCACTGGCCTACGAGGCAGCAGAGAGTGACATCATGAAGCGTCAGCCCAGGAACCCGGCGAGGGACAAGCTGGTGAACGAGAGGCTGATCAGCATCGCCTACGGACAGATCGGTACGTCACACTGACCCCCCATCGTGTTATTACAGTATATAATGCCTCGTTTATACTTAGTTTGCGCGCCAGTGTCACGCAACCGAGTACAAATCAGACACAAGCTTCACTCCATCAGAAGGAAAAGGGGCAAAAGGGAGGGAATTGTGCGTGCATGTGTACTAGAGCAGTGCCAACCAACGTTTAGCAAAGCAAAGTTAAAGGACCGACATGCCAATCGCTTAGTCTGTAAAGAATTTCAAGAGGTTGGTGACGGCTCTACTTTCACCGTCACTGAAGCATTGATAAAACAGAAGTCCCAGAAACTAAGCTAACCCGCCCTCAGATCTATCAGGCCGGACGGGGGGGGAAAAAACACTGCTCGATTGATGGGTCTCACAGGGAAGCCCTCGCCCTACTGATCTCACTCTCTCTTCCTCTCTTCCCCTCCCATGATAGTTGTCTCCGCCAGGCCGAAAGGCATGGCGAGAGAGTATGTTTACCCCCTGTCCGTCCGTCCGTCCGTCCGTCCGTGGACAGCTAATCTCCCGCACCGTTGGCTTGATCGCAGCGAAACTGTGAGGTCAAGGAAAAACCTTTGCCCTGCATTTTTCACATCTACCTTTTATAGCGCCACCAGGAGGCCGACTTATGTAAAACATATTTCTTTACATTACTCCTTCCGATTTTAACCAAATTTCACGCAAATCGGTACACATGATCTCTATAGTCATGTGATCAAGACGGATCTGTTTAATTTTTCATATTCCATCCCGATTGGCTAAGATTCACATCTAAAGTTTGCAGGAGTGGCCTGTTTAGAACCAAATGCCGCAAATCATGAATGCAGCGTCCGATTGCGGTCAAACTTTGCACGCACATTCACACTATGTTGAGGAACAAATGGTACCATTTTAACATTGGCCTGTTATAGCGCCACCAGCAGGTCTAATTTAGCAAAAAAAAAAATTGGAACAAAATTAAAATCCTCAAATCATGAATGCAGTGTCCGATTGCCTTGCAAGACCTAAGAAGAAATGGTACCCTTTTTAGATTGACCTATTATAGCGCCACCAGGAGGCCACAATAACCTACCTGACCTGGTGGAGACCTGTGCTCCGAGGAGCACTTTTTCTAGTTCCTTCTCTTTTTGTCAGCATAATAATTATTGTGCTGATTGGTTGTGATTCCTGAATGTTTGCTCTTTGGTATAATGTAATCGTGTCAAACCGTGAATCAGTGAATCAATCAGTCTCCCTCCTCCACCCCCATTCTGTGCATATGACAGGTATGATCCAAGCTCTGGGAGGCTTCTTCTCCTACTTTGTGATCCTGGCTGAGAACGGCTTCCTTCCCTCTCTGCTGGTCGGCATCAGGCTCAACTGGGACGACCGCTCCATGAACGACCTGGAGGACAGCTACGGACAGCAATGGGTACACAATGGATTATTATAGCACAATAAAATCTGACGTCTGCGACGCATTGAGAGCTTGTAGATCGGCCATTTTCACTGTGCAACATGCTTCCATAGAAGACATGCTGGCTTCTATAGAATCCAAATGATTGAAATAAAAAAGACTGAGAACTTTAATCCATGGGTACAACAGACCATTAATACCCTCTCCCTCTCTCTCTCTCCCTGTATAGACGTATGAGCAGCGTAAGATCGTGGAATACACCTGCCACACAGCCTTCTTTGTCAGCATCGTGGTGGTGCAGTGGGCGGATGTCATCATCTGCAAGACCAGACGCAACTCTGTGTTCCAGCAGGGCATGAAGTAAGAACAAACACCTCTCCTGAACCTCTATACAGAGTTTAACACAAACTACTTTCGGTGGTCATTTCAAACAGCATTTTAAACATACTTTATTTTTTTAACCCATTAAGGCCTGAGGTTCCGATTCTACAAATGTCTATTGAAAAAAACGTATGTTTCTATGTCAGTGGTTCTCAAACCTTTTCATGTCAAGGACAGCAAAATGATATGCATTTGGCCACGGACCCCCATCTCAAAATATTTTCTTCCAGGGACCCCCCAGAAGTAAAGATTTGACTTTGAAGTGTTCGCTTAAAAAAAAATATATTCAAACATTTGCACACATTTTCGCGATTTTTCAAAAATAGCCAAAGTGTAAAATAATGCTTTTTAGCTCAAATCAAGAAGTGACACAGATGCGTTAATTGACAATGGCTTCAGTGTGCTAACGTTCCAGGAAGGCAAAGGCTGTAGTTTCCATTTAGCTTGGAATACACTCAGATGATGTCATTGGAAGGCAGAGATTTAGAATAAAAAGGGTTTGTAAAAAGCCTGGTTGCCTACTCAGGGGCTGTGTCGGTCAGGTCAAAGTGCAGCCGTCTCTATGGGCAGAAGTGAAGGTGGTTTTGGAGGCACACTCTATAGTGACCCCTTAAAGGTTTCATGACATTCAGTTTTACCACACATTAAAAGTCTTTGTCATGGTCCTTCAAACGTGTATAAAACGTTTTTACAAAAAATTCCACTCCAGTTATCCATCTAAAGCCTTTTCAACTGCAATGAAAAAATAAATCTTTGCCTGCGGGTGTCGCTGTTGAGGGATTTTGAGTGTCAATCATCGCCTCTGCTCCGCCAGGTCATAAAACCCCCCCAAAAAACATAAAACATAAAAAAAGTGGAAATGAATGTCATTGAACCTTTAACATGCTATTCCAATTTGGGAATAGCATGTTACTGCATTACATGCATGTTAAGGATAGCAATAGTTATCTCTGCCTCCCGCCCGTTCCGGCCTGCCAGGAGGACGTTATTTCAGTTATATTACTATCATTTCAGTTTTCTCCTTTTCACTCCCTCCCTTTAAATTGCAGGCATGCATGGCCAATCTTTTGTTCTGTTTATGTACTTCTATTCTTTCTCGCTCATCCTTTCTGGGTTATCCTCCATGTTTGTCATGTCCCAGTGGCACACTGTTGGACAGTGGTCTACTATGGGACAGCCACACAGACCCAGATAACTAGTACTACTGCTCCTGCTCCACTCCTGTCCTTAAGACACACTCCTCTAGAGGGAAAGAATCTTAACAGGCCTAAAGTAGATTTGGATCAGCACTTGAACACTAGGTCAGCCATGCATGGAAGAGCACAGTGGAGTAGCGGTAGCAATTAATCGTTTTAATCAATCATAGAAAATCAATTTGATGATTTAAAGTGTACTTATGTATCAAGAAAATGTGCTTCTCAATTATTTGATCAATCGAAAAAGCAATCGATTTGAATAATTGCAAAGTAAATAAACAATAGTTGCAATTACACTTTTTAGATTGCCTTTTTTTTCCCTCTCTGCATTCCTTCAGTATGTGTGTCTCTGTAGTTCTACATCTCTCTCTCTCTCTCTCTCTCTCTCTCTCTCTCTCTCTCTCTCTCTCTCTCTCTCTCTCTCTCTCTCTCTCTCTCTCTCTCTCGCGCTCTCTCTGTCTGTCTCTCGCTCGCTCTCTCTTTCCTCCTTTGTGTAAGCAAGTGAGAAAGTGTTGACTTGATTCTGTTTTGTTTTTTTCCCAGGAATAAGATTTTGATCTTTGGCCTGTTTGAGGAGACGGCCCTGGCTGCCTTCCTGTCCTACTGCCCTGGCATGGACGTGGCACTACGGATGTACCCACTCAAGTAAGGACCAGGGACCTATGCTCAGGCTTTTGGTTAACAGCAGTGGGGGTTGGAAGTTGTTTGGTGGAATCATTGCTTCCCATTGTCTCTCTATCATTCTCTCATTCTCTCTTTCTTTCTTTCTCTCTCTCTCTCTCTCTCTCTCTCTCACCCTCTCAGGCCCAGCTGGTGGTTCTGTGCATTCCCGTACAGTTTCCTCATCTTTGTTTACGATGAGATCCGAAAACTCATCCTGCGCCGGAACCCCGGAGGTAATACAACACACACACACACACACACACACACACACACACACACACACACACACACACACACACACACACACACACACACACACACACACACACACACACACACACAAAAAAAACTAAGAACCAAGTCTATCCACACACCAAAATGTGCCAAAGTTTGCTTATAAGTCGCGTGATTACCAGTGGCCTATGGAAAGGTCTTGGTTCATTATATATTTTTTGTCTTTTTGACTTTTTACATCCAAAACCTCAATTCCTCAATACATGCAGTGCAGACTTCTTAGTCATTGTAAATGACTGACCTCAGGTCTGTAATGTTAAGCAATATTTATCAGAAGAGGGGAGAAAAAAACAACTGTGATTGTATTCATTAAATGCAACGCTGACAATATTATCTAAAGACGTGACATGATTTATTTCAGTACTAGTTCAAAATACAATTCAATGTAAAATGTATTCATAATCATAATAATAATTCATAAAACAGTCAAAATAACAGTTAATAGAGGGAATCTTCTAACTCTTTGTCTGTCTCTTTGTTTCTCTTCCCCCTTTCCTTTATTTTCTTCTGCAGGCTGGGTGGAAAAAGAGACATACTATTAAATTATCAAACCATTCTTTACTTCTCACCCCGTTCCTCCCCTGAGCTCATCCCGTCTTTTCTCTGCCCCTCTGTCTCTTTCTCTCTCTCTCCTTCCCACCCCCTCCCGCCCATCCATCTCTCCTCGACACACTCAAACCATACAACACCCCCCACCCTCCCCTCCCCTCCTCTCCTCTTCACCATCCTCCCATCTCCTTCTACACCTTCTTCTAAAAACAAAAAACAAAAAAAACACACACTCACACGAAACACCAAAACAACGAGAGGACCAACGACAGAGGAGGAGAGAAGAGAATGGGTGGAGTGTGGCCCCACCCCTCTCATCCTTCTTTCTCTCGTCCTCTGTCCTCCTTTTTTTAACAGCATTATTCTGCCACTGGTTGTACTGTTCTTTGAGATCACCGTTGTAGATCCACTCACTCTTCATATAGAACTGTGTGCTCTAAAGCCTGATTTTATACTTAGTCGAACGGCGGCGTTGTGCGCAGAAAATAGCCGATCCGCAAGCTTCGAGCCACAAAATTGCCGATCCACAAGCCGACCCACAAGCACGCAAAATGCGTGCGCTTATAGATCGGCTGTTTTCTGTGCGCGACACCATAGTTACGACGGAAACCACGCCGCTGTGAATGATAACACTCCATGAATGATAACGACGGTGAATTTAAAACAAAAGAAGCCCTGAATGCTAACTCCATGGAGGCTCACTACTTGGTACTACTACCACACGGAACACCCAAACATGGCAGCTCCCGTCTAGATTCCCAACCGGCTATATGAGCGGGTGGGTGGCGTCCATTTATAGATTCTTCTTGTTTTGTTGTAGTTTTTAGTTATGGTTTTGTTTCCCAAACCTCCCCTGCCCCCGCGCCCGCTCTGCCCTCGATCACTGCCATAGTCTGCCACATTCCTTCTCTGCTGTTTAACTGCCATTCTCTCTCTCTCTCTCTCTCTCTCTCTCTATCTCTCTCTCTCTCCAGCACTCTCTTTTCACTGCCAGTCTTCTATTACAGATCTATTACTCCCTCCCTCCTCCACCTCCTCCTTCCCTTCTCTCTCCCTCCCTCCCTCCCTCCTTTCCTCCTCCCGTTCCACTCAACCAAGTCGAGGAAGGATAATCCCACTTGCGACCGCTGTGATGTAACCCACTAGTGCCATCTACTGGTGGGGGGAAAATAAATAAATAAGTGGTCACCTCCTCGAATCTTTGGACCTCACTCCTTAACCTCCCACACACCCCCGCCTTTTCTTTTCGGCTCGTGTTGTTGTTTTCTAATAGATGACCGAGTGTTTTTTAAGAAACTGAATCGTTCGTAAAAGTTTTATGTACCTTTTTTTTGTCTTTCATTTTTGTTTTAGTTTTTTTTTAAAGTTAGGAGTGGGTCTGAGAGCTGCTTGTTTTCATTCGGACATGACAAAGCACACCGTCTCTCCCTCTCTCTCTCGCACGCTCTCTCTCTCTTTCGCATTCTGTCTGTCTGTCTGTCTGTCTGTCTCTTTCTCTCTCTCTCTCTCTCTCTCTCTCTTGCTCTCTCTCTCTCTCTCTCTCTCTCTCTCTCTCTCTCTCTCTCTCACTCCTCCTTTCTTTTTCCTCGCTCCCAAAGCCCTACCCCCCGGCCGTCTATCCGTCCGACTGTCCGTCCCCGTTTAAATGTTCGTTTGTGAGCACCATGCAAAAACTCCTCCGTCCTTGTAAACTCTTCTCCTCTTACCTCTCTCCTGCACACCCTCCACCCCACCCCTCCCCCCCCCCCCCCGCCCGTGCCCTCTCCCTTGTTGAAAAAAAAAATACAATCTTTCTGTGTCCTAGGAAAAAGAGATTTCTCTCCAATTTCATTATTAAAAAATCTGTGGGAAAATGTTATACGGTGCCGTACCTTAAATGTGCGAAACAGCAGCAGCAGCAGCAAAAAAAGAAAAAAAGGGAGAACATTTAATTAAATGAATAAAAAAGAAGGATCTCTCTTTTTTCAGTTTGGTCTCCAGTTTGTTTTTGTGTGTGGAGTTTTGTCAGAAAATGGAAATAAATGCTGTGACCAACTCTTCTATTGAATTAGTGTCAAGTCATCTATTTATCATCGTAGAGTCTTCTAGGGACTCGCCCCCCTGGCAATCTGGGCTATATGTAACGTAACATAACATAACATAACATAACATAACATAACATAACATAACATAACATAACATAACATAACACACTAGGGGTACAATAGTTCATCAAACTAATTGATTTAATCCATTATTTAACCCATTAAGACCTGAGGCGATTCTTAAAAATGTTTTCTAAATCCTAACAGTTTTTTGAAAAAAAATCGAAAAAAGAATTTTCACGATTTTTCAAAAATAGCAGATCTACAAGCTCATAGCGCGGCACTCGGTGCCGCGCTATGAGCTTGTATATCTGCTATTTTTGAATAGCCAAAGAAATAGCAAAAGAAAGAGAGATTAAAACCGGGAAAGCATCTGTGTCATTTTAGATTTTTGCGTTGGCTATTCATAAATGGCAGGATACATTTTTGAAAGTGTGAGAACTACTCATCGCTAGTACAGTGCTTCTCAAACTTTATTGGCCTCACTAGCCCCTTTATCTCATTTCTGAATCAGGTAACCCCCTTTACCCCATTACATTTAGCTTAGAAAATAGTCCAGTTTTGATGTCAATATGTTCAAAATAAAACATAATGGCAAATAAGCAGTGGTGGAAAGTAACTAAGTACATTTACTTAAGTACTGTACTTAAGTACAATGTTGAGGAATTTGTACTTTACTTGAGTATTTCCAATTGTCTATACTTTTACTTCTACTCCACTACATCTCAGAGGCAAATATTGTACTTTTACTCCACTACATTTATTTGAAAACTTAAGTTACTAGTTACTTTTCAGATATCAATTATGATATAATGAAACATACATTAACCACTTTAGCCCTATTTTATACCTAGGCTATTTGAAAATAGCCGATCTACAAGCTCACAATGCGACGCGTTGTGAGCTTGTAGATCGGCTATTTTCAAACATTTCAGTATTTTTAGTTTTGGTACTTTAAGTACATTTTTATACCAATATTTTTGTACTTTTACTCAAGTACATTTTTATTCCGGACTTTTACTTGTAACAGAGTACTTCTACATTGTAGTATTGATACGTTTACTTAAGTAAAACATTTGAGTACTTTTTCCACCACTGCAAATAAGTATCGCTTTCTATACACACAGTAACAATTGTGCTTGTCACGCTTTTTTATTCCGTTTTTTGGTCTAACACTTTACAGATCGGCAGGTTCACACAACGTTTGTCCGTGTTGTATCATTAAACATAACCGTAACATGAATTCTTCCATTTTCCAGTTTCTCTCATGTAGTACCTCTGCGCACCCCTAGAGGTAGACATACCTTCCTTTGAGAAACACTGGTTGAGCTATTGAGCTCAACGATTTACCTATTGAGCTAGGCTAGGGAATCGAAGACCCTAACCCAGGCAGTTTTAACACTTTGCTCTTTTAAGACTCAAGATTTGTATTGCTAAATCTCATTGTTGCTGTTGGGCAGAAACCTTGCATCTCCATGTTTCATAAATGAAATGCCCTACATCATACTACAGAGTCACATCTTGTTGCATACATAGTGTGTTTAAGTGCTTATGGCTCAGATGTGTGCAGCGTACACATGCTTTGTAGAAGAAATTAAAGAACTAGAACATATGATCCTCTCCTTTTGAAATAAGCAGGATAGTAGAGGGTACCCATCTACTATCCCTAACAATATCCATCATATTGTGCAAAATCATTCTAAAGCTTATAATTTTGCACAATATGACTACTGTCCCTTGTGCATGCAAGCAAATTGACCGGTTGTAGACTACAGCTGATTTGTATTGGGATGCCTACATGGAAACGTGAGCCCGCTGTCTGCTGGACAATACATCAGCTGGCCTGGATGTCTGCAATGACAATGAGACTTGGACTTGAACTCATGACCCAGCACTCTGCAGGTAACTGCAACACTGACAAACAAAGAATACATTAGACGAGATTAGATTTCACTTTATGATCCCCAGGGGGGACGTTATTCAAGCTTTCAGTGGTGGAAAGTAACTAAGTACATGTACTCAAGTAGGCCTACTGTAGTACAATTCTGAGGTACTTTTGCTTTACTGGAGTATTTCCAAATTTCAGTACTTTTATTTCTACTCCACTACATCTCAGAGACAAATATTGTACTTTTACTCCACTATAATTATTTGGAAATTTTAGTTGCTAGTTACTAGTTACTGTAGATTTAGATGATTTTTACAAAACCACTTCAGACCTATATTGGCAATTTGAAAATAGCCGATCCACAAGCTCACGACGCATTGCTTAGCTTGTATATCTGATTTTGTATACATTTTAAAACTTTAAGTACATTTTGATGCCAATACTTATGTACTTTACTCAAGTAAATTTTTAATACCAAACTTGTACTTACTAACAGACTATTACCAAAATAGGGTATCGATACTTTTACGTAAGTAAAAAATTTGAGTACTTCTTCCATCACTGTCCGAAGCCCGACCTGGTTACCTGAACAAAAGACAATGTATGGGACTGTAAATATAATTGTAATGCATTTTGTTTAGTTCACAGCACAGATGAGTGACTTTCATTTGGCTACACTGACAACAAAAGACTATTGATATTGCTCTGTATTTAAATATGACATTGTTATGGACCAAAGGTACAGTATGACAGGAGATGCAGTAAGATATTCTCATATTTTCAAATATGGCCCCCTTTGCATGCAGGTTAAAGTCAACTGTACAATGTCTATGTATGCCTTATCAAAACATGTATGGCGATAACACCATCATAACTTTTGGGTCCGATTTTGGAGAGTCCTAGACCAGTGGTTCTCTCACCCCCCCCCCCCCCCCCCCCCCCCCCCCCTCGGTTCTACAGATTTACTGTGAAAATAGCCGATCTACAAGCTCACAACGCCGCGCAACACAATCTTTTCGTCTTTCTTATATTATTTGAGTTTTTATAGTATAGTTTGTTGATTACTTTTGGTGCAATAATGGTCTTTTTTCATTTTTTTTAGGTATTAAAAAGGTCTTAAATTGTCATACTGTCATCTGGGGACCCCCCAAAAAACATTTGGGGACCCCCCTGGGTCACAGGTTGAGAACCACTGTCCTAGACCACCGATTACGGATGCTTTGACTGATGTTTTGTTCAAACAACATTTTCTTATCAATTTGAAAAAACGTACTTTTGAGATAATGTCAAAGGTCATGTCTCACCTAGACACAGGATCTGACATGAATTTTGACCTGATGGTCAAGATACAATTTATCCCCTGAGCAAGCAAGCAGGCTCTATTAGCTCCATGAAAAAAAAGGAGTGTTTGTATTACTTAAATGAAACCATATAAGTGGTTGGCAGGGATCCATCAGTAGGCCAAAAAATGCCTAATTATAACTGGTGTATTTATAACTGGTGTATTTTTACTTAAGTAAAAGTAGCAAGCAATAATATCACAAAGAATAGAAATCCTCTATTCAGAATTTTACTTGAGTAAAAGTACAAAAGTATTGGCATCAAAATGTACATTACTCTGTGCATACAGAATCTGATAACAACAACCCCCTCCTCGCCTGATTCCTATCACTTCTGATAATTGCTACTCCCCTATGTTATCTCCTCCCCTCTTGCCAATCAGTTAGGTACATATACCTTGCCAATGTCTACCTGTCATTTGTGCTTTATATCTCTTTGTATCAGTGACGTAATGAAGTGGTGCATATATCATACAACTGCCGAGTTGCAAATTAGTAGGCTTCTTTAGAAGTTGATACTGCTTTGAAGTGGATTGTTTGATGTAAGTAATCTTTTAATTGTTTGTAACACCAGAGTGACACATGCAGCTGTTAAAAAGTCTACATTTTGTAACAGAATATTCTTATGTTTGAAGGACCCAGGCCTTTCTGGCCTGGCTGGCAAATATTGTATATAGCAAGCTTGTTTAAAGCAATCATATGTACCAAATTCATGCAGTTATAATTCAGCACTGTGTTTCAAGTTAAAATGCACTTTTCCCAAGTTTTGGCCCTTTGTATGGGTAACCGGAACACTCGCCCCAAAACACACTCGCCCCCATTTTTTCCCCATCGGTTCTTGCATTCTTGTATTCGTTTTACTGATGTTAAGGGTTAGGAATAAAGTTAGGTTTAGGCATAGTTTTACTGAGGTTACGTTTAGGAATAAGGTTAGGTTTAGGCATATTTTTTACTGAGGTTACGTTTAGGAATACCTGGGGTGAGTATGTTTTGTGACGAGCGCTCTTGTATTCGTTGTATGGCCCTCTGTGAAGAAATGCTGCCCACCCCAGAGCTATAGGAAGGGAACCCCTAATCCTGGCAGCGTTGCTCTTGTTACTATACACTGCAAAATCCTGATTGTTAATTTAGGAGCCTTCTAGCCACTTCCTTTATGTTTCAATACAGTTTTAAATGTAAGGTATAGAGCTTATAGCCTTAAAGCAGATTATTCAGCCCATAATCGACTGTAATAGAAGATACTGTGCATTTTGGGCAGCAACATTTGAATCCTCAACTGAATCGTCTTTCTTTGATTATGGGACACCCTCAGCAACAAGCATAAAACTGTTTCATCCAAAAACAGACAAAATAACATAATCATCAAGACCAGTGGAAAATCATCCCCATCAACCTGAATTTTGCATTCAAGGGAAATTCTATGAAGTTCAAAACCGAACTGGCTCTAATGATTAAATTGTCTAGCACAGTGGTTCTAACCCTTTTCAGGCCGTGACCCCCCAAAATAATTATATTTTAACTGGGGACCCCCCACCCTGACAAGCACTTGGAATGTTTTAGTTGAAGCATTCAATTTAGTTTGATTCGGTTCCATAGATAAATATTGTGAAAATAGCAGATCTACAAGCTCACAACACCTCGCAACGCGAGGCGTTGTGAGCTTGTAGATTGTCTATTTTCAATTTGTTTGCCTCTTTCTTATATTATTTGACAATTTGGCCAATGTTTGACCAGTTTTTATAGTATAGTTTGTTGATTACTTTTGATGCAATAATGGTATTTTTTCTTTCTTTATAAATTTTTTGGAGGTATTAAAAAGGTCCTAAAAGCCCCCCCCCCCCCAATAGCAGTCAACACAGCATTATCACCACAATACCGCAGCACACATGACCGTCTAAAAATTGAGCAATGGACAAAGAAGTACACAGTAAAATATGGAGTGTTAATTTAAGTGTGTTTTTTTTACAGCGTGTGTTGATGGAATGGTCCAGGAGACTGGCTGGGGGGTCTATCACTGTTAAGCAGCTTTATGACACGTGGGATGAGGGTGGACCTCAATCCATTTGATTGAGGCTGATTTAGGGCCAGCCGTCCTTTTGGATTTGTGGGGCTAAAGCCTAGTTTATGCTTTGTCACACGACGGTGGCACGCGCTGAAAATCGCAGTGTTGTGAGCTTGTAGATCTGCCATTTTCAGTGCACGATGCCATCCTACGACAGAGCATAGGAAATGACTTTGCTTGTCATGAGGTCAGGTCGGTCTCAATTAGCCTACTGGTTAAGACCGCTTAAAGTTGTGACTTTTCTATAGTTGTGAAATCAAAAACAATCTGTTAGATGAGGACCAAGTTTCAGATGCTGAAAGTAGTCTATATTGTTCACAAAGAAAAATGCATATAGGCTAGCCCACATATTAACCATAGCGTTGCAAACAAACAATAAACAATGATGGGATTTAATTTCCATATTCTGACTCTTTGTATAACTGGTTTACAAACTGCTGGCTCAAGTTACAGAAAGCAGTGCTATAAACTTAGTGAAGGTGGCTTGAAATCAGTCGCTATTTTCTGGACATGAAATAATTAAAGTCAATTTTTTTTACCTACA